>NW_023596225.1:43997432-44012826 GCF_011947565.3 Pollicipes pollicipes | reverse complement strand
AGAGAGAGAGAGAGACCGTCACGATGGAGCCGTTCATATGCCACTGATTTCGATCTATTTTATGGCGCAAGCTGGTGACAAAAGGTGCAGTGCCAGCAATCAGGTGCTATCTTACCGGAAGATGTGGACTGTCTGCAGGCTGCCCTGGTCGCCTTAAAGTAGGGTTCTACCGCAAAGCCATCGCTCGGATTCCATTTCCTCTCATCCAGAGCTGTGGATGCAATAGGCTTTTGGGGTCCCAAATGTCCAGTACAACCCATGGGGTACTTCTGAACATAAAGGACGTACGGCAGTGTCCAATTTTGAACTAGCTATAGCGTCCTCCGTCTCTACGCACACACGCCACAATATCCCAGCAATCAAACGAGGAATTGCGCCCTTATAACTCGACGCATGATCTGGTCCAAAACAAAACGTGTGAACACCATAGAAATGGTAAGGCAGCATTATCATTTCTATACACATACAATAGAATGATAACGCCGGCGGCGTTTATCGTCTTCCTCTGAGAGCATGTCTTAGATGCTTTTGTGACTTGGCGGTGGCTCAAGGTGATCACCTCTTATTTTTTGGCCTTGGATTAATCCGCCGGGTGCTGCCCCGAACGCGCTGACAAAGTCACCGCCTGCTCAGCATTCAGCCAACGGCAGTCAACGTTTCGGGAATACCGGGCGTGTATTCGGGTGGGGCGGTGACGGCAGGCAATGGAAAACTCCAGCTGCCTGTCAAGCGACCATTCGTGCCCGTGCGGCCACTCCCATGTAAAAGCGGTCTTCAGAGCTGAGAAAAATCGACGCTTAAAGAGAAGAGGCGTTTATAGCCGTTGGCAGCTGTCGTCTGCTGGAGAAAAGAGCACCCCAGTTGATTTCACCGTACTGTTCAGAATGTAAATGCCATAATGAGCGTCCTCCACCCATGAAAAATAATGCATTCAACTCTCGCTTAATGTACCTAGTTACGCATATCTCTGGGAGTTTGGTGCCAGACATATGCCGCCAACAATATGTACTGCTGTCCATCTTATGCGGCCAGTCCCAACACCGGCAGAAAGTTCAACACAGCAGTTCCCGGCGCCGGCGAAACTCAGCGCCAGCCACCTTGGACTCAACTCCCGTGGCGCTGGTAACGATCTAGCACGGGCTGGCTGGGCCGTGATGGCGAAATCTTGTAGCCGTGGTTAAGTTCAAATAGCAAAATTGAGTCAGTGACTTAGGTTCGCTTACGTTCTCCTCTATCTCTTAGCAATGTCCGGCTGCATGTTACGTGAGTGAGCTTACGTGCTAATTGAGTCAATGACTCAGGTTCGTTTGCGTTATCCCCTATCGCTTGGCAATGTCCGGCTGCATGTTACGTGAGTGAGTTTACGTGTTAATTGGGTCAATGACTCAGGTTCGTTTGCCGTTCTCCCCTATCCCTTGGCAATGTCCGGCTGTATGTTACGTGCGTGGTTGCTATCCCAGGTCAAACTTGGTCAATGGTGCCAGTGCCAACACACGGGACCACACACCTCAGGCCACGTTGGACATCCTTCAACGATTGGAATTGACATTTGAAATTCGGCAACACCGATCTCATCTTCTTATTCTACCTACAATAACCGCGGCGTTTTGTAGCGGGCTGCCCATATAGAACATTATCACTGTCATGGCAGGTGACGTTCTTGATGCACTCAAAATAGTAAGTCTAATGCACTAGGATGAAACAGTTGCCATGTTCAAGATCGTTTATTCAATCACAGCGAATTTTTCACGAGCCAGTAACAAGATAGCACATCTGATTTGATCAGTGATTCTGCTACAATGGCGTACATCAATGGGCGCATCCTTCCCGAGGCCAGCCTCGTCCGAGGAACAGCTGGTGCGCAGAGCCTCGCCACAGACGCCGCGGACAGCGCAGAGCCACGCCACAGGCGCCGCTGACAGCGCAGCGCCTCGCCACAGACGCCGCGGACAGCGTAGCGCCTCGCCACAGACGCCGCGGACAGCGCAGCGCTTCGCCACAGACGCCGCGGACAGCGCAGCGCCTCGCCACAGACGCCGCGGACAGCGCAGAGCCTCGCTGCAAGACGAGAGCGGCCCAGTCGTCGGCGCCGGGACCGAGCCAGGCCGCCGCCGGCCCGGCCGGCCGCCTGAGGGGGCGTCACTGGCGCGCAGCCAGCGCCACGTTCGCCTCACGGCGGCACGGCGGGGCCGGCGTGTCAGCCTGCTGGGGGGCCTGTCACTAGCGCTCCGGGCGGCCGAGGACCGGCCGTCACTCGAACACGCCTCGACAGGTCCGGACAGGTCCGGACAGGGCCAGACAGGTCCGGTGACCTCCTGACGTCTGGCCAGTCTTCAGTCACAGAGAGGCCGCCACTTGGTTTGCTCAAGGTGGCTTTGGGCGGCTTTGTTGTGCTGGAGGAGTTCCGCATTTAGTCATAAGGACAAGTAAGCCGTCTAGAAAAGTTAGACTAGGATGACTTGATTTTTCCCGAGAAAGGTTTATTCCACGGGGACTTGAAAAGCCGCCAAGCTTAGGCGATGTGCGGCACTTCTTTGCCCAAGAACTCAGTCAAGCTCGCGAATTGCACCGCCACCATTTCATCTCAGGCTCTGCTGAGCTGATCACGGACCGAGCGGCGCGCGACCGACGGCTTGCACCGCTCCCCGACCGACCGACCAGCTTCCTCTCCCCACACGCCCGGCTCACCACCTCGTTCGTTCTCATTAACTTGTTGTGCGCTGGTCGTGACATGGGTGGGGTCATTAGGAGCAGCGCCGAGCGTCGCACACCGCGAAGGAAACCCGCGTGTCGCGTGCAGAAATCGCGCGAGATGGATGGAGGGCGTCTTGCGTGCTGTGCTCGATTAGTGTACCTTTCCCTCCATGCCCATTGAGATTCCGCGAAGAATATCGCCATGGCGATCTCCATGACCAGAGATTGGGCTGACGCCTACTATCGTTCACGCTCAGGGCAGAGCGCGCGGAGCGAACGTGAAGAGAGAACGAGCGCAGACGAGGTGGAAGAGAAATGACAGCGGTTGATCGGCCAGATCGAACAGCGGTCAGAGCTTGTAGGAGCGCAGCGATGTTCTGTTGGCGATATTTGTGGACATGGATGTCGATTTCTCAAAATGATTGGAGATACAAACACACGCACGCACGCACGCACGCACGCACGCACGCACGCACGCACGCACACACGCACGCACGCATGCACGCATGCACGCACGCACGCACGCACGCACGCACGCACGCACGCACGCACGCACGCACGCACACACACACACACACACACACACACACACACACACATATATATATATATATATATATATAATATATATATATATATATATTCTTCATAGTTATGTGTGCATCGGTATTTGACTTTAGTTCGCTTGTTTCACTGACATTCCATTGTAGAACACCATCGACGTTCATGTCAGAGGCTCGTTTGACAGTTACCGAGGTGACAGGAGCCCCTTTCTTGGCAGCCCCAGAGGTGCACCCCGAGTCCGCAAAAACTGCAGGTTGTCGCGACCGCCCGTCCATGACGACCCACCGTCGGACATGACCAGAGCAGAATCTGCTGAAGGCCGCTGTCAGCTGCTGCGGGTTAGAGGAACCACTTTTGAGCTTTTTGAGCTGTTCGACGGTGACCGTGACGTCACGCCGGCCCAGCTATCCATGGCTCCGCGGAGTTACCGAAGTCTCCCCCAGCTATGGAGGAGCGCGAATGCGTCCCGCGAGACCTGGGAGCGCTGCCCGTACCACAGATGCGCGCCCGCGCGTACCAGCGGTACCATGATAGAGTGAAGGGATTGATACACTCCCGCGCGACGCTCCTACCTGTGCAGCGATCTGCTGAAATGGCGGCGAGACTTTCGGAACCGCCTTAAGCAGTTTGGACTGCAGCCAGCGAGAGGGCGCGACACACCCGATTACGACATGGGCACCCGGGCGAGACGCATTCAATGCTCACTTCGCTGCCGTTAGCTCCCGCATCGCTGCGGAGGCAGCGGCGGTGCGTGGCAGTACGGGTGCGCCACCAAGCTGGACCGCGGCCGTGCCATGTGTGCGTCTCGGCGTTCTCCCTGCATCCAGCCACTCCACCCGGAGCCCTCTGCAGCCATCAGGAAGATGAGCGCGTTGAGGGCTGTTGGCGTTGACGGTTGTACCACTAGTGTTTCTATGTAATCGGCGCCCATCTTCTACATCTGATCAACTTTTCTATCTCATCACGCACCTTTGCGTCCGTCTGGAAGATTGCGCGCGTCACCCCTGATATTCAAGCCGGGCGATCGATCGGACCGGAACAACTTTCGGCTCATTGTTATTCTCCCTGTACTGTCGAAAATTACCGAGAAGATCGTTTGACCGCAGTTCACCTCTCACCTTCTTGACACTCATGCACTGACGTCATCGCAATATGTTTAACATCCACGTCACTCGACGGAGGACCCCCTGATCGACGCTCTCGGGTGGCTGGCAAGGGCTGTCGACGACGGCCGTGTCGCGTCGATAAAGGCGATTGACCTTAGCAGGGCTTTTGATAGTGTTGATCACGGCGTTCTCCTGCGCAAGCTGGAATGGCACGGGGTGTCGTCGGAATGGTACCGGGACTACCTGAGCGGTCGGAAGCCGATGGCTAGTGGTGGCGTGATTACCCCATCCCTACCCAACGGGGTGGCTCAGGAACCCCTTGTCGGCCCAACCCTGTTGCCGATCTTCAGCAATGACGTATCCAGCTTCCTATCCCGCGGCGGCACACTGTCCCACACCGATGACACCCAATTCCTTGACTCTGCCACCCCTGATGTCGTCGGCTGATGTCCGACTGACCTCCACCCAGCGGCACTCTCCGTGCCGCGCCTCCGCCGCGTGGAACCGGCTGCCTGCCGCGGCCGTCCGCGCCGCCTCACGTCGGGCATTCTTAAATGTTTTGAATCGCTGATCCGTTGACTGAAACTGATTCACCTGCATGTATATGTGCATCTCTGTGCAATGTGCGCGCGTTTTTTTTTGTCGCATGACTAGGCACAGAACTACCACCACGTGGGTGCGCCTTCAATAAAACAGCTTTAACTGTACCTGCACATTGCGGACCCGTGGGCTTGAAAATGGGACCTCTTGTGGTATGCAGGTGTCGTGGTTATTAGTTCTCAAGCATTTTGACAAATTAGTGTGTTCCAAACATTACAGAGCACACTCGTCGGAAAAGCGAGTCAAATGAAATGCATTACTTTCATAGTGGAGAGTAAGGAATTCAGTTACATTCAACCCGTAGGGGTCGCTACTTCAAACAGAAATTATAAGCTAATCGGAAGGATTTCGAGAAAACTGGCATTACTCATCAAATCGGACGCGTTTGATCTTTGAATACATAAAACGCACAAAATGTGGCATGCTTCCTTTAAACTCAAATCCGTTTTTAGTCTTCATTCAATGTTCAGTATCCGTTTAGGCTCCAAAATGTTAGGGTTCAGATCCGGGATCCGGCCAAGGCATTGGTTCAAAGTGGGTCACAATGGACGAGAGGGGTCGGGGGACAGCGGCCCATCCAAAACAATACAAATCGGCATCGGTGGCTGCGTCGGTATCTCCGATCTGCACGCCGCTCTGACCGATATCGCTCCTGCCAGCCCGCGTGTCCCGCAGCACTGGCGCAGCGAGCGCCGGGTTCTCCCCGCGCGGCAGCTCTGACCAATTTCGCTCCTGTTGCCTGCGTATCCAGCAGTGCTGGCGCAGCGAGCGCCGGGATTTCCCGTGCGGCGGGTCTGACCAGCGTGACCTGCGTCTGGCGGAGCTGGCGCAGCGAGCGCCGGGTTTCCCGTGCGGCGGTCTGACCAGCGTGACCCTGCGTCCGGCAGAGCGGCTCACGAGCGCCGGGCTCTCCTCGCTCGGCAGCTCTGACTAGGCATGACCTGTGTCCGGCAGAGCTGGCGCTCCCTGTAGCGCGGACCAGCTTCCGTCAGAACGCTCAACGGCGGACGGTACGACGCCTCGAAGCTGATCGCCGCCACGGAGCTCGAGGACTCTGCCAGCGACGCAAGCCCCAACCGCAAAGGTGAGGGGCCACGGTCAGACAAAGCCGAAGATGCGGAAACTGGGCGGAGAACTGTGCCCTCCACGTGCGTTGACAATTGAAGTTGGCGCCTCGTGGTGCTGAGGAACTACTTACATGCACTGGACTGACTCAATTCCTGCTGTTGTTCTGAGTCGACGTGTCTGCGCCGGACTTCCGGCTGTTTGTAGTTTCAATTTCCATCTTACCGTGACACCAGTGTTCTAGTGCAGGTTAGCACATTAATTTGCTTCTCGAATTGCTGTTGTTTGGGCGTTAATTCCCATTTCACGCGCCAATGAGTTTGAAGAATAGGTCACCCGTGTAAAACATGGATTAGCATCCTTGTTATTTTTTCAAAAACTGCATTAAGCTAGCAACGTCGTGCTATATATATATATATATATATATATAATATATATATATATATATATATATTATATGTATATAATATGTAATGTGTTATCTAGCCAATGCGTTTCGGACCAGGCAATTGATGATGTGTTCCAGACACTTGTCTCGTCTTTGGATCCATTATGCGGATGTGCGCACGCTATGCCCTAGTTTTCAACATAAACACCTATTACGTTTCTGCGAGGGTCCTCCGAATCTCTGCATGTTTGTATCAATTAATTTCCAAGACAGTTCTTTGTTTCTGTGTGCTATGTGGCATGGGTGTTGTGCATCTAGGTTTTGGAGAATGCAGGGATATCTTATATTGGAGAACCTACGATCCTTCCCCTTTACTGAAGGCGGTTTTGGTCACCCTCTGGTGGCCCTGGCCAGGGGAGGGGGGCACCAGTGACCGCGAACTCCCCCCTCCCCGCCCTCCTAGTAAACCGTGAAATCCTCTCCCACCAGTGAAAACCTTCTTGTGCTGGCCGCTCATGCCCGCAGGTCTTTAAAACCTGTGCAGGCAGAGACTGTTGGGAAACCCACCACGGAGTCCGCCGAAGATTGCATACATTTTGTACTGCGCAAGCAGTCTAAGGTATGGTAACTGTTCTGGATAGAAACTTAGGGAACGAAATTGAGCGTGGAACCACTTTTGATACGTCCATACAGGCTAAAACTGCTCCCAGCTGGAGTTTGGTTGGCGTAGCCGGGTGCCGAAATTTCGGCAAAAATATGAAATACGTGCCCGTCACACCTGCGAAACGGTGCTGTTGTGCTGGAGTCCATTCGGATTGGTTTAATGATGTGAATAGCTGCGACAGCAGCCAAAATAAGACAGACTGCGTAAAAATGCGGTGAATCTAGCTAGCAGGCCAGCGCAACACGTATAGTTCCGCGAACATGAAGATTTGTCGCCTGTGCAAGTGGCGTCCGATGACAAGTGGGATCTGTCATTTATACCCTGAGATCTGTTGGGGCTTGGGTCAAATTGCTTTCCGTTCACGTCGAACCCTCTGCGGAGTTTTGGAAACAAATCCGCTTTTCTCAGGCTCTTCCATGCGATCATCACGTAATGTTGATTTTGTTAGTCTGGCATGTAGTCTCACCACTCTTACGGCGCTCACATAGCACTTGCAACTGCATTTTTTTCCGGGGGGCGAAGGGAGACATAGGGACAGCATCCCGTGTGCCCCCTTCCTTGCTTTCAACCGCCTGGCTTTGCATGCTCTGATTATCATATGTTGCCCTGTCAAACAACCTTTTTTCACAGCGCAGCGCAATCACAAGCTGTTAAAAAACATCACCCATAGTGTCCGCCTTTCTTTATGATCATTATTAGACGCGTGCCATTTACGGACAGAAATGGACACGTGGGATATTCTGTCCGGAGTTGGACATGGAGTTGGAGCTGGACTTTTTGGACACACACATGCATCCAAACAATAGCCGTAAAGTTCCGTTGTATATCTACGCATCGGTGGCATAAACCAACGCAGTCACGCCAACCTGATGTTGCAATGGCTCGAAATCTACGACTTACTTGTACGCGTTCCCATGCAGTGGACTTTCTTTAGGATGACATAGATTCTGCAGTTTGGGCTGAATCACACCATTCGCTCCGGTTTCAGTCTGTTGGCAAGAATCATCCGGCCATCGGAGCGCTCGTGCTGTTTTTTTAAACACACATCTAAGTGCGGGGAAATACACAACAAAGGGGAGAGAGATAACTCAAAAATATTCACTGAAAACCGGGTTTGGCGCGCCACAAATTTCTTGTGTGTCCTAGGATAATATCGCATATGCTCGGTCTTAGTCGCTCTTGTCCACCTGAGATTGTGTATGCCTCTGTTTATCGTAAGAAAGAGCTGAATTAAAGTGCTGCCAACGATTTTGCACGGTCCTTTTGCGCGTGGGTCATTATTCGAGTGTGCTGTAGCCCAAAAATTACCGGCATCATGACCGGCATCACTTTGGTGTTGCGGTAATATTTTACGCAGTGAGAAGTTTTTATATTACTTACTTGTATATTTCATTGTCTTTTTAATATTTTATATGTTTTAGTATCTACTTACCAATGAATGAAAAATCTAGTCCTAGCGTCTGGAAGGATTGTTGGGGCACAAAGTAGGGAAATTGTTTATAATGTGTATCAACATTTTGTCGAAAACCGGGACATGAAGTTGAAGGCGGGAGACGACGACGCCGTCCGGGAGAGTCCATTATTACGACAGCAGCTGTAACGGGCGTTGGGAAGACTACAGTCTACCGCATACAACGTGAGCCCAGAATGATGCCAGACTGAAGTCGCCAAGCCGATCCCGACCAGCTGCAAGCAAGATCAAGGGTGGATCTAGATCCGTTCGATGTTTGCGCGATGAGGAGAATGGTACACCAAATGTACATCGACGGAAAACATGTTACTCGGGACACCATCACGGATGCTCTTCACGAACAGCTCGGCGTCACCAATGTCTAGATCTACCGCAAGAAAACACCTACTCGCGAACGGATTTAAGCACCGAAGGATCGACAAGCGCAAGATCCTGATCGAGAAACCTCATATTGCGGCAACGAGATGCCAGTTCTTGCGGGAGATGAGGAGGCTGCGCAGAGAAGTTCCCGATAGCAAAATCATTTTTACCGACGGGACATGGCACAATCAATACGATATGGAGGACTTGCGTGGGTGGACGGTAGTCAAAGCAACGGACGGAATAACGCCATTGGAAAAAGAAAACGTTGTATCATAGTCCATGCCGGCTCTTCAGAAGGATTTATACCGGGTGCACTTCTCCACCTCAGGACCGATGGCAAGAACGCCGACTACCATACGTCGATAAACGCCGACTGCTATGAGAAGTGGTTCACCGAGTGCCTCCTTCCGAACGTGCCAGAACACTCTGTGATCATCATAGATAATGCCTCATATCATTCCCGTTTGTGCCAAAAAGTGCCAACTTCTAGTTGGCGTAAAGCGGAAATCCAGGAGTGGTTGCAGCAGGCAGGTGTGACCATCGACGAAGACATGCGGAAGGTGGAGCTGCTGGAGCTAGTCAAGTCCCAGAACCGGAGGAAGGAATATTTTCTGGACAACCTTGTTAGAGATCATGGTCATCGGATCGTTCGCCTGCCGCCGTATCACTGCGACTTGAACCCGATAGAGTTAGTGTGGGCACAGATGAAGCGCGTGATAAGATGGGGGAACTTGACGGGGCGGATGGAGGAGGTGGAACGGCTGGTGGAGGCAGGTGTCGCAGCTGTCTCTCCAGAGGACTGGTATAAGTGCTGTGAGCACGTCAAAAGACTAGAGCAGCAGTACTGGACGAATGATGGGCTGCCAAAAGATCTCCCACCGGTTTTCGTAACAACCGATGATAGCAGCGACTCCGGCACCGACTCCGGCAGCGACAACGATGAATGAGAATAGTATGACACATCGATCATGAGAAGTGTCTCCGTTTAGTCCTTTTCAACTGACTTCGTAGCGTCTACATGGATGTCGCATTTAGTTACGTGTGGGGTGTTTGAGCTGGATGTATTGTACATATATCTGCAGCTGAATGTTTAGCGTTTTGTTGAATACCTTCAATAAAACTGAGCGAATTAATTTTCTGTGTTTGGGATTTTCCCATGTTATTCATGAAACAGCACCAGATTGTAGCAATTACCGAATAAAAGTATAGCATAACTTGCTTCAAAGGCAGTCAATGAATTTAGAACGTAATAATGATTGCCAACGAAAATAACCCCAGTGCCAAATATATATATATATATATATATATATATATATATATATATATATTTCGACCAACCATATGAACATCAAGTTGCTGCAAGCAATGCAAACATCCAAAACTGCTATTGCTTCGAGATATCCGCAGTGCTGTCCTGCAGGCCTTCCGACCAATTTTGTTGAGTTTGAAAACAAAATCAGCGTGATGCTCGTGACGAATTGGTTGACCAGCTTTGATTCCGTTCTTTCTTACGATAAACAGAGCATAATCAATATTTAAACACGCACATGCTAATGCATGGCATATATTTGATACCTGAGGACGCCTGCCCCCGGGAGCTTCCATGTGCGTGCACCCCTATTTCTGTGCACGGAGTAATTGGTGATTGCCTTTAGCAGTTCATGAGGCTAAAATCATGCGTACGAATGAACCTGTGTGAATTTCAAACACCAGCCTTTGCTCGGTTCTCGGTTGGCTATCACTTCTTATGCAGCGGGAACCTTAAGACAGCCACATTGTTTCTGCTTCCGTTATTTTATTTCTCACTGTCTCATTACTGTTGCAATGCTTCGATGCCGCACAGCTTGATCGATAATTCGTAGCTCTTCGCATACTCATTGCTGCAACAACTGCTCAGGTACCGCCAAGCATCGCTGAATAAGTTCGCTACCCATCAACCCCCCATCGTCGTCGATGTGCGACCCTACATTTTGTACATTCCAGTACACGAACTGGATCACAGCTTAAACCGGCATCACATTAGTGCCAGCGCACTGGCGCTGCTCACGTGAATTAGCGTCCTCCTTCAAATGGGACCCCAAGATGGGGAGAATGGGGACTCATCGTCGCTCCCTCAACAAAGTCAATATTTTTTAACGGCCTGACTACTGCTCAACCTGCTTTACCCAAGTGTGCAACTACTGGTACCCTACGGGCTTTAAGTAGGAAGCCCCACCAGCGTAAGGCGCTCGTCAACTTCATGATCATCATCATCGTCATCATCTCAATGACGCCCCCGTACCGAGGCGTCAGCGTGCATATGCACTGCCAACACTCGTGCTTGTATGCTGCAAACAGGTCAGCTCTTACTGACCTCGGTTCTATGTGCTCACGGGCCGACGAGCAAATGACAACAGAGACAGACAAACAGACGGTCCTTGACGTTCTCTGGGTGCAGACTGTATTCGAGGGCATCAGCTGATCGGTCACGGACCGCACCGTCCTACAAACCGGCCAATGGCGAGCGCCACGTCCACGAGAGCGGTCCTCATACCCACTGCAACCTCCACCACAATGTCAGCTGTATACCTGATGCTATAAGCGCAACAAATCCAAAGCAAGCACCAAACAAAACACATCAGCAATGGCGGCAAATATCCAAACCTTTTACAACCAATGAGTGGCAGCAATACCGATTCAGGTCCGGGAAGGGGACGCGGTCGCAGATTGTAGACGGCCTCCGTCCCCGTCCGCGACAAGCTCCTCAACTCGAGGTGCACTGCACCGAACCAGAACGGACGGCATTGTAGAGAGCACGGTAGGTGCAGTGGGTGCAGCATCGAACAATTGGGCACGGCTGGTCGCTGCCCTCCGCACCGTAACCGCGCCGAACATGGTCCCATGCGCTGTTGCACCACCAGCGTCTCCGCTGCGGCTTCCGCCTCGTCAAGCCGGTCGACTCGGCCGGAGCATCTCGATTGGCAGGCCTCTTGAACGTGCCACATCTCGCTGCACCAAAAGCAGCGGGACGACCACGTCCAGCATCTGTACGGGAAGTGCCGGCGTCTGTGGCAGCAGTCGCAGGGGGCTGCGACGCCCGGTACCACCCCCGCGCCTGGACGAGTCCATTCCGCCCCGGCGCATCGGGCCAGGTCGTCCCGCGATTGGCCGGCCGCCGGCGGCGGCTCCACCCGGCCGACCATGTGACGCTTGATGTCAGAGGTCGCGAACCGTCCCTCGCCGCAGGCCGTCTGTGTGACCGGCCGATCCCCCGCGCTTAAGCATCAGCCGACCAGGGATGGCATGTCACCGCTAGCACCACCTCAAGAGAAACCGGGATGAAGAAATATAATGATTTTCAGAATGCTATAGAAGAATAATTTCATGTTTCGTAAGTCATTTCTTGGCCATATTTTCAGGCACTAACGATTACATTTTGATATCTAAGTTTGCAGTAGAGCAATTTTCCAGGACCGAAGCCGCTGTTGGCAATTTCTGACTTCGACCCTGATTCTCGGGGCAGAATTCAGAGATTCAGAAATCATTCAGATCTTGGACAATTGTTTGAGCCAGAATGTGGTACGCGCTTTAACCAAATGCTGCTGTATGACGAACATAGATGAAGATCCTAAGACATTCTTCTCGCCATACTTAGGTCATGACATCGGAGAAGAAAACGAGAGAAGCGTTTGCGGGGTGTGATCAGACTAGCAGTAAGTAGCTGTAATGTGCGAACATCACCGGATTGAACATTGTTGGGTTGTTTTCCGGAAATGCCCCAGTTTCACGACGAATGAGCTTATTACATCGATTATGGCCATGACAAGTGGAGAAGAAAACCGAGATAAAGTAAGCGCAGTGTAATTCAGCCGAGTCGCAGTAACAAGGCGGCAAGCTTGCGACCAATCGCTGGTATGAACATAGGATTAGTTTCGGCAAAAACAACCATTCCCTCCCCAAAAATGGTCCTCGTTACTCAAAGGTCCGCTGAAAGTGTTGCAAAGCTTCCACAGGACCAATTGGTAGTTCGAAGTGGTTTCTCAAAACTCCAGTCGTATTTGGTCCGAACATCTACTTGGCTCGTGACTTGGTAAAATATTTTGGCCCGCGGTCAAATTTTCTTCCAAGTCAAAAAGCACTGAGGCAAAATCCCATTCCAAACGCTTAAGATATGCAAACAAGGTATTCCAAATTTGGAAGAAAGAAAAATCCGGTGCCGAAGCCATTGTTGTGATTTTTGCCACGGACCGAGGCAGAACGAGGGAGGACGAAGGCAGAAATTTCACAGCGTTGTCAAGGTCTTGAAATTCTGTCTAGGTGCAACCAGAACTCACCACCACAACCACCCCGGCTGTCATCAGCACAGATGCTTTTTGGAAATGCAGCATCTAACCACATGCCATTTATCACCATGGGCAACTTCTAGGTGACTGCAAAACTTCCTCACCAGCTACTGCAGTCCAGAACAAGCGTCTACAAGTTCCGGCCGTATTATTGTCCAAACTGCACGTGGATCAGCAAAACGTTTCGGCCCGCGACCAAAAAAGCTTTCCGAGACCAAAAAACCGTAGGGCGAAATGAAGGGACGGTCTAGCATTCAAGAAATGTGAGTTTTGAATTGTCACACTTCGTCAGTTTGACGCCCACAAAAAGGCATGTAAGCAGACACCATTTTGACTTTATGCATTTCGCTTAATGACACTGCGGCAAAACGACATATCGACAAAATGGCATTCGACTAATTGCTTTTGGCGAAAGGCACAGGGCTAAATACGTTTAGGTTAATTGACCGGGTACCTTATTAGACACACCTAAAATTTCATACCCAGTATGAAAGGCATGTAAGCGGGGTAAACATGAATGTGATCCATTATCTGTCATTATATCTATAAAAGATAATTGCAGAATTGCAGAATTGCTGCAGAATTGTTCTTGTTTCTTTACAGCTTACATACCTGTTCACATCATCATTTTACGTTAGTGAGTTTGGTTTCATAGAACAAAATTATGAGTACTGGCAACGTAAAACAACAAAAAGTACATGACAGCTATTTCATAGACCTGGCAGCATTACATTGGTCTTGCCCCGGTGTACGCAGTTTTTTGTGCTTTTCAGCTCTGTCTAACAATACAAACGTGAAAATTTTGTCATCGAGTACGACGCTGGCATAAAACAAGTCCAGTTCGTATCCGACTCCAATGAGCTATGAATTATACCAAAACGTAGCGTTAATTAAAAAGGTATGGCAGAATTTCTAGGGGGGGGGGAGGATCCATCATAAAGACCAGGATCGCAGCGTCCAGTGTTCATATCATCCAGGATCGCAGCGTCCAGTGTTCATAAAGTCCAGAAAACGTCCAATTCCGCACCCATTGGGGACGTTCATAAGGTCCAGGACGTAAAGTCAAGTCAGTCGCAAAGTCCAGTGCAAACCGTCCGGTATCCATGGCAACCGGACTAGTTTGGATTCCTGGCGCTAGATTACACTACAAGAACATTTTTGAGTCCTGACGCTATTTCCCTCTTTTGTAACAGATGGCACAGTCAACCTGGCATTCCACTGATGATCACGTGATGCGTACAGCCAAGCATGGTTGATAAATACCTAGACATCTGGTGGCCGCGTCCGGCCAGCGCGCGGGCCGCGGCCCCGGGGCACACCGGCGGACTGGGCGCAGACGCGCCGGGCGGCGGCACGGCCGGAGGCATGGCAGCGGCGGCGGCGCGGCGGGGACCGCTGCGCCTGCTGGGCAAGCGGGCGCAGCGGGACTGCTGCCGAGACCCCAAATGCCGGGGTACACTCGGTTGCTGAGGGGTTCTTGATATGGTATATTGGGCTTTTTATATCGGGTTCTTTCCACTTGCTTGGAGTACCTCGTGCTGTTGCTGGGCCCCATATAGGTGACGCTCCGAGGGACTTTACCTTTTTAAGCTTATTTGCTGAGGCCATTCACTTGTCGGAGCACTCTCTGTTAACCTGCCTGGCACTCTTGATACAAGGGGTGTTAATTCATGTACACTGATCTTCAGTTGTTGCCCTTTGTTCAGGGAACCTGTACTCCGGCCGGGTCCTATATGTTAACCTGCCGGGGTGCTCCCGATCGTCCAGGGTTCCACCATATTGGTGAAGATTCTTTCTCGTTCGTTATGAAGACCCTTCACTGTTACTGGAGCCTTTTTATTGGCCTGCCCGCGGTAGTTTCGATCGCTGAGGTGCAGTCATTATTAATCTCGGGTTTTCCCTATTATAGGAGAGCCTACGCGCCGTTGACGGACCTAAAGCTTAATCACTTTTATTGGGTTTTGCTTCTTACCGGCCGATGGCTGAATTTGTGGCTATTTCGATTGCGTCGATGAATTCGTTCTCGTCATTGTTGAACATAATTGTACACGCCGCCGGTGTCGTGCACCTTAGTTACGTTGTTTATTTAATTTGTTGCGATTATTTTACTTTACGTTACGTTTTAATAGATTTTTAAGGATAAGATATTCTGTACTC
>NW_023596225.1:43973454-43996432 GCF_011947565.3 Pollicipes pollicipes | reverse complement strand
AGAGAGAAGAGACCGTCACGATGGGAGCCTCGTTCATATATGCCACTGATTTCGATCTATTTATGGCGCAAGCTGGTGACAAAAGGTGCAGTGCCAGCAATCAGGTGCTATCCTAACGGAAGATGTGGACTGTCTGCAGGCTGCCCTGGTCGCCTTAAAGTAGGGTTCTACCGCAAAGCCATCGCTCGGATTCCATTTCCTCTCAACCAGAGCTGTGGATGCAATAGGCTTTTGGGGTCCCAAATGTCCAGTACAACCCATGGGGTACTTCTGAACATAAAGGACGTACGGCAGTGTCCAATTTTGAACTAGCTATAGCGTCCTCCGTCTCTACGCACACACGCCACAATATCCCAGCAATCAAGCGAGGAATTGCGCCCTTATAACTCGACGCATGATCTGGTCCAAAACAAAACGTGTGAACGCCATAGAAATGATAAGGCAGCATTATCATTTCTATACACATACAATAGAATGATAACGCCGGCGGCGTTTATCGTCTTCCTCTGAGAGCATGTCTTAGATGCTTTTGTGACTTGGCGGTGGCTCAAGGTGATCACCTCTTATTTTTTGGCCTTGGATTAATCCGCCGGGTGCTGCCCCGAACGCGCTGACAAAGTCACCGCCTGCTCAGCATTCAGCCAACGGCAGTCAACGTTTCGGGAATACCGGGCGTGTATTCGGGTGGGGCGGTGACGGCAGGCAATGGAAAACTCCAGCTGCCTGTCAAGCGACCATTCGTGCCCGTGCGGCCACTCCCATGTAAAAGCGGTCTTCAGAGCTGAGAAAAATCGACGCTTAAAGAGAAGAGGCGTTTATAGCCGTTGGCAGCTGTCGTCTGCTGGAGAAAAGAGCACCCCAGTTGATTTCACCGTACTGTTCAGAATGTAAATGCCATAATGAGCGTCCTCCACCAATGAAAAATAATGCATTCAACTCTCGCTTAATGTACCTAGTTACGCATATCTCTGGGAGTTTGGTGCCAGACATATGCCACCAACAATATGTACTGTTGTCCATCTTATGCGGCCAGTCCCAACACCGGCAGAAAGTTCAACACAGCAGTTCCCGGCGCCGGCGAAACTCGGCGCCAGCCACCTTGGACTCAACTCCCGTGGCGCTGGTAACGATCTAGCACGGGCTGGCTGGGCCGTGATGGCGAAATCTTGTAGCCGTGGTTAAGTTCAAATAGCAAAATTGAGTCAGTGACTTAGGTTCGCTTACGTTCTCCTCTATCTCTTAGCAATGTCCGGCTGCATGTTACGTGAGTGAGCTTACGTGCTAATTGAGTCAATGACTCAGGTTCGTTTGCGTTATCCCCTATCGCTTGGCAATGTCCGGCTGCATGTTACGTGAGTGAGTTTACGTGTTAATTGGGTCAATGACTCAGGTTCGTCTGCCGTTCTCCCCTATCCCTTGGCAATGTCCGGCTGTATGTTACGTGCGTGGTTGCTATCCCAGGTCAAACTTGGTCAATGGTGCCAGTGCCAACACACGGGACCACACACCTCAGGCCATGTTGGACATCCTTCAACGATTGGAATTGACATTTGAAATTTGGTAACACCGATCTCATCTTCTTATTCTACCTACAATAACCGCGGCGTTTTGTAGCGGGCTGCCCATATAGAACATTATCACTGTCATGGCAGGTGACGTTCTTGATGCACTCAAAATGGCAAGTCTAATGCACTAGGATGAAACAGTTGCCATGTTCAAGATCGTTTATTCAATCACAGCGAATTTTTCACGAGTCAGTAACAAGATAGCACATTTGATTTGATCAGTGATTCTGCTACAATGGCGTACATCAATGGGCGCATCCTTCCCGAGGCCAGCCTCGTCCGAGGAACAGCTGGTGCGCAGAGCCTCGCCACAGACGCCGCGGACAGCGCAGCGCCTCGCCACAGACGCCGCGGACAGCGCAGAGCCACGCCACAGGCGCCGCTGACAGCGCAGCGCCTCGCCACAGACGCCGCGGACAGCGTAGCGCCTCGCCACAGACGCCGCGGACAGCGCAGCGCCTCGCCACAGACGCCGCGGACAGCGCAGCGCCTCGCCACAGACGCCGCGGACAGCGCAGAGCCTCGCTGCAGACGAGAGCGGCCCAGTCGTCGGCGCCGGGACCGAGCCAGGCCGCCGCCGGCCCGGCCGGCCGCCTGAGGGGGCGTCACTGGCGCGCAGCCAGCGCCACGTTCGCCTCACGGCGGCACGGCGGGGCCGGCGTGTCAGCCTGCCGGGGGGCCGTCACTAGCGCTCCGGGCGGCCGAGGACCGGCCGTCACTCGAACACGCCTCGACAGGTCCGGACAGGTCCGGACAGGGCCAGACAGGTCCGGTGACCTCCTGACGTCTGGCCAGTCTTCAGTCACAGAGAGGCCGCCACTTGGTTTGCTCAAGGTGGCTTTGGGCGGCTTTGTTGTGCTGGAGGAGTTCCGCATTTAGTCATAAGGACAAGTAAGCCGTCTAGAAAAGTAGACTAGGATGGCTTGATTTTTCCCGAGAAAGGTTTATTCCACGGGGACTTGAAAAGCCGCCAAGCTTAGGCATGTGCGGCACTTCTTTGCCCAAGAACTCATCAAGCTCGCGAATTGCACCGCCACCATTTCATCTCAGGCTCTGCTGAGCTGATCACGGACCGAGCGGCGCGCGACCGACGGCTTGCACCGCTCCCCGACCGACCGACCAGCTTCCTCTCCCCACACGCCCGGCTCACCACCTCGTTCGTTCTCATTAACTTGTTGTGCGCTGGTCGTGACATGGGTGGGGTCATTAGGAGCAGCGCCGAGCGTCGCACACCGCGAAGGAAACCCGCGTGTCGCGTGCAGAAATCGCGCGAGATGGATGGAGGGCGTCTTGCGTGCTGTGCTCGATTAGAGTACCTTTCCCTCCATGCCCATTGAGATTCCGCGAAGAATATCGTCATGGCGATCTCCATGACCAGAGATTGGGCTGACGCCTACTATCGTTCACGCTCAGGGCAGAGCGCGCGGAGCGAACGTGAAGAGAGAACGAGCGCAGACGAGGTGGAAGAGAAATGACAGCGGTTGATCGGCCGGATCGAACAGCGGTCAGAGCTTGTAGGAGCGATGTTCTGTTGGCGATATTTGTGGACATGGATGTCGATTTCTCAAAATGATTGGAGATACAAACACACGCACGCACGCACGCACGCACGCACGCACGCACGCACGCACGCACGCACGCACGCACACACGCACGCACGCATGCACGCATGCACGCACGCACGCACGCACGCACGCACGCACGCACACACACACACACATACACACACACACACACATATATATATATATATATATATATATATATATATATTCTTCATAGTTATGTTGTGCATCGGTATTTGATTTAGTTCGCTTGTTCACTGACATTCCTTTGTAGAACACCATCGACGTTCATGACAGAGGCTCGTTTGACAGTTACCGAGGTGACAGGAGCCCCTTTCTTGGCAGCCCCAGAGTGCACCCCGAGTCCGCAAAACTGCAGTTGTCGCGACACCGTCATGACGACCACCGTCGACATGACCAGAGCAGAATCTGCTGAAGGCCGTTGTCAGCTGCTACGGGTTAGAGGAACCACTTTTGAGCTTTTTGAGCTGTTCGACGATGACCGTGACGTCACGCCGGCCCAGCTATCCATGGCTCCGCGGAGTTACCGAAGTCTCCCCAGCTATGGAGGAGCGCGAATGCGTCCGCGAGACCTGGGAGCGCTGCCGTACCACAGATGCGCGCCGCGCGTACCAGCGGTACCATGATAGAGTGAAGGGATTGATAACTCCCGCGCGACGCTCCTACCTGTGCAGCGATCTGCTGAAATGGCGGCGAGACTTTCGGAACCGCCTTAAGCAGTTTGGACTGCAGCCAGCGAGAGGGCGCGACACACCCGATTACGACATGGGCACCCGGGCGGACGCATTCAATGCTCACTTCGCTGCCGTTAGCTCCCGCATCGCTGCGGAGGCAGCGGCGGTGCGTGGCAGTACGGGTGCGCCACCAGCTGGACCGCGGCCGTGCCATGTGTGCGTCTCGGCGTTCTCCCTGCATCCAGCCACTCCACCGGAGCCCTCTGCAGCCATCAGGAAGATGAGCGCGTTGAGGGCTGTTGGCGTTGACGGTGTACCACTAGTGTTTCTATGTAATCGGCGCCCATCTTCTACATCTGATCAACTTTTCTATCTCATCACGCACCTTTGCGTCCGTCTGGAAGATTGCGCGCGTCACCCTGATATTCAAGCCGGGCGATCGATCGGACCGGAACAACTTTCGGCTCATTGTTATTCTCCCTGTACTGTCGAAAATTACCGAGAAGATCGTTTGGCCGCAGTTCACCTCTCACCTTCTTGACACTCATGCACTGACGTCATCGCAATATGTTTAACATCCACGTCACTCGACGGAGGACCCCCTGATCGACGCTCTCGGGTGGCTGGCAAGGGCTGTCGACGACGGCCGTGTCGCGTCGATAAAGGCGATTGACCTTAGCAGGGCTTTTGATAGTGTTGATCACGGCGTTCTCCTGCGCAAGCTGGAATGGCACGGGGTGTCGTCGGTATGGTACCGGGACTACCTGAGCGGTCGGAAGCCGATGGCTAGTGGTGGCGTGATTACCCCATCCCTACCCAACGGGGTGGCTCAGGAACCCCTTGTCGGCCCAACCCTGTTGCCGATCTTCAGCAATGACGTATCCAGCTTCCTATCCCGCGGCGGCACACTGTCCCACACCGATGACACCCAATTCCTTGACTCTGCCACCCCTGATGTCGTCGGCTGATGTCCGACTGACCGCCACCCAGCGGCACTCTCCGTGCCGCGCCTCCGCCGCGTGGAACCGGCTGCCTGCCGCGGCCGTCCGCGCCGCCTCGCGTCGGGCATTCTTAAATGTTTTGAATCGCTGATCCGTTGACTGAAACTGATTCACCTGCATGTATATGTGCATCTGTGTGCAATGTGCGCGCGTTTTTTTTTTTGTCGCATGACTAGGCACAGAACTACCACCACGTGGGTGCGCCTTCAATAAAACAGCTTTAACTGTACCTGCACATTGCGGACCCGTGGGCTTGAAAATGGGACCTCTTGTGGTATGCAGGTGTCGTGGTTATTAGTTCTCAAGCATTTTTACAAATTAGTGTGTTCCAAACATTACAGAGCACACTCGTCGGAAAGCGAGTCAAATGAAATGCATTACTTTCATAGTGGAGAGTAAGGAATTCAGTTACATTCAACCCGTAGGGGTCGCTACTTCAAACAGAAATTATAAGCTAATCGGAAGGATTTCGAGGAAACTGGCATTACTCATCAAATCGGACGCGTTTGATCTAACAATACATAAAACGCACAAAATGTGGCATGCTTCCTTTAAACTCAAATCCGTTTTTAGTCTTCATTCAATGTTCAGTATCCGTTTAGGCTCCAAAATGTTAGGGTTCAGATCCGGGATCCGGCCAAGGCATTGGTTCAAAGTGGGTCACAATGGACGAGAGGGGTCGGGGGACAGCGGCCCATCCAAAACAATACAAATCGGCATCGGTGGCTGCGTCGGTATCTCCGATCTGCACGCCGCTCTTACCGATATCGCTCCTGCCGCCCGCGTGTCCCGCAGCACTGGCGCAGCGAGCGCCGGGTTCTCCCCGCGCGGCAGCTCTGACCAATTTCGCTCCTGTTGCCTGCGTATCCAGCAGTGCTGGCGCAGCGAGCGCCGGGTTTTCCCGTGCGGCGGGTCTGACCAGCGTGACCTGCGTCTGGCAGAGCTGGCGCAGCGAGCTCCGGGTTTTCCCGTGCGGCGGGTCTGACCAGCGTGACCTGCGTCCGGCAGAGCTGGCGCAGCGAGCGCCGGGCTCTCCTCGCTCAGCAGCTCTGACTAGCATGACCTGTGTCCGGCAGAGCTGGCGCTCCCTGTCGCGGACCAGCTCCGTCAGAAGCGTCAACGGCGGACGGTACGACGCCTCGAAGCTGATCGCCGCCACGGAGCTCGAGGACTCTGCCAGCGACGCCAGCCCAAACCGCAAAGGTGAGGGGCCACGGTCAGACAGCCGAAGATGCGGAAACTGGCGGCGAACTGTGCCCTCCACGTGCGGTTGACATTGAAGTTGGCGCCTCGTGGTGCTGAGACTACTTTACATGCACTGGACTGACTCATTCCTGCTGTTGTTCTGAGCCGACGTGTCTGCGCCGGACTTCCGGCTGTTTGTAGTTTCAATTTCTATCTTACCGTGACACCAGTGTTCTATGCAGGTTAGCACATTAATTTGCTTCTCGAATTGCTGTTGTTTGGGCGTTAATTCCCATTTCACGCGCCAATGAGTTTGAAGAATAGGTCACCTGTAAAACATGGATAGCATCCTTGTTATTTTTCAAAAACTGCATTAAGCTAGCAACGTCGTGCTATATATATATATATATATATATATATATATATATATATATATATATATATATGTAAATGTGTTATCTAGCCAATGCAGTTTCGGACCAGGCAATTGATGATGTGTTCCAGACACTTGTCTCGTCTTTGGATCCATTATGCGGATGTGCGCACGCTATGCCCTAGTTTTCAACATAAACACCTATTACGTTTCTGCGAGGGTCCTCCGGAATCTCTGCATGGTTGTATCATTATTTCCAAGACAGTTCTTTGTTTCTGTGTGCTATGTGCATGGGTGTTGTGCATCTAGGTTTTGGAGAATGCAGTGGATATCTTATATTGGAGAACCGACGATCCTTCCTCTTTACTGAAAGCGGTTTTGGTCACCCTCTGGTGGCCCTGGCCAGGGGAGGGGGCACCAGTGACCGCGAACTCCCCCTCCCCGCCCTCCTAGTAAACCGTGAAATCCTCTCCCACCAGTGAAAACCTTCTTGTGCTGGCAGCTCATGCCCGCCAGGTCTTTAAACCTGTGCAGGCAGAGACTGTTGGGAAACCCACCACGGAGTCGCCGAAGATTGCATACATTTTGTACTGCGCAAGCAGTCTAAGGTATGGTAACTGTTCTGGAATAAGAAACTTAGGGAACGAAATTGAGCGTGGAACCACTTTTGATACGTCATACAGGCTAAAACTGCTCCCAGCTGGAGTTTGGTTGGCGTAGCCGTGTGCCGAAATTTCGGCAAAAATATGAAATACGTACCCGTCACACCTGCGACGGTGCTGTTGTGCTGGAGTCCATTCGGATTGGTTTAGTGATGTGAATAGCTGCGACAGCAGCCAAAATAAGACAGACTGCGTAAAAATGCGGTGAATCTAGCTAGCAGGCCAGCGCAACAAGTATAGTTCCGAACACGACGAATGTGTCGCCGTGCAAGTGGCGTCCGATGACAAGTGGGATCTGTCATTTTACCCTGAGATCTGTTGGCTTTGGGTCAAATTGCTTCCGTTCACGTCGAACCCTCTGCGGAGTTTTGGAAACAAATCCGCTTTTTCCCAGGCTCTTTCCATGCCGCGTCATTACGTTAATGTTGATTTTGTTAGTCTGGCATGTAGCTCACCACTCTTACGGCGCTCACATAGCACTTGCAACTGCGTTTTTTCCGGGGGCGAAGGGAGACATAGGGACAGCATCCCGTGTGCCCCCTGCCTCGCTTTCACCGCCTGGCTTTGCACGCTCTGATTATCATATGTTGCCCTGTCAAACAACCTTTTTCACAGCGCAGCGCATCACAGACTGTTAAAAAACATCACCCATAGTATCCGCCTTTCTTTATTGATAATTATTAAACGTGTGCCATTTACGACAGAAATGGACACGTGGGGATATTCTGTCACGGAGTTGGACATGGAGTTGGAGCTAGACTTTTTGGACACACACATGCATCCAAACAATAGCCGTAAAGTTCCGTTGTATATCTACGCATCGGTGGCATAAACCAACCCAGTCACGCCAACCTGATGTTTGCAATGGCTCGAAATCTACGACTTACTTGTACGCGTCCCATGCAGTGGACTTTCTTTAGATGACATAGATTCTGCAGTTTGGGCTGAATCACCATTCGCTCCTGTTTTCAGTCTGTTGACAAGAATCATCCAGCCATCGGAGCGCTCGTGCTGTTTTTTTTAAACACACATCTAAGTGCGGGGAAATACACAACAAAGGGGAGAGAGATAACTCAAAAATATTCACTGAAAACCGGGTTTGGCGCGCAACAAATTTCTTGTGTGTCCTAGGATAATATCGCATATGCTCGGTCTTAGTCGCTCTTGTCCACCTGAGATCGTGTATGCTCTGTTTATCGAAAGAAAGAGCTGAATTAAAGTGCTGCCAACGATTTTGCACGGTCTTTTGCGCGTGGGTCATTATTCGAGTGTGCTGTAGCCCAAAAATTACCGGCATCATGACCGGCATCACTTTGGTGTTGCGGTAATATTTTACGCAGTGAGAAGTTTTTATATTACTTTACTTGTATATTTCATTGTCTTTTTATATTTTATATGTTTTAGTATCTACTTACCAATGAATGAAAAATCTAGTCTAGCGTCTGGAAGGATTGTTGGGGCACAAAGTAGGGAAATTGTTTATAATGTGTATCAACATTTTGTCGAAAACCGGGACATGAAGTTGAAGGCGCGAGACGACGACGCCGTCCGGGAGAGTCCATTATTACGAACAGCAGCTGTAACGGGCGTTGGGAAGACTACAGTCTACCGCATACAACGTGAAGCCCAGAATGATGCCAGACTGAAGTCGCCAAGCCGATCCCGACCAGCTGCAGCAAGACCAAGGGTGGATCTAGATCCGTTCGATGTTTGCGCGATGAGGAGAATGGTACACCAAATGTACATCGACGGAAAACATGTTACTCAGGACACCATCACGGATGCTCTTCACGAACAGCTCGGCGTCACCATGTCTAGATCTACCGCAAGAAAACACCTACTCGCGAACGGATTTAAGCACCGAAGGATCGACAAGCGCAAGATCCTGATCGAGAAACCTCATATTGCGGCAACGAGATGCCAGTTCTTGCGGGAGATGAGGAGGCTGCGCAGAGAAGTTCCCGATAGCAAAATCATTTTTACCGACGAGACATGGCACAATCAATAGGATATGGAGGACTTGCGTGGGTGGACGGTAGTCAAAGCAACGGACGGAATAACGCCATTGGAAAAAGAAAACGTTGTATCATAGTCCATGCCGGCTCTTCAGAAGGATTTATACCGGGCGCACTTCTCCACCTCAGGACCGATGGCAAGAACGCCGACTACCATACGTCGATAAACGCCGACTGCTACGAGAAGTGGTTCACCGAGTGCCTCCTTCCGAACGTGCCAGAACACTCTGTGATCATCATAGATAATGCCTCATATCATTCCCGTTTGTGCCAAAAAGTGCCAACTTCTAGTTGGCGTAAAGCGGAAATCCAGGAGTGGTTGCAGCAGGCAGGTGTGACCATCGACGAAGACATGCGGAAGGTGGAGCTGCTGGAGCTAGTCAAGTCCCAGAACCGGAGGGAGGAATATTTTCTGGACAACCTTGTTAGAGATCATGGTCATCGGATCGTTCGCCTGCCGCCGTATCACTGCGACTTGAACCCGATAGAGTTAGTGTGGGCACAGATGAAGCGCGTGATAAGATGGGGGAACTTGACGGGGCGGATGGAGGAGGTGGAACGGCTGGTGGAGGCAGGTGTCGCAGCTGTCTCTCCAGAGGACTGGTGTAAGTGCTGTGAGCACGTCAAAAGACTAGAGCAGCAGTACTGGACGAATGACGGGCTGCCAAAAGATCTCCCACCGGTTTTCGTAACAACCGATGATAGCAGCGACTCCGGCACCGACTCCGGCAGCGACAACGATGAATGAGAACAGTATGACACATCGATCATGAGAAGTGTCTCCGTTTAGTCCTTTTCAACTGACTTCGTAGCGTTTACATGGATGTCGCATTTAGTTACGTGTGGGGTGTTTGAGCTGGATGTATTGTACATATATCTGCAGCTGAATGTTTAGCGTTTTGTTGAATACCTTCAATAAAACTGAGCGAATTAATTTTCTGTGTTTGGGATTTTCCCATGTTATTCATGAAACAGCACCAGATTGTAGCAATTACCGAATAAAAGTATAGCATAACTTGCTTCAAAGGCAGTCAATGAATTTAGAACGTAATAATGATTGCCAACGAAAATAACCCCAGTGCCAAATATATATATATATATATATATATATATATATATATATATATATATATATATATATATATATATTTCGACCAACCATATGAACATCAATTTGCTGCAAGCAATGCAAACATCCAAAACTGCTATTGCTTCGAGATATCCGCAGTACTGTCCTGCAGGCCTTCCGACCAATTTTGTTGAGTTTGAAAACAAAATCAGCGTGATGCTCGTGACGAATTGGTTGACCAGCTTTGATTCCGTTCTTTCTTACGATAAACAGAGCATAATCAATATTTAAACACGCACATGCTAATGCATGGCATATATTTGATACCTGAGGACGCCTGCCCCCGGGAGCTTCCATGTGCGTGCACCCCTATTTCTGTGCACGGAGTAATTGGTGATTGCCTTTAGCAGTTCATGAGGCTAAAATCATGCGTACGAATGAACCTGTGTGAATTTCAAACACCAGCCTTTGCTCGGTTCTCGGTTGGCTATCACTTCTTATGCAGCGGGAACCTTAAGACAGCCACATTGTTTCTGCTTCCGTTATTTTATTTCTCACTGTCTCATTACTGTTGCAATGCTTCGATGCCGCACAGCTTGATCGATAATTCGTAGCTCTTCGCATACTCATTGCTGCGACAACTGCTCAGGTACCGCCAAGCATCGCTGAATAAGTTCGCTACCCATCAACCCCCCATCGTCGTCAATGTGCGATCCTACATTTTGTGCATTCCAGTACACGAACTGGATCACAGCTTAAACAGGCATCACATTAGTGCCAGCGCACTGGCGCTGCTCACGTGAATTAGCGTCCTCCTTCAAATGGGACCCCAAGATGGGGAGAATGGGGACTCATCGTCGCTCCCTCAACAAAGTCAATATTTTTTAACGGCCTGACTACTGCTCAACCTGCTTTACCCAAGTGTGCAACTACTGGTACCCTACGGGCTTTAAGTAGGAAGCCCCACCAGCGTAAGGCGCTCGTCAACTTCATGATCATCATCATCGTCATCATCTCAATCCCCGTACCGAGGCGTCAGCGTGCATATGCACTGCCAACACTCGTGCTTGTATGCTGCAAACAGGTCAGCTCTTACTGACCTCGGTTCTATGTGCTCACGGGCCGACGAACAAATGACAACAGAGACAGACAAACAGACGGTCCTTGACGTTCTCTGGGTGCAGACTGTATTCGAGGGCATCAGCTGATCGGTCACGGACCGCACCTCCTACACCGGCCAATGGCAAGGCGCCACGTCACGAGAGCGGTCCTCATACCACTGCACCTCCACCACAATGTCAGCTGTATACCTGATGCTAATAAACGCAACAAATCCAAAGCAAGCACCAAACAAAACACATCAGCAATGGCGGCAAATATCACAACCTTTTACAACCAATGAGTGGCAGCAAACCGATCAGGTCCGGGAAGGGGACGCGGTCGCAGATTGTAACGGCTTCCGTCCCCGGTCCGCGACAGCTCCTCAACTCGAAGTTGCACTGCACCGAACCAGAAACGGACGGCATTGTAGAGCACGGTAGGTGCAGTGGGTGCAGCATCGAACAAATTGGTCACGGCTGGTCGCTGCCCTCGCACCGTACCGCGCCGAACATGGTCCATGCGCTGTTGCACCACCAGCGTCTCCGCTGCGTCGTCCGCCTCGTCAAGCCGGTCGACTCGGCCGGAGCATCTCGATTGGCAGGCCTCTTGAACGTGCCACATCTCGCTGCACCAAAAGCAGCGGCACGACCACGTCCAGCATCTGTACGGGAAGTGCCGGCGTCTGTGGCAGCAGTCGCAGGGGGCTGCGACGCCCGGTACCACCCCCGCGCCTGGACGAGTCCATTCCGCCCCGGCGGCATCGGGCCAGGTCGTCCCGCGATTGGCCGGCCGCCGGCGGCGGCTCCACCCGGCCGACCATGTGACGCTTGATGTCAGAGGTCGCGAACCGTCCCTCGCCGCAGGCCGTCTGTGTGACCGGCCGATCCCCCGCGCTTAAGCATCAGCCGACCAGGGATCGCATGTCACCGCTAGCACCACCTCAAGAGAAACCGGGAGAAGAATATAATGATTTTCAGAATGCTATAGAAGAATAATTTCATGTTTCGTAAGTCATTTCTTGCCATATTTTCATGCACTAACGATTACATTTTGATATCTAAGTTTGCAGTAGAGCAATTTTCCAGGACCGAAGCCGCTGTTGCAATTTCTGACTTCGACCCTGATTCTCGGGCAGAAATTCAGAGACCGAGATCTTGGACAATTGTTTGAGCCAGAATGTGGTACGCCTTTTACCAAATGCTGCTGTATGACAGAACATAGATGAAGATCCTAAGACATTCTTCTCGCCATACTTAGGTCATGACATCGGAGAAGAAAACCGAGAGAAGCGTTTGCGGGGTGTGATCAGACTAGCAGTAAGTAGCTGTAATTTGCGAACATCACCGGAATGAACATTGTTTTGTTTTCCGGAAATGCCCCATTTCACGACGAATGAGCTTATTACATCGATTATGGCCATGACATTGGAGAAGAAAACCGAGAGAAGTAATCGCAGTGTATTCAGGCTAGTCGCAGTAACAAGGCGCAATCTGCGACCATCGCTGTTATGAACACGGATTATTTTCGGAAAAACACCATTCCCCCACAAATGTCCTCGTTACCAAAGGTCCTCTAAACTGTTGCAAAGCTTCCACAGGACCAATTGTAGTTCGAAGTGGTTTCTCAAAACTCCAGTCGTATTTGGTCCGAACATCTACTTGCTCGTGACTTGGTAAAATATTTTGGCCCGCGGTCAAATTTTCTTCCAAGTCAAAAAGCACTGAGGCAAAATCCCATTCCAAACGCTTAAGATAATGCAAACAAGGTATTCCAATATTTGGAAGAAAGAAAAATCCGGTGACGAAGCCATTGTTGTGATTTTTGCCACGGACCGAGGCAGAACGAGGGAGGACGAAGGCAGAAATTTCACAGCGTTGTCAAGGTCTTGAAAATTCTGTCTAGGTGCAACCAGAACTCACCAAACACAACCCCCGCTATCATCAGCACAGATGCTTTTTGGAAATGCAGCATTCTACCACATGCCATTTATCACCATGGGCAACTCTAGGTGACTGCAAAACTTCCTCACCAGCTACTGCAGTCCAGAACAAGCGTCTACAAGTTCCGGCCGTATTATTGTCCAAACTGCACGTGGATCAGCACAACGTTTCGGCCCGCGACCAAAAAAGCTTTCCGAGACCAAAAAACCGTAGGGCGAAATGAAGGGACGGTCTAGCATTCAAGAAATGTGAGTTTTGAATTGTCACACTTCGTCAGTTTGACGCCCACAAAAAGGCATGTAAGCAGACACCATTTTGACTTTATGCATTTCGCTTAATGACACTGCGGCAAAACGACATATCGACAAAATGGCATTCGACTAATTGCTTTTGGCGAGAGGCACAGGGCTAAATACGTTTAGGTTAATTGACCGGGTACCTTATTAGACACACCTAAAATTTCATACCCAGTATGAAAGGCATGTAAGCGGGGTAAACATGAATGTGATCCATTATCTGTCATTATATCTATAACAGATAATTGCAGATTTGCAGAACTTGCTGGAGAATTGTTCTTGTTTCTTTACAGCTTACATACCTGTTCACATCATTTTACGTATGTGAGTTTGGTGTGTAGTGTGTTACGTATGTGAGTGTGGTGTGTAGTGAGTTTGGTTTCATAGAACAAAATTATGGAGTACTGGCAACGTAAAACAACAAAAAAGTACATGACAGCTATTTCAATAGACCTGGCAGCATTACATTGGTCTTGCCCCGGTGTACGCAGTTTCTTGTGCTTTTCAGCTCTGTCTAACAATACAAACGTGAAAATTTTGTAATCGAGTACGACGCTGGCATAAAACAAGTCCAGTTCGTATCCGACTCCAATGAGCGATGAATTATACCAAAACGTAGCGTTAATTAAAAAGGTATGGCATGAATTTCTAGGGGGGGGGGGAGGATCCATCATAAAGACCAGGATCGCAGCGTCCAGTGTTCATATCATCCAGGATCACAGCATCCAGTGTTCATAAAGTCCAGAAAACGTCCAATTCCGCACCCATTGGGGACGTTCATAAGGTCCAGGGACGTAAAGTCAAGAGTCGCAAAGTCCAGTGTGCAAACCGTCCGGTATCCATGGCAACCGGACTAGTTTGGATTCCTGGCGCTAGATTACACTACAAGAACATTTTTGAGTCCTGACGCTATTTCCCTCTTTTGTCAACAGATGGCACAGTCAACCTGGCATTCCACTGATGATCACGTGATGCGTACAGCCAAGCATGGTTGATAAATAACCTAGACATCTGGTGGCCGCGTCCGGCCAGCGCGCGGCCGCGGCCCCGGGGCACACCGGCGGACTGGGCGCAGACGCGCTGGGCGGCGGCGTGGCCGGAGGCATGGCAGCGGCGCGGGCTCGGCGGGGACCGCTGCGCCTGCTGGGCAAGCGGGCGCAGCGGGACTGCTGCCGAGACCCCAAATGCCGGGGTACACTCGGTTGCTGAGGGGTTCTTGATATTGGTATTGGGCTTTTTATATCGGGTTCTTTCCACTTGCTTGGAGTACCCTCGTGCTGTTGCTGGGGCCCCATATAAGGTGACGCTCCGAGGGACTTTACCTTTTTAAGCTTATTTGCTGAGGACCATTCACTTGTCGGAGCACTCTCTGTTAACCTGCCTGGGCACTCTTGATACACAGGGGTGTTAATTCATGTACACTGATCTTCAGTTATTGCCCTTTGTTCAGGGAACCTGTACTCCGGCCGGGTCCTATATGTTAACCTGCCGGGGTGCTCCCGATCGTCCAGGGCTTCCACCATATTGGTGAAGATTCTTCTCGTTTGTTATGAAGACCCTTCACTGTTAACTGGAGCCTTTTTATTGGCCTGCCGCGGTAGTTTCGATCGCTGAGGTGCAGTCATTATTAATCTCGGGTTTTTCCCTATTATAGGAGAACCTACGCCGTTGACGGGACCTAAAGCTTAATCACTTTTATTGGGGTTTTGCTTCTTACCGGCCGATGGCTGAATTTGTGGCTATTTCGATTGCGTCGATGAATTCGTTCTCGTCATTGTTGAACATAATTGTACACGCCGCCGGTGTCGTGCACCTTAGTTACGTTGTTTATTTAATTTGTTGCGATTATTTTACTTGTACGTTACGTTTTAATAGATTTTTAAGGATAAGATATTCTGTACTCCCTCGTAACAGACAATGCAAAAACTCTGCATTAGTCTTCTACTATAAGCTGATCTCATCAGCTACCCCACCAACCATATATAAGCTTGATTTTGAAGGTATTTAGCAGCCAATCTAAGTGCATGTAGCCATGTTTTCTTCGAAATACCCAGGCTTAAAATGGCAGGATTCGCCATGTTCCGACGAGAATGAACAAGCTCCATGTATTTGCGTACGAAGCACGCCTAGTTTTCTAGGGCTGTGCGCATTAAGCTAGGCCCCGTATGCAAACAGCATACATAAAAATATTAAAACTCAATGCCAGGAATACGAGGGTTTTTGGTGGATAGAAACCTAAACCCTAGAGAGCTCACAAAGTAAGAGGCCTTCTTCAGTTTTTTAGCGCTTTCGCAGTGTACATGTGTGGAGATTTAGTTACCGTATAGTTTACTGCGTCTGATCACTCCGATATAGTGTTGTGTTAGTTCTGGCCGGTGTTTTTGCCCGAATCGCAAAAAGTATTTAATAATGATACATACATACATACATACATACATACATACATACATACATACATACATACATACATACATACATACATACATACATACATACATACATACATACATACATACATACATACATACATACATACATACATACATACATACATACATACACACATACATACACATACATACATACATACATATACACACATACATGCAAACACACAGACACATACACACACACACACATATATATATATATATATATATATATATATATATATATATATATATATACTTTTATGAAAACAGACACGAGGGTTCAAAGAACTGGCACGGTATATCATTGCTGACTGACTTCTATATATCTGGCTCTTCATTTCATTTTGGCACCCTAAACCCTTTAAACTAGACTATAAAACACGAGCATGCAAACCCACAACAAACAACAATTCTTTACCCGTGCAGAAGACATCATTAACACCACACACTGTGAATAACACAATCAACACAGCAAATTACAACACTGCATGCCAATCACCCAATACTCGCGCCATTCATCAGTGTATTGTTGCCTGTCTAAGTGAGCTATTTGTGATACTGCTCAAAAGAGATAATTCAGTAGTTTGATTCCTTTTTTACTTAGAAGTCGTTTCCGGTCATGAATGAGAAATGCATCCAGAACGTTGAGTTTCATTGTTTTATATAGATGATGAAGTTGCAGCGTTTTGTGTAAGCGCTCGGCGCGCGAGAGGAGTATTATGGCCGGGCTGTACGTGATTCCTCGGTGCCCCCTCCGTGAGATGCTCTGTGAGACGTCGGAACAAAAATGTTGTAGATGCACCGTTGCAGCATACGGAACCTTGCAGCAGCACCTGGCAGCGGTCAAAAGGCGGGTGGAAATAACCACGTATCGATATCGGTACTTTCCTACGCTTTTTGAAGTCAATGGATGTGCGTGCAAATGGTGTCCCGTTGCCGGATGTTTCACTAGCGCAATTTTTATATTGTTTGTCGGTACGGATTGAATCCCACTTGCTCGTAATGCTGCAACGCTGAGCCCGTTCAGAGAATCGACTGGTCAGTCAGCTGAATTGCATTGGTAAAACGTTCTGGTCAGCAGCTGAAGGGCATTACGTCCCATCTGGGGTTCCCAGCGGCTTTTAGTCTAGTAATAGCCCCCAGGACCGAGCGGAGACCCTTTAGAAAGATGCATCACAACCGGTCCCCTCCTCGATGCGGCTGGCCATCTAACTGAGACGTCCAGCAACGGATCAGCGCAAGGGCCTTCGCTGGTGCAAACAGACTCTTTACTGGCACAGGAAGTCCGGTCATTGGTATTGAGACACTAATTCGTCTTATCGGTCTTTGGTTGAAATGGCGCAGAGGATCCCTTGCCCGGTTCCGGTGTCCTGGCTGGCACAGGCCTCTCCACTGTCTCACCGTACATGAGAACCCCCCTTTTGTTATTGCTCATGAAGCCTTTTATTGTTAGTAGGGTCCAGACCAGGCCAGCACAATAGGCCCTTTGACGTACAAGGGCCCATTATCGTCCCTATTCAGCAAATGTACTCCTGGCCGACCTGGGGCTCATTGCGGACACATGGTTTCCTGCTAGGAACTGTGGTCACTGACCAGCAATGTGGGCCCTTCATTGTTTCAGGTGTTCCGATAAATGCGGGATGCCCTCTAATTGGCATTTAGAGATCTTGGCCTTGTCTCTTGCTCGGGGAAGGCCCCAGAATAGCACGGAACGGACTGTTCAATATGGCTGTTCTCAGTCAGTTCCTTCAAACAGACACAGTCGCACGGGTCTCCGATGGGTGATAAAGGTACTCTTACATTTTAGCGTCCGGCCTTCGGGCCGTGATCCCTCCATACAACCTCTGGCCTGCTCTTCGGACCATTTCATCAGGCCCTTGATATTCGGCCCCAAGGGACCAAATAAGGACCTTCGGAACCCATGGGACCCTCCGGGCCTAAGAGGGAGGAGGGGGTCGTGCTTAATTCGGTTCCCACCAAAATAAAGCTTAACTGCCCCTGGAATCTTGCATCGACTTAAAATGAATGTTTGGGCCGATTGTGGGGTTGCAATTTTAATTGAAGGCTTATAGAAATAAATGTTATGATGCCCCGCAGTCAAGGTTCTTGCTGCCTTTTCACCGTAGGATCCAAACCAATATTTCAACAATGTAAGGCAGGGCAATCGTGGTGCCCTTTTATTTCGGTACCCCTTGAAAGGGAAGTTTTGGAGCACCTTCAATTGTTCTTTCAATCGCCAAAGTCGGCGACAAGACACACGCCAATTTAAGGTTCGTGTCACCGCAAGGTTTGTTCTCGTCAACATAAAATAAAGCTACAAAGTGCGGTTTTCTGTAAAATTCGACTTTTGACCTGTCAACAACGTAAAAACTGGTGCCGATCGTGGGATTGTGTTCAGGACAATATACTGCTGTTCTCGCCAAACTCTATCTTCATAAGCTTGGAAACGCCGGGGGAGGGTCGCATCAACCCCCTCTCCCCCTATCAGACCGAATTATGCAGAACGGCGAATTAGGGCGATGGCTAAGACATACATCGAGCATATGTACTTAAACGTACGTACAACGCACATGCAGAAGGGATAGTACTATCAGCCACATATTTCCTGAGCGCAACATTACATGAATGCATACTTTTGCACTCCGATCTGTGGGTGCCAAAGCTCTCCCGTTATGTCACTCCGGTCATAATTCGGCCAGATATTCCGGAGGCCAGACAATCTTTACAAGAAACAGAAAATCGCTCCACATGCTGTCATTTTCACCGAAAGAGTCATCTAAATAACTTGTCACCGTCAATCGCAAACACATGTATGATGCATGTGAGCATTTGGTGTGGCAGTGTTTTTGAGGCATAAGTATTTTTGAAGGTGCATTCACATTGCCCTGCCATGAGACTGTCGTTAGTGAACGGGACACGCACTAAAGCTAATTTTCGATAACAAATGCGATCGACTTAACCTTCCAATGGCCCTTTGTCTTGGCTGATTGTGGACCACTACCTGGCGCAAAATCTGATGAATGACTTAACCGCATGTCCCGACTGAGCGGCGAGATGGGGTCCATGAGTTTACCAGAGAGAGCTTATTGGACTGCCAGACGCTGCTACGGTGCTGTCAGAATTTTTATTTGGCAATGTTTTTGCTCTTCCCATTCAGTATGGTCTTTTTTTGGACTTCACGGTCCTGAAAAGAGCTCTTCCCAAGAGGTTCCTGGACCCCTCAACCTTCTCCCACCGTCCACCTACCCCCCCCCCCCCCCCCTTCAACAGCCAGACCCCAAGAGTTTTCAGCCAAGACTTGAAACCCCATGCATTTCTCAATTGGGGCTGAAGGACCTTTCCGTCCCCTTTCAGATTGTCATTCGATTACTATTACTACACATTTTACATTTATACATTGGTCCGCTCTCTGACGCCGAAGACCCTCTGACCGAGATGGTTGACCCTGGATCAACGCGGGGCCACTAACCGTTTCAAAAAGGTCCCAAGAGTAGCGGGTTTAATGAATAGCACAAGGATCCCAGTTCGACGCATTTGGGCCCTAGAGAAAACGGGCAGAGGGGTGCTGGGCCCTGACTGGCATGGGGCTCTTCCATTAAGGCGCCCGTCAAGGAGGAGGAGGAGGGAGGGGGGGGGGGGGGCAGCTCCGTCCAGCTCAGGTCCAGCACGAACGAAATCCTGAGATATCCGACACGTCCGGATGTCCGGTCCTCCGGGATGTGAACCGCGGCGAACCGAATGAAACCGAGTCAGGGGCCTCGGGCCCTGACGCGAAGATGGCGGTGTACCCAACTGAGCTGGCAGCGTTTCTACCGTGGACGGGCTGCCGCACGAACAGGCCTCGCGCGCGTATGGCGCTGTTTGGTTCTTGGACGAGGGACAGCGCACATGTGAATGTGTTCTTTTTTTGGCGGCCGGGCTGCCTCGTCCGCCGGCCCGCCGCGGGCGTGGCTGCCGCCAGACCGTCGAGCTGGGCAGCCTCATGGCAGGCCTGTGTGGCCGAGCTCCGCGTCCAATCGATTGCAAATTAGTACTCCCACGTATATACAGTGATTGAGCGGAAGCATTGTTTGCAAATTTGGCGGCCGGTGGTTTGTTTCTCGTAGGGGCTGTGATACCGATTGAAGCTTTACGTCTCACCGGCTACTATGGCTATTTCGAGGCGGAACGCCCCTATTACGCATTTGTCAAGCGTTAGGTACGTGGGATGCGGTAGTGTGGGGCCAGGACTCCATTCCAGGATAGAGAAGTCCAAAGATGAGTAGTGTTCATCTCTGGACTTTTCTCTGCTCATCTGCTCATTCCTCTGCTCTCTGCTTTTCTCTGCTCATGGAGCACCCTAACCGCCAACCACCATGCCACCATCGCCCCTCTGCGGCGTGAACTGCACCCGTCTCGATAAACTCCAGGCCTGGGGTGGAAACAGCAGGTACCCGGCTTTCCACGATTACCGTGCAGCGACTGCCGAGTAACCAGCTATTTCCGATGCCACGAGCCAGGTATCAGAGCTTTGAATTCCTTAATGCGCCTGCTGCCAAGGGCGTGCTGACGCGGCAAAGTTGGTACGCTCAAACAAAACGCTGCCCATATCCATGCACAGCGGTTTAACTGGGCAGCACTGCACCGCATGACGTCACTCGTCGGCTGAGGCGGGCGACATCGGCTCCGGTGGCCCTTTATCGGGCAAAATCCAAACCATTAGTTGAAGGATTACGAGGAAGTGGGACAGTATCCCAACCCGTGGATCTCACGCACCTGGAGTTTATGAACGCTGGACTCTATAAACACTGAACTTTATGAACACTGGACTTTATGATTCTCCTCTGTCCAGGGGTTTTGGACGTTTTCTGGACCTTGTGAACGCTGGATGCTGCGATTCTGGACTTTTTGACTACTGGACTTCATGAACTCTGGACGTTTCAATACGCATCCCTTTCTACACGTTAAATTTAAAAGGCAGAGCGGTAGAACCCTTTTAAATTTACTTCAACGCGAACCCTGAAATCCTAAAAAGAAGAACTCCAGTCTCGTCACTGTCCATCTAAAATTTGACGTTTCAATCAATCCACGGCCGAGACGTCTCCGGCTCGGCCGTGGATTGCACGAATGTCGCTGGCAGCAAAGCCCGACAACGTCTTTATGCAGACCACTCAAATGCATGGGAGCAAGTGTCGTTTTCTGGTTTGAATTTCTCTGATTATTGGGTCTGATAAGAGTGTAACTGGAAAGATACGAGTAATGAGGCTGATAAGAGGGCTCAGCCATTGTAACTGGAAACCGCCACACCGGAAGCACACAGCATATTCAACGAAAGGAAATATGAAATTCAACGGACACTTTCGAAACTGCAAGAACACGTCATGGCCTATGAAACATACCACAAACAACACAGCCGCACCTGATTAGCGGCGCTTCCGCCGCAGCTGCAAAACACTGGCGTTCAACCGGACGCAGCGCCACCACGGTGATATCCCACGACCGGCGACGCGGAGCTGATAAAGCCTCGCCCGGCGTCGACCGGCGCCTAGTCACCGTACGAGTTAGTCAGTCGAGAGACGGCCCCGGCCGGGTGGGGGGTGGCACGAGACCTGATACTGTCCGCACACGGCTAGTGGATAGGAGTCAGTAATGCAGCGGTGCAGCGCGGGTGCTCCCTGTTTGTAACGTGGCATACTACTTTTGCATCGTTTCCATACTATTACTTGCAGTATCACCGGATTGATCTAACGATGAAGGATGGGACTCGTTTCGGTTTATTCCGGTGCTCCTGTGTTTTATTTTTGGTACAGAATTAGATCCTTGTCCTATGATGTTGATACGAAAAAGCTCATCTTCCATTGCCACAGCAGGCCAGTCGCAGTCTACCAGCATGCAAGTCTCCACATGCAAGTGTCGTGCCTTGCAAAGGTTGCCAGGATGCCAGTCTTTACATGCTGGTAGCCCTTTCAAAGTTCAACACTTGAATCGGGACAGAAAATAGACTGCAACATCTCGCAGCTGTTTTTGAGTCGTAGAAACAGAGATATGTACAAGAAAACCCGTGTTGGGAATGATAGCATGGATAAGCTTATGTCGAGTTGCTGGACAGATGCTGGCCAATTTCATCATCAGATAAGTCTGGTCCTCTGACAAATATTTTTATATCTTATCGTTCTGAACGTGGAGTTGCTGTCATATTTCCAATGCTCCTTCTTTAAGCGAATTTCCTGTTGTGCCTAACTTTCCATCATCAGGTCCTGACCAGGCCGGCGGGAAAGCATATGCCAGGATATGTCAGTAACGTAAAGTCAAAAGGTGTAGAGGGTGATATTGAAGAAGTGAATATCATGCAAAGTACCTCGCGTGGACACATTTACCGAGAAAACACATATGAGGCGTAGCAGGTTTTAACATGAGCATACCAAAGTGCCTTCCAAATGTATGTCTTTTTAGTTCGTCCGGCCTGGATCTGTAGTTTAGCAGCCTTTGTTCACCCTTGATACGCTGCCGACTTGGAGTTGATCATCTACATATTGGCCAGGTTTGAACTGGGTCAGTTATAGGGCTTTTCACCGGTCTATATAGGTACCCGCGGAAGTATCTCGGTCAAGCCTGAATTTATCTTGCATGTGCGCCTTTTTGCAGCATGCGCAACCAAATTCATATCACAACTTCCAAATTCACCTTAGAGCGGTTTGCTTGCTTCCGAACCTACCTTTTGCTCAAAAAGCTAAGTTCACTCAATGAACAATCACGGTTGGCGGTAAACCAGTAAAGTGACTTCGATAGCCTAACGTCAGCGCGCCAAAGTAGGGACAGAAACAAACGTAGTTCTCAGGCGCGTTCCGGAGCTCGGACATCTTAGAAATTGCCTCACTTACCAGGCCTGCGACATTTACCACATTTTCCTACTCGACAATAAACTGTACATGAGTTATGCTCCTTTTTAAAACGCGGTAGCCTGACTGTGGTCCGTTTTTTGCTCAAACCGCCCGGCCACCACCTGAATTATTTGCATGGACCAGCTGTGACTTCATCGGACTTTCGAGACGACCCGCGCTGGCACGCTGCCCACCAGCTGCACCAAATCAACTTCCTTA
>NW_023596225.1:43843243-43972454 GCF_011947565.3 Pollicipes pollicipes | reverse complement strand
GAGAGAGAGAGAGAGCGAGACGAGAGATGAGAGAGAGAGAGGAGGAGAGGAAGAGGATGAGAGAGAGAGGAATATGTATGAGTTGGACGGAGTGTATTAGCGCGCAGCGAAGGATCGGATATTCAGGCGGTTGTGCTCGTCCGCATATTGCGTGCCCGCTCAATGGATACAAATGACCTTGCGGCAAGGCTGATTTTTCTTGGTCGACGCTGCACGGGTCGCCCTGGCATCATCACTCATCCGTCGGTCCCCCCTCCCCTCCCCCCCCCCCCCCTCCTAACGCCCGCGCCTGATTCAAGCTCACCGCAGGCTCGCTGAGTTTAGACGCAGCTTCCGCGGCGGCGCGTCAGTTGCAAAGACGAGGGAGCCGGCTGAACACAGCAACCCTCCACGGGACGTCGGAGGAAGGAGGAGGGGGGGGGGGGGGGCGAGCCAGCGCGCCACTGAGGCTGGGGCGCGCTGGGGCACACTGGGCTACGCCGGGAGCGAGCTAGCTGTCTTGGTCGACTTGAATCGGATGGTACAGATTGCTTGTCAGCTCAGAGTCATGGTACTGGCTGTGTTTACGTTGCCCATTAAAATGATAATTGTGTCGTTGGTGTGCTATTTGTCTGTTTCCTGTCGGCGCCAATGTAACCCATCGAGCAAATGTGTTTATCACGTCCCATCTCATCTTCCGGACCCGCGGCGCGGTCGAGTGCGTCCCGGCCCGGACCCACGGCACAGTCGAGTCCGTCCCAGCCTGGGCCAATGGCGCAGTCGAGTCCGTCCCAGCCCGGACCCATGGCACAGTCGAGTCCGTCCCAGCCTGGGCCCGCGGCGCAGTCGAGTCCATCCCAGCCCGGACTCGCGGCGCAGTCAAGTCCATCCCAGCTTGGGCCCGCGGCGCAGTCGAGTCCGTCCCAGCCTGGGCTCGCGGCGTAGTCGAGTCCATCCCAGCCCGGACTCGCGGCGTAGTCGAGTCCATCCCAGCCCGGACTCGCGGCGCAGTCGAGCCCATCCCAGGCTGGGCCTGCGGCGCAGTCGAGTCCGTCCCAGCCTGGGCCAATGGCGCAGTCGAGTCCGTCCCAACCCGGACCCATGGCGCAGTCGAGACCATCCCAGCCCGGACTCGCGGCGCAGTCGAGTCCATCCCAGCCTAGGCCTGCGGCGCAGTCGAGTCCGTCCCAGCCTGGGCCCGCGGCGCGGTCGAGTCCGTCCCAGCTAGCCTCCCGAGTCTGGTGCGACGTTAATGACCCTCGGTGCACCGAACCTGAACATTACTGGCCTTAGGAGGACCGAACCTGAGCACCCCGGCCCGCCATCTCAGCTTTCGTGGCGACCGACCGGTCGCGGACTGCAGGCGCAGCGCACCGGGAACTTGACGACATCCGTTTTGCCGGGTCAGCGCAACAGGAGTCTAATAGCGAAGATCGTGGTCCTTCCGAGAGAGCTAGATTGCTTGCCCGACGGCGGTCTTTGTCTTTGTCTTTGTTCTTGACCGCATCATGCTGTTAACATAATGCGCTGTGGGTCACGCCAATGTGGCCTGGATCTCGCACGCCCTGGGTACCTCGAAGCCAGACTCAGTGATTCTCACTATTGAGCTGTGCTCTTAAAGGGAGTGACGTACCTTTGGGGCATTTTTCAAAAAGACACTCTGGTGAAGCCCAGGACTAGGTTTGTCTTATAATAGCACTGTGTGGAGGCGCTACAGCACCGTTTAGACACAATAATGATATTAAGTTGACTATTTGCGAATTCAAATTTCGCCGTGAACGCTTTGAGACAGCTATACGCTTCTTTTCTACAGACGCGACCACCGTTGTCATGAGAACACCAAGCGTACCTTCACTAGTGCGAATAAAAGGACGTTTGCGATTGCCCGGCGGGCAAAGACCTGTTACCGAGAAGCGCATTGGTTTAAGTTTGAACCAGTGCGTCACATGGAACATGTGATGTGCCCATTCCCGAAGCCAAAGTGCGCCTCGCAAGGAGCCACTGTAGTAAGCATCATAGCAAAGAAATCAAAGCCATGGTATGACGTTTCGTTGAATTCGCGGAATGATACCTACATGTTAGCATATGCGTTTGTCTAATCAGTGTTTCAAGCTTTCATAACACTTATTGCACAAACATTGTGACACATTACCGTGTTTCACACATAGAAGAACCGAGGCGAATCACATTTATCACTTTCATAGTGACGAGCAGGGAGCCAAACGTGATTTCTCCCGCTGAGTTGGCTAATTCAAATAGAAAATCTAAGCAACTCATAAGGATGGCATTACTGACCAAATCGTACGCGTGTGATGCAACAATAATGAGAAACTACAGACAGTTTACCATACTGCCTTTAACGGGCGGATGTGCTGTTCCGCAGTTCTGGGCGGCGTACGTGCCGTGCGAGAGCCAGTGGCTGGATGCCGTGCCCATGAGCGTGGAGCAGATAGACGTGGTGCGCCGCCTGGTGGACAAGTACCCGCACTACCTGAGCCTAGCCACCAGCGCGCAAGGTGAGGCACGCCCTCCGAGCTTGGCTTCCGGTGTTCGGCGTCACCCCCTCAACCTGAGCTTGCCGGCGCTCAAGATGAGATTTAATGCCTGAGATTGTCCTCCGTTGACCAAGATGAGGCCATTAACGGGGATTGACCGTATCATTAGAACCTATCATGTGTGTATAGGAACATAAGGTTTCAGTACAAATGCAGGTCAAGCGCGAGCACAAACACTTGTTTCTCTACGCAGCTGGTGTGACGAGGCATAGGTGGTTGTCTTGCTGGTGAAACACGGTGCCGGGGCTGAAGCTTATCGCGCCGTATTCGCCTCACTACCTTGATCAAAATGCCGATGTTACATGCTGAGGATGGCGAACAGTAACGAGTCGGCGAGCAGTGGCGCTTTCCTTAAAGCCCACCATTTAAAGCTGTTTTGTTAAGCCCTGCAGGGATATTCATTATGCTGAGTAGTCTAAAGAAATTGGTTCCGGCTGCAGCCAGCTCCCCAGCTCGGAGAAATTACCTCCAGCAATAGTTAACAGTCTTACAGAGCTTAAAAACTGAAGTGCCCGAGCAAGTGTTTGCATAGCATACATAAAAGCTGGGGTCCCACGATTGGTCTCGTGAAACGACGACCGAACCGCATAAAGGTAAGGCGTTCGCTTTTTACCTGTACGAAGCAGAGCCCCTCTTCTTGTTTGTATGCTCGCGTTTTGTTCTCGGGCTTGTCGCGCAACACGCATTGCTGCCAGACGTGGCGAATTTTGCGCGTCACGTTGTGTACTGCTCGCAGCGGCTCGCGGCCATTCGTCCGCACACAGCGCCGAGGCTAGTGTAAACAACGCTCAGGCTTTAATCTGGTGTCGCAGCCTTCCATTGGCTATATAAACAGCCACGAACTCCGCACCCCGCCATTTCCGGAAATGGAGCCCACGAAGTTGGCTTGAATCTTATCGTGAGACCCGACGGTCGTTGTGCCGTCCCCGGCATCGTTGCCCATTCAGGCCGGTACAGAATAGTTTGCTGCGGCATGGACGTGGGCGCGATGCAGGTAGCAGGTAAGCGTGAGCAACGGAACAGGGCAGAACAGCGCGCGTCGTTACGGCGCCAGCAGCGCGGCACAGTCCTCATCAGCACGTAGTCAGTGACCTCGCCATGACCACAGCGCCGAAAGGAACGGCGCGACTTCAGGCCACGAGGAAGCTGTTGACCCGGCTAACCTGGCCATTCTGCGGTCGTTCCCGGGGGGTTTACAAGCGACTAGCGCCGATAAAAGTCGTAGCAAATTTTGCCGCTGTAGCCGGTCGGCGCCCTCTGGTGTATCGTTCCAACCGTTTCGGCTTCAAGCGCTTCCTGGTTAGAAGATGGGGCGAGCTGCCGGCTCGAGCCGGGTGATGGGCATTGCTACTCTAAAAGCTCGGCGAAGAGAACATTCTATCGGGCTGCTTTGCCTCTGTTTGATCCGTAGCTGGCTTGGGGCCGAAAGCTCGTTGTTCATTTTGGCTTGTTCCAATCTCCCAGGAATAATGATTGATATACCGTTGATCGTGTGTCCTCCGGACATAATACATGCAACCATTTTCGAGACCTCCTGTATACTTAGCACGTTTTCATTAAACGCGAAAAGGGATTGTTTTGCGAGCATTGGAGCACTCGAACTGCCGGGAGCGTGGATCAGAATTGTGTTGCAAATATGTTGGCCTCTGCAATTGCGCGATATGACTACTTCTATAGGCGTGCAGTAGAGCATGGGCCCAGAAATCGAGAAGAGTTCAGGTTGGAAAGAGGGATGGGTTTACATGGTTCTCTCACTCATGGGGAGTTTGAAATTTACTCTCCGGTGCAGCAAGGCAAGCACCGACTTCCGAATGGAAATATTTTCCCCTCGACACACGCACTCTTTTTGTGACGTGGATATTTTCATGAAATGGACGCTACTTTAGGCTTATGACGCTTGATGGCGCGGTGTATGTGCGTGTGTGCGTGTGTGCACGCGTGGTGCGTGCACGCGCGCGTTCGCGCGTGCGTGCGCGTAAGTGCGTATGATTTATGCGTTGTCCGCTATCTATTTTTAACTGCATACGTGCTCACATTCCTTAAAACACGTTTTGCATTTCCTTCTGACGTCCCGTCCAGAGTAGCATTTTTCCGTGCTTGAGCATTTCTGCCGCGAAAACAATTTTTCCACAACAACATGGCTGCCTTATTGCCTCTGTTTATTAAACTGACCGTTATCCCCAGACGTTATGGAGGTTCACCGCACGCTTGTCTGGTTGTTTAAGGCCCAGCTGTTGCCTGACGGGGTGCTGTCCGCAGACATCGTGGAGGCGCACCGCCGGGGCCGGATAGCCAGCCTGCTGGGGGTGGAGGGCGGCCACTCCCTGGGCAGCCGGCTGGCTGTCCTGCGCACCTTCTACCAGTCTGGCGTGCGCTACCTCACCCTGACGCACACCTGCGACACGCCCTGGTGAGAGCCATGTTCTAGCCCAGCCCTGACCTACTGACACACCACTGTGACTTGCCGTGGCGAGAGCCATGTCCTTACATAACCCTGACCTACTGACACACGACTGCGACTTGCCATGATACACGACATAATGCCGCGACTTGCCATGGTGAGAACCACGCTCTCACCTTTCTCTGACGCGCTGACACATGATCGCGACTTGCCATAATGAGAGTAATTTTCTAACCTTACCCTGATGCACCGGTCACGACTCCAGCTTCCCGCGGTGATAACCATGTTCTAACCTAACCCTGGCCTACTGATGCACACCTGCGACACTCCGCGGTGAGGGCCCTGCTCTAAACTAGCCCTGACCTACTGACACACGAGTACGACTTGTCGTGGTGAGAGCCACGCCCTAACCTTACCCTGACGCACTAACACATGACTGCGACTTGCCAGGGTGAGAGCCATGTTCTAACCTTACCCTGACCTATTGACACATGACTGGAACTTGCCGTGGTGAGAGCTACGCTCTAACCCTACCCTGACGCACTGGCACATGACTACGACTTGCCATGGTGAAAGCCATGTTCTTGCCTTACCCTCACCTGCTGACACGTGACTGCGACTTGCCATGGCGAGAGTCACGCTCTAACCTTACCTTGACGCACCGATACACAACTGCGACTTGCCATGGTGAGAGTCACGCTCTAACCTTACCTTGACGCACCGATACACAACTGCGACTTGCCATGGTGAGAGTCACGCTCTAACCTTACCTTGACGCACCGATACACAACTGCGACTTGCCATGGTGAGAGTTTTTGCTGCATCTGGGCTACCCTGCGCATGCGCGTAAGTATGTGATGAAAGCACCGTGGTTCTGTCTTATTAAATAACGTGCTGCAGCCTGCTGGCTTATCTTAACATGGATCAATACAGCAGAGCTTAACCATGCGTGCGAATCATTGGCTACGATTTACCTATGCAATGTCTATGCGGCTATTGGCTATGATCTGGCCATGTGTGGCCTTTTCTACCCGTTCTGTGGACGCCCGAGGGCATCTCTCATTGCTGACGACCACCTGTAGCCAAGCCCCGGGGACGGACGCCCGCCACTGGGCGGCGCTCATCATCGGCCGGCACCCGGCAGTACGGCCTTTTGGTTTGGCTGGGTTTATATTACACCCTTTTCGACGGGCAGCGACCATTCTGGGCCTCAGGGATTGCGGAGAGATTCGAGCGTTGGGCAAGAACGCGACCCTCTGGGACCGCTCCGCCGCCGGGCCTGACCCCGCGCGGGGCCCGTGGGCGGTGCGGGCGCCTGGCGGGCCCCCGCCGGGACGGCACTGAACCCCACCCATGGCGAACGGGCTCGGTTGGGCAGACGGCGCGTTGCGAGACTTCAGGGTGAGGTGCTGATGGAGACGGAGGTCGGATGGAAGGCGTTCATTCCGCGTCGGGCCACTCTCGGGATTAGCTTTTTACACAAGTACTTGGACTATGTCAACGGGCTAGAAGCTGTCGGCGGTGCAGAAGTTTAGACCGTGCCCGGCGGGCGGATCTGCGGTTTTATTCCCGACCGGAAGAACCCACTTTCTGGATGAGCCCTCAGACGGGCCGCTTGGGCTAAATAAACTAACACGGAAGGAAAACGCTAGCGGTATGGAATTCAGCTTCTGGACAGATAACGGCCTGAATGACGGTACGAGAGCTAACACGAATTTGCTTGCCTTGTCGGGAAATTGTTAATCTATGGTCACGTGTGAATTTTTAATTATTAAGCAGTAGCGATGCCTATAGCGGGTCCGCGATGCGAACCGCTCAGTCGTGTTGAGAGCGCTGTTGGTCCCATCGACTTCGTGTGGATCCCGCTGATGGCCAGTGACTGGTAACCTGACCGACTGACTTCGTGTGGATCCCGCTGGTGCTCAGTGACTGATAACCTGACCGACTGACTTCGTGTGGATCCCGCTGATGGCCAGTGGCTGGTAACCCGACCGACCGACTTCTTGTGGGTCCCGCTGATGCCCAGTGGTAGGTAAACCTGACCGACCGACTTCGTGTGGATCCAGCTGATGGCCAGTGGCTGGTAACCTGATCGACCGACTTCTTGTGGATCCCGCTGATGGCCAGTGGCTGGTAACCCGACCGACCGACTTCTTGTGGATCCCGCCGATGGCCAGTGGTAGGTAAACCTGACCGACCGACTTCGTGTGGATCCCGCTGATGGCCAATGGCTGGTAACCTAACCCACCGACTTCGTGTGGATCCCGCTGATGGCCAGTGACTGATAACCTGACCGACCGACTTCGTGTGGATCCCGCTGATGGCCGGTGGTAGGTAAACCAGACCGACCGACTTCGTGTGGATCCCGCTGATGGCCGGTGGTAGGTAAACCTGACCGACCGACTTCGTGTGGATCCCGCTGATGGCCGGTGGTAGGTAAACCTGACCGACCGGCTTCGTGTGGATCCCGCTGATGGCCAGTGGCTGGTAACCTGACCGACCGACTTCGTGTGGATCCCGCTGGTGACCACTGGCTGGCAACCTGACTATCTTGTTGGAAATATAACTCATATGGCCGTTTGTATTATCTCTCTGCAGGGCAACTTCATCCGCAACTGAGGGTGACGGAGAACATGTAGCCAGGGGCCTAAACGACTTCGGAAAGGTACACTGCCGCCTCCACGCTTTTTCGCCACTCGACGCTGTCAAAGCAAGGGATATAACAGAATGTAATGATACGACGCCTTTCCAATCTATTTTAGATCGACTTGTGCCGATATTTGTTTCCCCAGATATTTGGAAGGAGGGATCGTCATGCTCCATGAGCCTTGTTGTTCTTAAATCTAAACCTAGATCTCCGTTCAGCATCCAATAAATTAGCCAGTACTGTCGTATTTCGGATGACCTTCCCCTCTTCTCCCTCTCTCTCTCTCCCTCCCTCCCTCTCTCCCTCTCTCTCTCTCTCTCTCTTTCTCTTTCTCTCTCTCTATCCCTCTCTCCCTCTCTCTCTCGCTCTCGCTCTCTCTCCCCTCTCTCCCCCTCTCTCCCCTCTCTCTCCCCTCTCTCTCCCCTCTCTCTCCCCTCTCTCTCGCCCACCTCTCTCCCTCCCTCTCCCCTCTCTCTCTCTCTACCCCACCCTTCCTCTACTTACTGCACTCCCTGCCTTTCACACTGCCTCTCCTCCCCCTCTCCTTCTCCCACCTCTCCTCTCTGATGTGGCGAGGGGCGCCCGTCTCCACCAGTTGGTTGCTGGGCGCCGCCCAGGCCACTGCAGGCTCACGGAGCGCACCGCTCCGCCAGGCGGTCGTACACGAGATGAATCGGCTCGGCATGATCGTCGACCTGAGTCACACGAGTCGCCAGACGACGATGGACGCGCTGCGGGCCTCGCGCGCGCCTGTCATCTTCTCCCACTCGTCAGCCCAGGCGCTCTGCAACACGTCGAGGAACGTGCCGGACGATGTGCTGAAGAAGGTGGTGAGTCTGCTGGCGCCGTGGTGGGACCGGATGGCGAGGTGGAAAGGTGGAGCGGGGGCCTTGGCAGCGTGTTTAGCCGTCGTCCCTGCGCTGCTGATCGCCAGTCTTACCGGGAAATGATGCGCTCTTGAGTGTCTGTTTCCCAGGGCTATGGTAGTGGCGCTAAAAGCAGGAGGCAGCAGGGTTTGATTAACATTTTATGTTAGTTGTTAGGCGCCTTTGCATGGAACATTATGCACATAGATAAGACAGTAGTATAGCCCCATTTCTCATTGAAAACCCAGGAGACTGGAGATAGAGATGCGTTGATATTTCGGCAACATACCTTTATCGAAACGAATAGTAGAAGACTTCTGCTATTCGTTTCGGTAAAGGCATGTTGTCGGAATATCAACGCCTCTTTATCTCCTTTTTTCTGGTTTTCTATAAGGAGTAAGGCTATTACTACTGTCTTAACCATGCACATTGTATGCTTGCTCATTCCCTTAAATGTTCAGGAGATATTCAAGAACGCGTGGTGAACGGTAAATGACCCACACCGCAGTGAAACACTCCAGTCAAGTGCGCATTGTCGGCTCACATTAAACTTTGCGCTGCAATCGAGACGCCAACAGCCGAGAAGACCCCACCTGTCGATACTCACGTCCGATTAACAAGGTGCTCCCGGCGGTGAATGCGTTGTCACCAGTTGAGTTCGACGCTGATCGGAGCATGGTACTGACGCCAGCGGGGACCGTGGCCATACCGAGCTGTGAAACGGCCAGCGGGGTGGCAGATCTCGCACGACAGCTGAGTAGAACCACAGCCGCTACAACCGGGCCATCCGACAGATCCGAGGGATGGTGTAGACAGCATTGGGTGAAATGGTTGATGTTGCTTGGGGGCGGGTGAAGACAATTTTGCGCTGTGTTGAATACCTGAAAGTAAAAATTTTGCACACCATATGTACCTGTAGGCTCGCGTCAAGCCGCTGTCAAAAGGACTGGTCGACGAAATGAAGGAAAGTCGGCAGCAAGCTTCAATACAGATATTTCTGTGACGTAAGCACGAGGGAGGCCGATTTTGTACACGGTCTCATTACCGGAGACGGAATGTGAGCTAGCCAACACGAGTCAGAATCCAAGAAAAGTATATGGAGTGCTTGCGTGCATCGCGCGAGCCAATAAAGCAATTAAAAAAAGAGGAGAATTGCTTATCCGGTAAAATCATGGTCAGTGCTCCTTGGAACGCAAAGGGAATGCTTCATTCCTGGCGCACGCCTAAGAGCGCCGCAGGCACCTCTGCTGGGTACGTTGAGACCCAAAGAGGCTGAGGAAAAGGCTTGATGAAGTCTTGTGCGTTGTAGATTATCTACAACACCGCAACGCCCATCATTGTACAATAGATCATCATCCGTCGCAGCAACGCGCGACCCCGCATAAGAGCGCAGACAACGGTAGCATTTAGGGAGCTTAACATCCAGGTGGTTGATCTTCTGCTTTACGCCACCGTTCTGGCTGCGTGTGGCTACTACCTGTTTTCAAGCTGAACAAGCGTCTTTGGAAGTGCAAGACTCCTCTGAAAGCGAACTGGAGACAGCTGTAAAAGTCTGGCTCGAGTCAGTTCGCCTTCTTTTTTTCTGCGAAGACCACGTCAAACCCCCCAAGTGGCTCCAAGTATGCCTGTACCGTTATGGGCGCCACTTTCGATAGAAAACCTGAGGTAAAAGCGATTTTAAAAGCATACGCCATGTTTTTGCTTCAGGTGGATATCTCTCACGGTCTCCAAGTCACATAAATAGAAGCATTTCTTTGTAGCAGCACAACGTTTATGATTCATTTAGAGATAGCGGTTATTTGATTCACGGGCGATGTGGCCAGGTTGGTGCCGTTTCTAAATATATATCAGCCAAACACTGCCAACGGAACAGGGATCCGCGATCGTAGCGCACAGCATGCCGACACGTCAGACGCTGTGCCCTGCTTTCAGACACGGAACGGCGGACTGGTCATGGTGAACTTTTACTCGGAGTTTATCAGCTGCGACCACAACGCCACTCTCTTGGATGTGGTTGGTGAGTCAACATCCCTGCGCCCTGATGATGTCACGACAGCGATGCCGGAGGGCATGGGGGGAACCGATGCGGTTTGGAATATAATTATGCCCAGCAATGTAGCGTTATCGCGCTGCGCACTGGCGTCTGTGGTCTGGAGGTGAGCATGGCAATGGGCCTCGCATCTGCACCCGAACTGGTGCAGCACAGTAGTCAGCATATGATCTCAGCACTGATACATCGTCTGAGGGCATGGCTCGACACCATCGCTTCCTTGTATTGCTACACTTCCACCAAATCTTTGGGTCGGTGGTGGTGGAGCGGCCAGCCGGACAAAGGCGGGTTGATCTGCAGGACGGAGCAGCGGGTGCCAGTGGCGACGCGCGAGACCAACTACCGCCTGCAAATCAATCATTAAGTGACCGCCATGTTCCGTTTAGAACGAGCGTGGTAGCACCGTAACGTGCCTTCACCGAGTTGTGCGCAGGATGGCTGAGCCCGTCGATGCGGGTGGTGTGGCCGATGTGAGTGTTTTGTACACAGCGTTACTCGTCAACCAAGCTCAGGCCGTCACATCGTGCTTAATAGCACAATTTCACTGTCCTCGAGGTGAAAAAGCAGCAAAATAATTTGCCTGTTGAAAATGAAGAGCCTGAGATCCGAGGACTTTTCAGCTTTGGCCGTGGCTTGGGCTGTATTTTGTCCCGGCTATGCCTCTTTCTCAAGTGCAACAACCTCTCCCCCCCCTTCACGGACAAAATCCAGTGGCGCCGCCCTGGGGGGGGGGGGGGGGGGGGGCACAGCTGGCTTCCTGATCTTGGGTAATGGCTGAAGAAGAAAAAACAAAATGGCAACAACCACCGCACTCTGCACTGCATATTACAGCCTTTGCACCACTGCGCGTATCGCAAAGGCTTCTCCGGCGGTTCTTCCACCGAGCTGGTGAGGTCATCCACATCGTTGCCTCTGCTGACTGTGATGCTCTGAGTCGGCCTGTGTGTGTGTGTGTGTGTGTGTGTGTGTGGTGTGTGTGTGTGTGTGTGTGTGTGTGTGTGTGTGTGTGTGTGTGTGTGTGTGTGTGTGTGTGGTGTGTGTGTGTGTGTGTGTGTGTGTGTGTGTGTGTGTGTGTGTGTGTGTGTGTGTGTGTGTGTGTGTGTGTGGTGTGTGTGTGTGTGTGTGTGTGTGTGTGTGTGTGTGTGTGTGTGTGTGTGTGTGTGTTGTGTGTGTGTGTGTGTGTGTGTGTGTGTGTGTGTGTGTGTGTGTGTGTGTGTGTGTGTGTGTGTGTGTGTGTGTGTGTGTGTGTGTGTGTGTGTGTGTGTGTGTGCTGTGCTGTGTGTGTGTGTGTGTGTGTGTGTGTGTGTGTGTGTGTGTGTGTGTGTGTGTGTGTGTGTGTGTGTGTGTGTGTGTGTGTGTGTGTGTGTGTGCACGGGGGAGGGGCGAACTTTCAGGAGTCCCCCTGATCGCGAGAACCACGGCCTATAGAGAGAAGCACCCGTTTCCACCTTGGCTTTATTGTTGATGAATAACAAGGCCACCTGTGGCATATTTGGTCAAATAGTAGACTTTACAATTGAGCAACCAAATGGTACGTAATGACATAATCATGTGTATTCAAGGTTGTTGCATAGAACATACATCATTAAAGCAAATTTCTATCGATACATTGACACATCTGAAGTCATATAAGATCAGACAGCGGGGCAATACAAAGGGTTCGGAACAGATACGACAATCGGGGAGGAGAGACCAATCACGCACGCTGTTCGGTAGCGATGCCTAATACCTTGTTGCCTAAACTGATGATAGCTGTGTCAAGATGAAGTAGCTTAGCTGTTTTTTACCTGACCTCATGTTGTGTGTAAATTGTTTGTAGCAACCCTATAAGCATTCTCATGCAGACTTCAAGGCGACCCAACTTATGTTTTTGGTATGACAAACAAGCGTAACTGCAAATGCGGCCAAAACAGATCAGGTCAAAATAGAAATTTGTTCATGCTGGGATAACACGAATGCATGCCATGTGCACACACATCATAAAAGTGGACAAACATGAGGCAACAAATGTTTATTGTAAAGTCATGTCCGCTTATCTTTTGCTGACCTGACATTAGATCACATTTAATTTTCATGTAATAATACATCTCGTCTGGAAGGCGAAATACCGGTGTTTCTGACAATTTCAATACATGCCAGATCAAACAAGGTCGAGTAAGGTCAGCATGTTATAGGTGACCGCTGTGACCCCTTAAGTACTGGCAAATATTTTTAGAATTATTTCAGTCTACGCTCTTATGAAACGGCAGTTTAATGCTCACAAAAGCGGACAGAAAGTTCATGGTCATTTTGACCTGGCCAATTCAATGACCTTGGAAATATGCGTCATATCTCAAAGTATTTTTCAGACGCCTCCAATGCAGTCTATAATCAAAAGATCCCAGCAGTCTCATCGTTTCCCGCAAGAATCGGACAGGGCAGAAAGAATGCATGGCCTCAGACTAATAATCTAGAGGCATCTCAAAATTTGTCGCAAATTACTGTGGTTACTTCAACTTGGGCATTCCTTCCTGCAACTGTGTAATTATTTGCCATGATCTTTGCGTGATACCGATCGATTGTGATCACAATGAACGGCGGCACTCGGCATATTTTGGAACGCGAACTTCATGGACCCATGTCAGGGTGAAGACTTGCAGTGATACTGACTCTGTATGATTCTGGATGCAAAAAGATGCACACACATGTACTGAGCGTTTCACTAACTTACAGGCGTGTGTTCTCGTGTTATCATCGAAAGACCTGGCGGGAGGGGGGGGGGGGTTCTAGAACCCCCGCGGGGCGGGTTAACTCCGGGTGTGGTTCCGTGTTACAGCTCACCTTAACTACATACGGGCTGTAGCGGGCATCGACCACGTCGGTTTGGGTGCTGGTTACGACGGGATCAACTGGTGAGTGCTGAATGCAGCTTGGGACGCCACGAATCAGAAGTCCTTTACGTGAGAGCCAAATATTTTCCAAAAGCCACTTCAGCTTATTGATTGGAACCGGTCTTTTGAAAACATTTGTTAAATGTATGTGAATTGCTTTTAAACGCTTAAAGGCGTGTCGGCCAGTTGTGTGGGAATGCTCGTGGTATATCGCTTTGAAAGGTTTCTTTTGTTCCAAAGTGGTATTGTGACTCAAACAAGCTGCTTACAGCTTGAATTTGAAGCTGAAACAACGTCAAGCGCGAATATTGAATCACAATTTTTCAAAGCACCTCAAATGTTTCGGAAAAAGGCAAGTGATTTGTCCAAAAAACACTCGGCAGTTGTGAGCACTGAGACAACATCCATCAAATCAATCAAGCATTTCGAAATATGCGTCGACAAGCCGCGTATTTCAATTTGTGATGTAGTTTGTGGTGATATTTGGTTCGTTTGCCACACACGACTGTTTTTTTAAAATCAGTTATGTTTGTTTAGGCATTTCGGAGCATTGATGCTAACAAATCATGTGCAAATATTTTTGCGATATTGTAAGACATTTGGAGCAACAGGCTTTCATAAGAACGGTTATCTGTAAACAATGTATAACTGCGTGTGATGCTATGGATAGGTAGTGATATGGCGATGGCTGGTATTGTATGATCTTTATGGCGTGGGTATACAAGAGGTGCCAGCCCATGAGCCTTTCAATCCCTAGAACTAGATATATGAATATGTACACACATATATATATATATATGCATATATTAAAAATATATAAACAGATTATATATATATATATATATATATATATATATATATATATATATATAATGCAAAGCCAAAGCGCAGCACTACCAAAGGGCCACAAGACCGGTCTTGCTCGGCCGTCTGTCATCTACGCTGTCCATTGCCCGTCGCCAAAAAAGTGTGCGTCCGTGGGGCTCGCACACTTTGCCGGCAGGGAATGTGGACCCAGCATCGTCCTCAGACCGCGGCGCCGGTAAGCTGAGGTGGCCTTAATGCTCGTGCCATGACCCGTGCAGGACCCCTCGCGGTCTGGAGGACGTCTCGATGTACCCGCATCTGTTCGCTGAGCTCCTGATGGACGCTTCTTGGACGGAGATGGACCTCAAGAAGCTGGCAGGACTAAACTTCCTTCGGGTCTTTCGGCAGGTGGAGGAGGTAGGGCCTTGACAACTAACTCACCATGACTGCTCTGTGCCGACTCTGCCTGCTTGTTGAAAGGGCCATCGGGAATTAAATCACAACTGATTTATAAAATACAGTATGCGTCAATCTTCCGATCACGCAGACTTAATTTGCGGACATGCAAGCATCGTACAGCGGAAGTAAAAGCGACTCCTTGATAGCTCGTAGAGAAGATATCGCTATTGCGCTGAACGCCAATCTTCGACGGGCAGAAGTGGTCTTTGAAAATAGAAACGTTCTTGCAAAAAGGAACTGGAGATTCACATTCATCATTCGGAGCCCATTTCTCTGCGGAGATTTTTGGCCCGACCATAATAGTTCCATAATAGACTGCGTTTCTCGCCGAAGCCTTCCAAACGTAATCGCCGGCTTCATTGAGAGAATTTATAGAGCAAAAAGGTTCCGCGTTCCATCGCTGCTATTTGGATGAAGATATCGATGTCAGGATGGCTAGAAGTTTAAGTTACTGATTTCCGAAAATGGAAATTAAAAGTCACCACTCGCGTTTCAATCTCGGCGATCTGAGCAATATATATCTGCTCCACCTGAGTTACGATGATTCCTACGCCGGCGCACGGAAGTTATGTGTGGTGGAGCCACGCAGTGCATTGGTCCTTTTTGCGATTAATTCAATCATATGATAATCAGTCTGTGACATGAAACGAAATTTAAGGTTATGAGCTGTTGAGATATGCACATGGCCTCAACCGCCTGGCTGAAATGAAGACAGATCATTAATTGAGATGACTTGAACAGTCAGTGATTGCGCCTTTCTACGAAAGGGCTGTTTTCAACGGATCATACCAGAATTTCGTCAGCGTGGTACGTTTTGTACTGAATGATCGCATTCCTAAGCACCGCCACTGCAGCTAACAAGCTGATGTGGATGTCCCTTTGCTTTCGCTACGTTCGATCTTGCTACCTCCCGTGCATCTGCGCGACTGTACCTGTGATGATAATCTCAAACCTCTACCCAGACCCTGCCTGATGACCCGAAGCCTCTATAGTGGCTCAGACCAGTCTGAGATGACTCGAAACCAGGATAACGACGGTGATGGTCTGGTGGTGGTGATGACGATGGTCTTATGATGGTGATCTGGTGATGATGACGACGATGGTCTCTTGCTGGTACTGGTCTTGTGATGATGATGGTGATGGTGCTGGTGCTAGTGATGGCGATGGTCTGGCGATGGTGACGGTGATGGCCTAGTCATGGCAATGTTATGGTGATGGTGATGGTCTAGTGATGGTGATGGTCTGGTGATGGTGATGGCGATGGTCTCGTGATGATGACCTTGATGGCTGGTGATGTCAATGGTGATGGTCCGATAATGGTGATGGTGTGTTGGTCGTGATGGTGATGGTCTGATGATGATGACAGTGATGGTCTGGTGATGGTGATAGTGATTCTCTGGTGATGATGACGGTGATGGTCTGGTGACCCGATGGCGTCCGCCGACCCGGGTTCGTGCTAACAGGCCAGGAGCATTCTGGGGATCGGTGAGCCCTCTACGCCCCGTCAACCCTCTAAGATCGTGTGTCTGTAATCGCCATGGTAGCGCTCTGAGATCATGGCACAACCGGGATTCGAACCTGGGCCCTCACGTGGGAGACCGGCTCTAACCATTCGGCCGTTTCGCCGCCCTGAGGCCACGTGCCCTCACTGACAGGTGAGCCGCCAGATGACCGCCGAGCAGGTGACTGCCAGCGAGGAGCGCGTCGACCCCCGCCAGCTGCTCTTCTCCAGCGCCGCCCGCTGCAGCTACGACCTCACCGAGGCGCTCAGCAAACGCGCACCGAAGAGCACAGAGTTGTGATGCGCTCGGTGTGATGCGCTCGGCAGACGGCCGTCCGCGGTACGCGGCCCTGGACATGACGTCACAGTTCAGACCGCCGCGGAACAGCGGCCAGTCAGCGACCAAAACTGTGGCAAAGCGTCGAGTAGTGACGTCACAGCCTGGCGCGATGACTAAGCGTGAGGTGACGCAACTCTGGTGCTTGGCAGGCGTGAAGTGACACGTTTGTTTGGGCATCTGATGCGTTTGTTCCGGTGTTTTCTACGTGTCAGAGACGGCACGATTGGTTCCGGCGCGTGCTTCGGTGTACGTCGTTCAAGCAGTTCCATCCCTTTTCCAGATCACCCAAAAAGTGACTAGCGAAACGTGTGCGGCTCAGCACGCATGGGAAACTGTCTGTGTATGCTAGTCGGGAGTAAGTGGTTCAGGCACTTGTGAATTTTGTTTTTTTCTTGGATGATGACGTCATCTGAGAGCATCGCCTGAGGACAATGCGCTTCCTTACCACAATCACGCCATGTGCTATGATGTGACGAATGACTGCAATGGTTAGGGGACAAAGAAAGAGTAGATGTGAAGAACAGGGAGAAAGAGAGATGAAGAGTGGGGGAGATAGAGAGAAGAGATAGTCACCGCGCGAGCAGGAGATAAAATGGAGGGATGAAGAGGTAAAAGAAAAAGCAAAAGCGATAGCGATAGAAGGATAGGTGTGATTGTGCACTGGCTGCAAACATGCTTTAAAAAGCGGCAGTGTTTTAAGGACATGAAACCTAGGCGGCCCAAATTGTGTATACAACACTTCACATGACAGTGTGTCTTATGAGCCTTTGTTTTGCAACGGGCTTGTGTATCTAAACTTGCGCTCTCAGCCAAATGACATTTATGGTTTTGTATTGACCAGTTCAAGAAACCGAGAGTGAATATCATGCAAAAACTCTAGTTGGAAGCTGATAGCTCCTTCAAATATATAATAGCCATTGCTCTTCCAAACTCGCCGTGGGAAAGCTGACATTACCTAACAGTGGTGTTGTCATCTGAACAGTGGGATGTTTCCAAATGATCATGCAGCCTGGGACTGACTTACGCTCAAACATCCCTGTAAAGTAAAGGAATGCCTTATGGCAAGTGTTCCCTAATCGCCCTGGCATACAACGTGCCGGTCACCCCATACGAAATGTCAGTGAGCAGAAGGCGATGGAAATGGGAAACAGTTCTGTAAACTCCGGTCGGGTCGTTATGCTGCTGTTGAGACGAGTAGGTCAAGGGATCAGCAGAGCGCGTGGCTGATTCTGTTCAATTTCCTGCTTTAGCGTCTTGTCGGGGGCAGTTGCCTTTGGCAATTTGTGCCCATCAACCACTGCTGTACCGACGAAACATTCCAGAATACGTATTTTCCCTCACGTGTGAGTTGTAAATATGCGGTAATTTTACGGCAGCTTGGGTACAAAGCCCTTACTCAAATTTAACCCATGACATGGCACGTTGGACTTGTGTTCAGGTTTGGAATCACCACAGACGTTTGTAACAACTCACCCACGAGCTCACCAGGCCTACGATTGTATGTGGCTCATTGTGCCAATGAGCATGGCATGCTGTTTCCTCACTCAATAAGTGACAATATGTCTGAAAGCGGGAAGGGATCAAATTTACTAATTGCGTTCCATTGCTCTGGCATGACCCAGCAAAGGCGACCCGTACTGGTATTTCAGTGGCGCTAATGTCATGATGTCATACGCGGGTCATAATGTCATAATGTCATACGCGGGTCATGATGTCATAGCGTCATACGTGGGCCATACGATGATGCTCTCTTTTTTGGCTATAGAACGGAAGTTTTCAAGTAAGCAAGGTCTGTGAAGTGAAGCGAAGATGAAAAAGCCCACACCTGGTGGGAGATGGTCTCCCTATCACCAAACAGTCATGACCACATTTTGGGGTCGCCTCCTTACCCTCACATAGCTCCTTAGTACCCTAAATCCCATTCGTCAGTGTGGTAGGGCAATTGTCGAAAAAACGGTATTGTGATATAGAGCGCCATGGAAGGGGTTTAACGAGAAATATAAGTTTTTAATAGACAAAATCATGCTTAAGTTGGCAGCCATCTCTACATAATAATGTCTATGAAATATATTTTCGGGGTTTCGAAAGATCCGTTTTCAACTTGTAACTCATTTTAACCTAACTTGTTGACCTAAAGGTATGAGTATTGATGCACTGATTCAGTTTATTTGCTACCATAGGAGCTGAGCTACGCAGTCATTCATTTCATATTTAATTTTTCACGCCTCGTTTTTGTCACCATATGAAGTGCTCCTCTCTTGGAAAGAAGAGTTGACCTAGCGCTCTGGTTGGTTTCTCCTAGCGATTTTCTTCTCCAGGGATGAGCTTTGTCATCGTAAAGCTGTACTAGAAACCTGCTTTGCTCGTCCTGACGCATACGCACACATATGGGACACATGAAACGTTTACTCATGTCGTGTGAGTTTTGAGGTCGTCCGTGTGTTGGGACGCACGTTGTCACGACAATGGACCTGATCCCGTGGGCAAGTCTTTCATTGCAACTCTAGGTCGTACGATGTGGACCTATTTTTCATCGTTGTAACTCCTTTGTAACATTTTTATAGATACATAGAATAAATCGATGCCTGTCGAATGCTTTCCATTTTCACCATCAGCGAACGGCGTCGAAGATGGTGCCTGGGAAATGAGCATGTACATGTCATGTAATGCCAACATGTCACGTAATGACGAGGCATGAAACTGCCCTGGCGCTAACTACGAACCAACAACGGTGCAGATGTTTTCATTTGTGTAGCGACACGAACACGCTGTCTCCCACGAGCTGCCCCAGCGGAGTCCCGCATTGTCCTCTGTTACAAACACAGAAGGCTATAAATTATTGCAAAACTGCCATCGGTTCTGTGTGACTTGCATTGTACCGTGAGTACCGAAAAATGGCGGTCCTGGTCGCAACTGCATCAAATTCACTTGGTAGCAAGGTCTTGAGCCCCTGGTTTTTCGGCATTATGCTGCAAATAATCGATATACCGATATACAAAGCCGTACCGGCTAAACGACGCTACCAAGCAGGCGTTTATCACATTGAGCAAACATGACGTTGCGAAGATGTGCTCACGGTCACGAATGAACAACGCCAAGCAAAAGTAGCGTCAGCGTCTAGACCACGTGACGGAATGCTCGGCCCGTAGCGGAAGCGGTGCGGACGGCTCTGAACCGCCAGAGATAGCGAGGTGCCCGGCTGTGCGCGCATCCTCCGAGAGGCCAGGCTGGGCAGCCGAGAGTCGGAGACGGGTGCTCACTGACGTTAGTGCTGGAAGCCAACATGGCAACCATGGCAGGTAAGGCACCGCGCGGTGTTAAGCAGCCGCTACTGCATGATAGTCATGACCAGCTCACGCCCAACACGCGACTTGTCCAGGGAAGTGACCCTGAAACACAGGACGAATTCGCAAAGCCGTCATTTGCGATAGGTTCTGCGCTATTCTCAGCTGACTATGTGTAGCGTGGTCCTCCAGTCTTGCCACTTCATGATCTATAGTGCGGTGCGTGATTGCCCGATATCATCAGTGGTGCGGTCCAGTAACACCACCGTATTCTGCATCGCACGTGATCGTTGCGATCGCTCCCATCAGTAACTTTTGGCGAGTGTCGGCGACCTGTCACAGATATGCACATGCATGATAGGCTCCCAAATTTTGTTACACGCTGCAGACTAAGGTTCCCGGGTTTCACATGCAACCCTGATGTCAGATCAGATAGTTCAGCTGGTGTGAGCGTCTGTTTTTCAATCAACCTACTTGTGGCGGATGACTTCCACTAGCTTGAAGCGTTCGCTATTTTCTATTCACTGTGATGTCCCGCGGCATTTAGCATCAGCCACGCTTAAAGATGACAGAGGATAGGCCAGACTATGCCAAACATTGTAGTAAAATAAACTTTCGCCGCCAAATTCTGCCGTTGACTTGGAATTTCACGATCGCATGATGGGATCAGGGGTCACGTGACGAGTATCGTTTAGCGTGAACTCTAATCCCAGACATTCATCCATTCAAAAGATTTGGACTGTATGACGAAACATCCAGTCATGGTAATCAGGCTGTTCTTTTCAGCTAGATTTCCGTGCATCCACACACCGTGTGTCATCGCCGCTCGTGATTTTTGGGCGATTTCTTTCAGGTGTACCGATCAGTCAGCTACTCTCATTGATCCTACTGCTGCCGCTGGTGGCTGTCACCCAGGCAGCTGACGATCTGATCAAGATTGGAAACAAAACGCTATCCAGCATTGGACCAAGCATATCTGGCATGGAAGAGGTTTGGAAATGAGATATCAAAGTCAATATGTCTTCCGCAGCCGTCCGGCCTTGATATCTGCAAACAGTGTTTATTTTCGCCATGAAACTATCGTGATAGTTATGCAATATGTGTGTAGAACACGGTAATTTAATACTCGCCTCGATTCACCTTTTGATAGCGCGGAATGATAGAGGAGGGGACCGATGCGCCACCTCTTCGGTTTCCAAACTAGGAACAATAGAGCTTAGCAAAAAACATAAGTGGTTTGGCCTTAACGAAATGCTGGGATTGACAGTAACTTGCATGTTCCTAGACCAGCAGTTGAACCCATTATGCCAGGTCAAATGTCAAATGTTCCAGGAAGTCAAACTTTTCAGGCTTACATGCTCATATGTACGAGACCATGACTCGTAGCAAACATAAAATATAAAAAGACGTGCCTTATGTTCAATTCTGAAAACGTCCAATTTCCTGCCCCTTGGTGGTTCTCATAAGCATATAATCCGCAAGGCCCAAATTCTTAAAGCCAATGCCCATAACACCCGGCGAACACGACGTCCAAACTTAATTTTGGTTTACGCCGCTAGATGGCACAAAAGAGGCACAAACTATCGTTTGTGCCTCTTTTGCCAACAGACGTCTTGAACAGCCCGGGGTTCAAAGTGTGACTGTGTGATAGGTGCAATAAACACGGTTCCAAAAAGGGACTGCAGTGTCTGGCAGCTGGTGGTCTTACATTCTGTCTCAGCATAGGTTTCGTGCCATGAGTGAACCTATGCCCCGCTGGCATCCGCTTATTCATGATGCATCGTTAGGCCTAGAGCACTTCACCCAAGGCAATCATTTAACTAAACCCCATCTATGCCGCCTCCTTACTTTGGTTCAAAGGCCGAACATTGTCTCCAATCAGCCATTGCCACCAATTGCTTCTCTGGATAAAATCATTATACTCTGCGAATCAATGAATTCTTCATTTAAGTATATATATATATATATATATATATATATATATATATATATATATATATATATACATATATAACGCAGTTTTGCAACACCTCAGTCAAACAACCATCATCACAATATTTACAGATTCTTAATCGTGCATAATAGCCCTTTAGACACGTGATGTGCAATCTGTAATCACAATTGCCTGCCAGAAATCAAGTCAAGCTTATGGATCGCAGTCATTGTCGGGTGACAAAGTACGTCTCACCGCTATAATGCGTGGCTCGTTTTTTTCGGAATGCGTTATTAGCCTCCATGCGGTAATCCCCCATGCCATTTTTTCGGCGTAGATCTGACCACGTGCCACTTTCGGTCCACGGCTGCAAATCCCCATGTCAGATTCCACAAAGTGTATTTTTAATGTACAGTGAGCTTTTCGCTCGAACATGTCTGGGGCCTCCGTAGCAAGTCCTAGGCGTATCCTCCGTCGAAATCAATAGGTACACACCAGTGTCTTTCTCTCTCGTAACGTATCACGCTCAACACCGCCAATGTCAGGATGCTTAACATGATACTCAATATACAACGCCTACTTTATCGCGAATCTCCTTTCAAGGTTATTTGTAAAATGCACCGCACACTGGTCTCTGCTGTGGTAAGCGCACACTGTGCCCCTACCTCCATTGCCAAAGGCGTAACAAACAGATAAAAGACACCAAGCATATCTGAAACTATTGTTATCGCGTCCATATCATATAAATGTTGTGCTTTGGACACAAGTTATACTCTACTGCTATGGAAATCACTACAAAGTTAATGTCTGTCTGGTGGGTGACATTGATTGGGCTCGCGTCGGTGGTGCACTTGAGCACTGCATCAACATGACACATATCCGTCATTGGGTTCTCCGCGCGTAACATTTTCCACCGTATTTCATTACCCAAACATATACATGAAAACAGCAATAATGAAAGAAGCCAACAGCTGCGCCGACATAAGCTCTTAGGAATTGTGTATTCCATCATTCAGTGGCGACCCCTGCAACATGCAGCATCATCACCAAAAGCACGCGCGGATTTTTCACAAACTAGATACGCCTCAGGTCATCGCTCCCATCAGGAAAATGAGTTGTGAATCATTAACAATGCAATAAAAAGGGAACCAACACCGCGGAGGATTTTATCCACAGTCCGCGTGCCGCTGCTCCCAAGTAACCAGAGATCTTACAGGTCATACATCGAAGATCAGGTCTAAATTCTAAGATTTGCCTGCTACCGAACACGTGCTGACCGCGTGAAGTTCGCGTGCATGCACAAAATGCCGCTCATGCTCATGCATAGTGGCATTAACTGGGCGGCACTATACTGGAGCATACCCTTCATTGGCATAGCAAAACAATATCGGCCACGGGTCCCTTCGTCGTGTAAGAACCAAACCAACAGTTTAAGATTGCCCTGGATGTAACAAACACTGTTTTGCACGTTTTGGACGTCATGAGCGCTGAATGTTATGAACTTTGAATGTCACCATATTAGATGTCGCAAGTTTGCATGTTGCGAGTCTCCTCTCCCTACCATTTGACGATTTTTGGACGCGATGAACGCAGGATGCTGCGATTTTGGATGTTTTGACCATTGGGCATTATTAATTCTGGATGTATCGATAAGCATTCTACACATAATACACAAAGCTTCTGCAGCCTCTTTAAAGCTAGTTCTACTCCTGCAGGTATGTTGTGAAAATTGTTCTGAATGCTCGGGTGAACACACACACACACACACACACACACACACACACACACACACACACACACACACACACACACACACACACACACACACACACCACACACACACACACACACACACACACACACACATATATATATATATATATATATATATATATATATATATATATATATATATATATATATATATATATATATATAAATGTCATACTTACGAGGTGTGCAACAACATTCCTCCTGTTTGCCCAAAATGGGTTTCTCTCGCTCCAACTTGTAAACAAGGCATGTTCTTCACGTTTTCGTATTCAAAATTTCAGGTTTTAACCAAGATATCCTCCAGCTTCTGGTCTGACTACCCAAAATTTGGTTTCTATGCATTCTCAAAGATGTGATCGCACCCATGAACATAATTACATATACGTATATATATATATATATATATATATATATATATATATATATATATATATCCCTCCCTCCCTCTCTCTCTCTCTCTATCTCTCTCTCTCTCCTCTCTCTAGTATCTCCTATGCTCTCTCTCTCTCTCTCTCTCTCTCTCGCAGAGATTCCTCCTCTCTCTCTGCTGTAGTCTCTCCTCTGTGCAAAGTAGAATGCTGTGTGCATAACCCGTCGAGTAGGAGTTCAACTTGGACACACTGTCGTTTAAAGCCTCAAATAAGATGGCTTGACTTTGTTTTCCCCCAAACGGAACCTGCGTCTGTTCCCCTGATGTGGGTACATGTTTTCAGGCGACACGACTGGAGATAATCAACTGCAACATTAAAGAGGTCGAAGAGGACGTCTTCCTTTTGCACCATAGGCTGCGGATGCTGAGGATCGCAAACACCACTATACACCACTGGAGACATAATAACCTTAGTTCCTTTAGATACATAAGCTTCGACAGGAGCACGATCATGGAACTGCACACGAGTGGCATACATTTTGCAGGTCTGGATTTGGTGGATCCACATTTTTTTGATTTGCTTACGCGTAGCACTTTGGTTAGAGTTGCATTTGATTCCTCTACGATTGCTGTAATGAACAGCAATGCAATTGATCTTCGCGGGGCGGAGCGCTGGGCATGGTTGGACATGATTCGGTGTAGAATAAAAAGTTTGGAAAATAGGGCAGTACAACTAAACCGAGGGCACACTTTTAGCATGACACAAAACACCATCGAAGTGATACACACTGCAGCTTTTGCTGGCGTCTGCAGCAAACAGGTACGTTTCAGACAAAACGCTATCAAAACTTTGGAGCCCCACTCCATCTTTTTTGGAAACGATACCTGTAGAAGGGAACGGAGCCTCTCGAAATTCAGAAGAATTCCCTACAAAATATCTGCTAACACACTGACTTGCGGACCTCAGCTGGACTGGCTGCGGGTGTCCGACGACAGCTGGCTCCCGAAGTTTGAGCGAGAGGACTACGCCGCGTTCCGCCAGACATCGGTGTGTGCTGGACCGACGCCGCGCACGCCCGTGTGGCAGTACTTGAACACCACCGACAGAGTCGACTCGGCTCGGCTGGCTCGATTACCGTCCACATCAGCACGACCGGAGCCCGAGAGGACGCAGCGGGAGCCGCGCTGGCGTCTGCCGGCGATTGTCGCTGCCGTCACCGCCGTGCTCACCAGCGTTGTCAACTTGGTCGGCGTCTGGCTGTGCGTCAGCTGCAGACGACGCAGGCAGCAGGCAGCGGTGGCGGCGGAGACGGATGCGGAGACCTTGCAGCTGGCGAGTTCTGACCGGCGCGCAGACGGTGCGAAGTCCTTCATTCCACCGCAAGCTGCCCAGCCAGATGCGCTGGGAACTGCGGTGGATGCCCACAACCTTTACGCTGAACCCGACAGGTGAGTTTGTAATTAGCATAATAATTAGCATGTTTGTAATTAACTTGGCTACACGCGATTTTACGCCCGATTTAAGTGTAATGTTAGCGGGTGCAGTTTCTAGCTTTTCTCGTGCAGTGGTGCCAGGTACAGTGGTATCATCTAGGCGCCGCGTCCGGATCGTCCCATGCACAATGCGCGCAGCGTTCCACCGGACTCGTCGGCCTCGATCCATGACAGGACTCTCGCCTGCCGTCTGCGTGAGCACGCGAGCTCTGTTTGGCACAGGCTCGTCACGCGCGGGACTGTTTGGCAGGGAATCGTCACATCTGTACGAGACACCCACCTGGCTTCCGGAGTACGTGAATGTGGGAGCGTATGGCGTTCCCGCCCGGCCTCCCATCGAGACACGTCCCACCCGGCCTCCCATCGAGACACGTCCCGCCGGGCAGGGCGAGACGCGCCGCTACGAGAACCTCCACCGCCTGCGCCTGGCCCAACGCAAATAGGTCTTGTGCTGTGCTCGGAGACCGCCAGAGTACTGACCTAGGGCTCGCACGCCGACCAGCCGGCGGCGATTTTGCACACGATGCGTATTCTCGTACGAGATTATGACATGCGAAAATGTAAGGGAATTGGCGGCTCTCATCAGCTCGCCTACTCCCGCCGTCGCCAGCTAAAGCACTGATCCTGTCATCCTTGGTGCGCGCGATAATATGCTTTTCTCCGGCAAAAATAATCGTATGTATCCCCTCTATATCGTGATTAGATGGCTGTTGTGCTGATTTCTTGGCCATGTCTCCTCCAATATTTGTATATGGTGTACATATTTGTATATGTTGTCATCAAACTTGCTCAATATTGGTCTACCAACAGCCTACAAGAACGATATTTTTCACGATGTGCTTCTGACTTAGTATATTTTACATACATATTACATATTTATTATACATATTTTATCATTATACATTGCATATTATATATACATCATCATATTATATACATCATATTATACATCATTATACATATTTTGTATACATATATGTATGCGTGTGAGTGTATATTACCCTTCAGTGTATGTGTTAAAGCCGTATATATATATATATATATATATATATATATATATATATATATATATATATGTATACTCAAACTGTCCTGTTTGTGCGCAGGAAAGTTGTGTTTGATTGTGTTTGCTGTGACCATGGCCATGTCTAGCGATGTCTTCAATACACCTTTATTTCATTGCAGCTTTATGGTTTGTATGCTGATGATGATAAACACTTGTATTGTCAAGTTGTCAAGAAACGTTGTCAAGTTACATAAATGATAGCGCTTGCTGTGCTCACCGTCAAGTTGGTATTGCCTCTGACAATCCGGGAATATATATATATATATATATATATATATATATATATATATATGTATATATATATATACACACATACATACATATATATATATATATATATACATATATATGTATATATAGGTATGTATGTATATATTTGACTGCAAACTACCGTTGGTCCGCATTAATAAGCTTCTTGATGCGTCGTTCGAGGCTCCAGGCTTTCGACTTAGCAATATCGTAAAGGTAAAATATCGCTCGTACAAAATCATTGATACAGTCGTGGATGCATTTACATTCCAACGTTTCGAGACATTTTCTCATCGTTAGAGAGCTACAAACGGCATAAGTGATAGGTGTTGAACTTATAAGGACCAAAGTTGGGCACCGCTTTCTTAGTATATATTTCATATACGGAAAAGAGAGATATACGGAGAAGACAGATACCTGAATGGTTGGTCAGATGCACATAAAATGCATCCGTCATGGAAACACTACGGAGACATATAGCCACGTCAGATGAACATTAGCCACTGCACATCACCTAATGACTTAAGAGTTGTGCAAGAATGCGCTTGCTCGCTTAGGCATCGGGAGACTTTACTGATATCTATACTTTCCTAAATTAGAAGGCGACATCTGTTATGGCGTTCTGGAAGATGTCAGTGTTTTCAATCATTATTTGCCGTGTCAATGTCCTGTGATGTTCGTGTCGCATGTTCCCCAAAGTTGCCTGATCGCGTAAGGGCGCTATCGGATGTGAGGGTGCCGTTGTGATTACGCCAATGTAGTGTACAGGACAAAGTTCGCGGCGTCCGAGATTTGATTTGAGTTCATACACTACCTTGGTGCATTTTCGTTCGTGTAGTTTGCCGATGGTGTTTCTCATAAAGTGCTGGAAATTTTCTTGTCAATTTATTGAACTGCAATGCTACCAAGCCAGATGCAAGAATCCCTAAGCAGAGTCCCAGTCTTTATTGTGGGCCAGTGAAGTTAACTGAGAATAGATGAAGTAAAAATGCAGCGCCAGAGGTTTCAGTATATAACGCTGCGGTTGAAATGGCCATGGATGGGACCGGATCTTCTCTGGTCTCAGTTCAGTGTTTTGCGCAGAAAGGGTGCGGATATGCTGATAGCGCGATGCGGATATACTGATAGAGCCACATTTAAAGTTAAGACTCCCAGAGCTCTACAAATTTCAAAGCTCTCGACCCCGGATCCTTACGATTTTTCTCAAACGCATACCAATGATAGAGCTTGACATTCTGTTCCCGAGATGGTGCATATCGTATCGAGCACATCCAAAATTTGACTGTCAGAAGAGTGGGAAGTCCATGGTTGTTGTGTCTGACCATACGATTTGTCTCAAACTCGGTTTAACGGGAGTGTTTGATGCGTAGATTATGGTGCGGCATATCGGTCATACTTTTTAATGAAAACTTATTAACTCTAGAGGCCCGCAAATTTCAAAGCCATCGAAGCCGGCCTGCCTAAGTTTTTCTGAAACTTATCAACGACAGAGCTTCAGACGGTAATTTTTCTGAAAAAGTGGCTCGCAGCGAGATGTACCATAGCAATTAGTAAGTCAAGCTCTACCGCTGAGACGCATTTCAGAAAAATCGTACGGGTCCGGGTACAAGCACTTTGAACTTTGTAGACCTCTGCATTTCATAGTTTAGAACGTGTCGGGAAACGACGAGGGCCATCATTATCAGCATTTCAAGCACTACTTTTGGTATGAATCTGGACAAAATCGCAGCAAGACGTTTTTTGAGTGGTCATGCGAAAACAGAGGTGTCTTGACATCTGCCTCAGGTGCCTCAGGGACCATTGCACACGCATAACTCTACGGCAATGTATACCTTCGCTCCATGGGGGCTCACATTTGCAAGAGAATTTCCTTGAATGTTTGTTGGTGCTCGATTCATGATGGTAAGTCAGAAGGGATACGGATCCCAGCACACTGGTTTGGTTTTCGGTGTTTGTTATATATATATATATATATATATATATATATATAATCTATATGTTTAAACTTATAATTGCTGCTTCAGAAACGCAGATTAAAGGAAGTGTTCCACATTCAAACATACTGAGGCAAGTATCAGATATGTTGAATTCAGCTCACTTATAGCTATTGGCACGAGTTGAAGTGGGAAAGACTGTTAAAGGCGACATAATTTCTCTGTTCAGTAAATGTGCTACTCTACACATCCTTGTTTCATTGCGTCATCGTACTTTGTGTTTTATTATCTGTTCCTTCAAGCCTTCCCAGTCCAGGATCGCGCACACACGACGTCCCACAGTTGGCGGCTGTATTCGAACAGCCCCACGAAGTCCAACGGAATTGCGCCAAGGTACGGTGGCGCACAAGGTACAGCAGCGACGTGGGGGAACTGGCTACTAAATTATGGATGTTGTACATTTAAAATGTGACATGACATGGCACCTTGTGCAACGTTAATTGAGGGACAATTGGCGGTCATTATATCTGGAAAGCATGCTGATGGACGCCAGATAGGAACGACTCGACGATTATATGTTTATTGGCCTTGATCGCCGCATGACCTATGAAATGACAGGATTTGAGGACATTATTATAGCGTCATGGATGCCGGGGTGACCTTGAAATAGTGTCCCCGAAAAAGTATGTGCATATTCGCGGGCGTGATGCTCAGAAATTAGAGGGGTTTTGGTTTTAAGAAAGGCAGGGCTGTGGACTGCACCAAATGATCTTCAATGTAGCTATTTCAGTTCAAAACCCCATACAAATGTGGGGCAGTCACTTGAGATTGGGAAAGTCAGAAGAGAAATGAGATTCTAAGTAAAGCAAAATGCACCTTATAGGCTCAGTTCTCCCCTAAACTGAATAACCGAGGTGTCCCCTTAACTTTACTTCAGCAACTGACTACATCACATTTTTCATCTTTAACCCTCGCCCTGACTCGCCGTTTTTCTTGACGTTGAGTGATGCGGGCTGGGATCGGTGCGACTTCCCCTGGCGTTTCCAAATTAATGAAGAGAGAACTTTACGGACAGCACCAGCAGATTAGTCTGAAAAAGACCTCGCAGTTGATGCTAGTTTTGTTTTGCTAGGTTCATAACTGACGTCATTATGGCAGGTCAGCCGTCAAATTTTCCAGAAAATTGCATTCTTCAGTTTTACTTTACGTATTCCTACGATATTACAGATTTTGGCGGCACAAAACATAAACAGCGTGTTTGTTGTTCGATTTCTAACACAGTGGTGTATATTTTCATGTGTTTGGAGCATAGTTATGATATATTGCTCCTTAAATGCAGCAGCGTCAGCTCGTCACACGTTAAAAAACAACGTGCGGCGCCACGTAAAAAAACGCACATATAAAAAACACGCTCCGCGACATCTTCGGATATCGCCCGCCCGCCCGCCTCCTCCCGCCCCCCCCCCCCCCCCCCCCCCCCGCTCAGGCTGTAGATTGCCGTGCAACGCTCCTTAAAAACTGCCACTGCTCCGAAACCAGAGGAGCTAAGAACGTGCTTTGGCTGTCAAAATATGCGAAATACGTACCCCATAGACTTCTGAAAATTCGGACGCGTTGCACAACATTCAGAAGCATCCTCAAAACAACCTTAAGAGGTTGCCTTACTTTCCTATCAAGACAAGAGTTTACACTTGAACAACTTCTTACGTTTAGCTTTACGATTTTTCGATAGGTTTTAATAGGTTTCAACCGTACAAATGTCTCTTTGCCAAACATTTTGCTTGCACTGCTACCAGCATCACGAGATTGTCCTGCAGCCTGAGTTCCCATTGGCATTCGTTGAGCATGGTCCCCGCTTAGTAAGAAAACGCTGTAACTTTGTTTAAAGGACCGACCGCCTACTCGCACAAGAGCCCTGGTTGACATCTGTTCTGGTCATGTGCACCAGCAGCTACCACACCATAACGTAACAAGCACCGAAAACACTTTGCTTCAGGCAGCTAACTGCGTCAGAAAGTTCCAATGACAAGAATGACATAAGGCCTAAGCCTGGAGAAATCATCAGAGTGGGCGGAAAGTTTACGAGCATTCTTTTTGAGCGTGCTTGGTGTATGTTTAAGCACGGACACAAATCATCGTAGGGCTATTTTCAATACGCCCCGCAGTCGATGTTGCGTCGAAAAACCGTTTGGAAAATTGCTCAGGCTCTCCTTCTTTGGATCTCAGTCGGAGTCTATGCCCCCAGGTCACCAGCGGGAATCCAGCGGCTCGTTACGGGCCTCTCAGGCGCGTGGTGCGGATAAAAGTACATATTATAAATTTGATATGAAAATTCATCTTACGATAAGGATCTGTACCGTATGCTCATAAGGACAAAGTACGTAGGTTATGAAATCCGTTGTGTCAGAAATTCGTAGCACAATTTTCTAAGAGATGAAGTTTGGATGGTAAATTGTCGGAAAGTTTCGTACCGAAAATGTTTATCCGAACAAAGGTAGCATAGACAATTTCTAACTCAATTCTTCGCCAGGGATATAGCTCTCATGAACGTACGTAAGAACATGTTTGCATGTGGATGCAGGATGCAAGTATGCAAAGTTCGCACACAAATGCTCCTCTAGGGTAAACTTTGGGAGCTAAAAGCACTTCTGCAAAAGTTTATATGCTGATGTGTCATGTAAGAGCGCCTAATCCGTACACAAATGTTCATATGTGACATGGTTTGTCTAACAAAGTACGTACGCAAAAGCTCAAAACTTAAAGTTCGAATGCAGATGTCCCCTCCTGTCACCAAGCGTCGGATTAATGGCCACAACAGAGGTTACGACATCCATTAGGAGGAGAAAGGGTAGCAGATGACGGTAGACAGCGATAAATGCATAGGTCCTGCCGGATGTTGTGATCATCGGCCTGACCCATCATCCGTATAAAACGTGCCTGAGATGAAAGATACCGGTTCTCAGGTTACCAAAACTTACTTTGTTTGTTGTGTTCCCTCCTTATTCATCACCCCGACGGCGTCTCTGTGGACGACTCCGTGACGCCCCTCGAACGCGCCACTGACGCCACCTGACGGTCGCGGCGGGAGTCAGCCCGCTTGTGGAATACGGCGGGTTAAGTCCAGAGGGAAAGATACGCACGTGCTCGCTTCCATCAGGACCTTGTTTGCATGTACTTAACATCGCCTGAGGCTATTACCATGGCACGCCGGTTATCTAGAAATGACAGAATGAATTCCACGCCCTAGATTGTCCCGTGGAGATCCCTATCCCAATCCCTATCCCTATCCATAGATTATCCCTCTCTGCCTAATCTAAAAGCTAATGTTGTTCTATCTAGTTGCTAATGTTGTTCATCTAGTACTTGGAGATTGATGTGTCCTAGAACACTCCCCATGGGAGTATTATCCGTTAATTTGTTCCATTATTATCAATGCTTTTGTGTGAGTAATTTTCTGAAATGACCCTCATCGCCTACGGAGATTTGTTTAAGTGCGATTGCCTGCAAGTCTTTTTGCGCACGTTCCATGCAAACAAGCTTTTCCATACCAACTTATGTCCTCAAGAAGTTTTTCCAACGCGTTTTGCGTTTTTACACACATTCTTTAGTTATAACAAGACTTGTTTGCCTACAACTGTGCTCTATTCTGCGTCTGAACATTTGATTATGACCTGTAAGTGCCAGCTTTTGTGCGCGCAATGCTGCATACGAGCTTTGTGCCTCATGTAAGAGTGTTAACGATTAGTTGCGTAAGTGCTTTATGCACACGCACTTTGTCATACCAATTGTCATCCTGAGCCCCCAAACTGACCACCGCACCCGCCACCGCCACACCGACGCAACTGGTAGCACTAGTGCTTCCAGCACGCTGCTCCAGGTGGCGGTGGCGGCCGTGTCAGCACCAGCACGAGATCGGGGTGCATTTGTTGACCGCTGGTGTCGACTCGGCTGGACGGAAGCGGCCACCACGACGGTGCCTGTCGGTGCCGGTGGTCGAATACCAGCCTGTGCTGGCAGCCGGGTCACGGTCAGCCTGCCATGGAAAAGCCAGAGACAGGCGGTCAGTCGAGTCAGCGGCAGCTGTTAGCTGCAGCCGAGTCGGGAATACCGCGTTTTTCGGTGCTCGTCATAGCTGGCTGGTGACGGAAGAATGCAAGTCAGTGCAATACGTTCTAGCTGAGCTCCACCTCCCCTGCCAAAAATCCTGACTACGACGGTGATTCAGTTGACGCATCTCTGATCCAGACTCACCACACAAAATCGAGGGAACTGACTCGGCCCGACTCAATAAAACACGGTTTTGTTTCGTGACTGATTTTGACTCTCCTGAAGTGAAACACAATCTTGCTTGGAAACGGGTCCAGTCATGCCCCAGCAGATAACGCAGGTGTCCCTGCTCACTCGACGACACCATCTAGGGAGCGTTTTTAATAGCGGAGACTTTTAGAAGATAGGTGGCGGCACATACTGATTGCTCTTTCACAATGGGGATCGCCTACTGGTGTCGTGCTTGCAACTATTTTGTCGACTTAAGCCGGAACGTAACGCCTCTAATCAGCCGCCTTGAATTATAAATTGATTCCTTTTACCTCACCCCCGGTGTCCAGGTCTCCTGCCACATCAACCCCGTTGTCCAGGTCGTTTAGCTCGGCACCGTGCAGTGCCCAGCTCTGCTGTTCTTCTAGTACTCTCCTTCTAGTACTCTCCTTCTAGTACTCTTCTAGTACTTCTAGTACGCGGCCAGTTCCCGGGTCTGCTGTGCCATAGCCAGTGTCTGGGTATGCCCTGACGCGGCCAGTTCCCGGGTCTGCTGTGCCATAGCCGGAGTCTGGGTCTGTCCCGACGCGGCCAGTTACCGGGTCTGGGTCTGTCCCGACGCGGCCAGTTACCGGGTCTGCTGTGCCAAAGCCGTTGTCTGGGTCTGCCTTGACGCGGCCAGTTCCCGGGTCTGCCACATGGCCACCGGTGGCCTCTCGGGTCTGCCACATGGCCACCGATGGCCTCTCGGGTCTGCCACATCGCCACCGGCGACCTCTCGGGTCTGCCACATCGCTACCGGTGGCCTGGTCAGACGCCTCCGCTAGTGTCCGGGCTCGCCGTACCTCCATCGCTGTCATGTCTGCTGTACCAGCAGTGTCCAAAGACGGCGCAAAAGAAAAGGAGTCAGACGTGAAGACCCTAAAAAGCGTGGAGCAGACGCTTCTTGGACAGGAATGAAGCTTATGGTGTGTTGAAACTAGAAATGGTAAGGAACCAGATGAAAACGGTGCTTATCCCTTCCCTTCCCCCATCCGCATTTGCTCAGCTTTCACAGCATTGCCCTTGAGTTTAAGTTACGAGCGGATCGGCTGTCGAGGATATCTGGCACTCCGAACATGATTTACTTGATTTATTTGGTCAGTGTTGTCCCGCTAATGAGGCGAGCTTATAGCATGGAGTTGACAGAAGATGCAACATACGATGGCAAAGGTGCATTCGCATAATGGCCTTTGGAGGCACGCACCTGATAATCGAATTCTTGCCGAGTGTGATGCCATTTTACGCCATGCAGCAAGTCTCGCGCGTCTACGGTGCGGTGCAATGCGTTATTCACCACAAACTTTCAATTCTTCCCCCCCCAAAAAAAATCAAATTGCCAGGGCCTGTATCCGCCCCTGCTCAATGGAATTTTGCTTCCGGGTATTTCCCAATGAGTGACATCAATCACTTCGAGCGGCAGAGAAACTACCGTCTTTTGGTCGGTGGTTGTCTGCAAATGGCCAGTTCCTTGAGTGTAATTAGCAAAAGCGTCATATCTTGCAAGTTGCAAGTTGAGTACCGTCACGGTGTGTCTCTGACGAAAGAAACACATTACTCTGCTCTTTACAGTCTATATTCTTATTACAGCCATATTATCGTATTACAGTCTAGTTATTCTTCAGATATATGGTACTTGTTCTTCTCAGCCCACTTTTGTAAACTCTCGAAAGGGTGAGATTGCGGATAATCGTCGCTGATTGTGCCCACTGATAAAGCGATTCACACTGAAACGCACCCGGAGAAGCAATTAAAATTACAAATGAAATAACGCGCGCTCGGGTGGGGTCAATTTACCCCTACCCCGAAGTTTTTCCAGCATAATTTCCGAACGGAACGGCGTAGCAGGGCAAAAACTTTGCATGACTGTATACAAATAGAAAATATTTCGGTATAGCAAAATTGCTGACGTATGGTACGCCAAAGTCAGGCGGTGAACATCAGCAAATACAACGTACAGGGAACGTTCAATCTAATGTGACAATGGAGTGTGTTAGACGGTGCCATAAATCCCTAGCATAATTTCTAAGGCAACAAGATAACTTAGTTAAGTACAACTGATTTCATTGGCCTTTGGTCAGGTGCAAAGGTCAGACCGAGGTCAAAACCAGCCTGCGTTTACTAAGGCGGACGTAGTTTTTTTGGGGGGGGAGGGAGCAGTTTCTGATGCTCATTTAGAATTTATTGACAGCAGGGACCGCAACAGACATCTTCCATGAAGGTGTTCGGGGTTAGAGTATATGGCTGACTTAGAATGGCCCATGACCCATAATGACTCATAATAATGACCCATAAAATGATAAACACGCCGCCTAGCGTAATCCTTGACATTTGCATACCATTCTAGTACAAAAATCAAAGCAATCTCGTGCGTGTTTGGTTACCATGATCTTCTAAGGGTCAAACAAGGTCACTGACCAAAATTGATACCAACGACCCTTTGCTTAGAACGGGTGTCTTGGTTCAAGGCGGTTGTAATAAAGAAATCTGGGGTCAATCTGGACACCAACCTGGAGTTTGATCCTGTTTGTTGACCCTATTTGATCCGGAGTTCATGACCTAGGAGCCTTAAATCATCACAGAAGTGAGCTCACATGAACAGCAAGACACCCTGAGAATTCAGGTCTCTAGCTTTTGATTTGTATCTTCTAGATCTCAGGGCTCAAATTGCTCCACTAGCCGCCGAGTGCGTGGTGATCTCTGAAACGGTTTGATGGGCAACACAACAACTGAACGAACAAATTCCATTGACCTGGAATCAGGTATGAAGTCAGACCAAGGTGAAAACTAACCTGTTTTATTCCCTTAAGCTTGTTGTATGGAGTATGAAAACTAACCTGTTTTATTCCCTTAAGCTTGTTGTATGGAGTATCTGGTGCTCATTTTGAATTCATTTATAACAGGAACGGCATTATATGTACATTTTCCAGGGGGTTCTTAAACCTTCCAAACGACAAACAAGGTCACTGACATTAAATGGGCACCAACGACATTTGCTTAGAACAGGTATCTAGGTCAAGGGAGGTTGGATGAGAAGGTCGGGAGCACTTTTGACACCAATCTGCAATTTGATCTTGTTTGACCCTATTTTATACAAAGGTCATAACTTCGTAACCTCAAGTTATGTCAAAAGTGAGTCCACGTACAGGCTAACACACCATGCGAATTTAGCATCTCTAGCTCTCTTAGTTTCTGAGATCTCGACGGGGTTGATTGCCCCCCCCCCCCCCCCCCACCCGAGCGAAGGGTATTCAACCGGCCACCCGGGCCCGCGTTAATGAACGAATAACGTAAAATACCCTAGTGTTCCTGACAGCAGTGCTGGTGTTGGTAAACGTACCGGCACCGAAGCGAGCACGTAGGTTTATACCAAGTGACCTGAGTTATGACGTACAAATAACTGAAATCATACCAAGGAGACTGTCTCATAAGGCCACCAGATGGGGTTTTGACATGCGGCTTGTGGAAGCCCAGGCACGAAAATGAAAGCGGGCATGTATCTTTCATCAAGTTGTGTTTGCTAACTTACTCATCGGAAGAAAACAGCAGTTGGATGTCGCACGTGCAGCCTTTTTTCTGACGATAGGCTGGCTTCTCCGCTCCGCGATTGACTGTAGAGGTATCTGTGAAAAGCTAGCGTATTGAGAACGGATTTTTCATTGGCCTTCCCTCCGCCGCTCGTGCATGTGACGCACCGTATATATATATATATATATATATATATATATATATATGTATGTATGTATGTGTGTGTATATGTATGTATATATACATGCACATATATATATATATATATATATATATATATATATATATATATATATGTATATATATGTATATAAGTTTTGCCCAGATAACCCCCGGCCCCATAAATGATTTGTATCAAACAGAAACGTGGTCTAAACGGACATTTCCTGCCCCGTCTCGACATATTTAGTTACAAATTGACCTTGTCCACTTTGTCTTGTCTCTCACATCACGGAGAAGCAAAACATGCTCGGCACAGCCACTCGCAATGGGGGTTTTGCCCTTGGTTGGTGCCAAACGAAACTTGATGATTCTTGAGCTTTTGCGGAGCTCTAGGATGAAACCATCAGACAGTTATGACAAACTGACCTGGAAATGCTTGGATATTGCATCAACATATAAAGTTTTGTGTGAAAGCAGCGGACACGTTTCAAAGACATGCCATAAATCAAGACATAAATAACAACATAAATCGGCATGCTTACTCTCTTGTCAATCAATTACCGCGAGGCAACAGATTGTGACACGGCTGCACCTGATGAGAATAAATGTGTCGACTGGAAGGATTGTAAAAATCGCCGAAGACCAGGTACGCAAAACGGTGCCCTTGAATTGCCGATTCGCTTGTATTAGCTCAATGTCCACCGAAGCACATCAGTACAATTTGGGTTTGTAGACATTTCGATGAACGCACCTTTCAAAAGGATCCAAAACTTGGACCAAAACTTTCCTTTATCAACGGAGCAACGAACTGGTGAATGTCGCATACCACTTGCATTGCATATGACGAGTAACTCAAAATTTTCATGAAACCAGGGACGGCACTTTTCGCCTTTGAATGGTTCGGTTCATTGCTTAAACTCTCCTTTACAATTTCACCCATCCAGTAAAATTCGCTCTTTCAAATTGGAAATTACGCGCAATGCAAATCACAAAAACCAAAATTTGTGCTGCTCACAACGCATCGGTCATTGCTTCTGACCCGGTCAGGGCTGTTCCGCTCCAGTGACGTCATGTGTTGCCGGTCGGGCAGCTGCCCCTGTTGTGGTGGGACGTCCGGCTGGGTGTCATTACTTTGCAGCGGTGGCGAAAGTAGAAACAGCCGGCAAGTAGCAAGCCTCATGGTCAGATATCTCCGAACCCGAAAACGACGTTTGCTCCCAGGTGTTTTAAACTGTCCGGGAAACGGTAGCGTCCGACATTGCGGCAAGTAAAATTCGTCTAATCCATGACCGACGCGGTGAATTCAAGTCCGACCGCGTGTAACTCGGACAGAGACGAGGCTTGACTTAATTTTTTTAGTGTTTGAAGGATCGGATTAAACGGACCTGCAGAAGAAGTCGTTCTTTACTAAACTTGTAGGAAGCGGCGCTTAACTTAAGCCATTTTTAAAATTGTTTTCTTGAACAATGCCTCACTCTTTGTACTTCAATAATTCAGTTCACTGTTTGACGTAATTCATGGCCAACTAGAAGCCAATACGACTACGCACTACCTCTATTACGACAGCGTTTCAAGTAATGGCAACCATTTCACTTTTCATCGCATAGCCTTTTCAGTCGTCCGCTTCAGATTTTGATAAAATGAAGTCGGCTGATCGATCAAAGAATGATTTCCTTTTCTTTTATTGCCGTTTGTCATATCCGCGGTTCAGCAAAAAGACATTCGGTTGATTTACCATTGAGCGTTTTTCTGTTCCTCCTGTCGCCATTCACTAAACTTGCATTTAGTCAAAAAGCCATTCGGTCAATTATCCTTTGGATAATTTGCCATTCGTCCAATTACCATTCACCTAAATTCCTTTGTGTTCACTTACATTCGCCTAATTAACGTTTCGACTAAGTAGTTCTCGACCATTGTGCATTTCAATCTTTGCAGTTCGACAATTTGCAGATCGTTCAGAAGTCATGTCCTCTATACGCCTTTCGCCCTTTTAGCATGGCGGCAAAATTTCACGGTCAAATAAAAACATTCTAGTGATCTTCATCCGTGAAATAGCATTCAGCTAACACGCCTCCGGGTGACCGTCTGAATACACTTCGCTCGGGTGGAGATGGGGGGGGGGGGGGGCTAATTTGGCTCCTGGTATTTCAAAGATGAAAACATCTAGAGACACCAAATTCGCAGGGTGGGTTGGTCGGTGTGTAAACTAGCTTGGGTCATCATTCGAGGTTCACAGACTATTCCTTACACTAACTTTGTCAAATGACATTTGTGTCATTTGACATTCAGGTCAAATATTTGTCAGACAAGGTCAAACTTAATACTGGTGTCCAAACTTCCGCACACATCCCATGCAACTGCCTTGAGCCTTCATACCTGCTCTATTGAAAAGGCCACTGGCGTTAATTTTAGGTTAGTGACCTAGCTTGACGTTTAAGGGGCCATGGTGACCAGAGACCTACGATATTATTTTGATTTTTGAACTCGAAGAACCTTTAAAGACTACGCTCGGTGGTGGGCTCCCAATAACCAACGGCTGACCTACTAATTTTAGGCTATGGACCTACTCTGATCTATCAGAACTGCAAAGGAAATGTCTGTTGCGGATCGTGTTGTCAAAAAATTCGAATTGGGCATCAGAAGCTATCCCATTACGCCAGCTTTCCGGTAAAAAACGGGCCGGTTTTTACCTCAGTCTTAGAATCATACCTGACCGTAGGTCGATGGCGTTCAACTATCTTAAATTGATTTGTCTTTTTGCCTAAGAAATTGCCTTAGAAATGCATGCATGCATTTCTTATAAAGTTAGGATCCTAAAACTATATACTACTACAACTCCCTAAAATTGGATAAATCCATTGGCTTCATCTAACACTCCGTTGTCATATCAGATTGAAAGATTCCTTAGAAATTGTTCCACTAACAGACACAGAGCGGCTTTGACCTGCTATAGATCAGTGACCTCACAAGGTACATCCAGTTTTGTATTAAAATATCTGGTATTCAATTGCCTGCAGGTACGTAGAGTTTCGCGCCACTACGCCGCGCAGTTCGAATATTACTTTGTGCAAACCTTGAAGGGGGGGGGGGGGCAGATTGACCCTCCCGCCCGAGCTTGCGTTGAACACCATTCGACAATTTGTCTCGGAGCGATCTAATATGGCTTAAGTGAAATGGACCTCTTGATGTTATGTGGTGCGAAATGAGCGTAAAACCCCTAGCGACGTGCTCAGTTACCTGCACCAGCAATTCACAGATGTTTTTCTTGGTTTTCTAAGCTCTTTATTTTTATTTTGCCCGCGTGCATCGATGAGGATCAGAGAAGCATCGGAGGTGGGGAGTCAAATCAGCAAGGTATATAAAAAGTATATAAAGCGACGTCCTTGCCCCTTTGTCCGGATCTATGCCTTGTCTCTAATGACGCTCAGTGCATTGAAACCTAAGATTCAGTGACATGATGGGGCTCAAAATCAGCATGGAAGGGGAGGGCAGGCCCCTCCAAAAGTAGACAAAATGAAACTCCTGCCTGGTTGTTCAATTGGGTAATCAATATACCAATCAATCAATCCATTCAGTTATCAGTTGTTTTTTTTGTCAGAGTAATCAATCTATTTTGTCTGGCGACTCAGAGCGCATTGAGGTTTCCATTTCAGTGACGTCAGGAACGGAAGGCTCGATAATCACAGGATGTCTTTACCACTTTTATACAGCCTTGCTTTTGATGCAGCATTGATTGGCGTGAACTTCGGTTCCTGTAAACAGGGGTAAACAACGGTGGGAGGGGTGTGGGGGTCGGGGTGGGGTTGATTTGGTGCATTATGCATTGTGTGCAAAGGCAACAAGTGTAAGGGTATTGCCAGGGTTGGCTGTCGCGGCTTCAATCTATTTTGTCAGGTGAGTGAAGCCTTTTATCGTTTTGCACGGTCGAGAGACATGGATGGGGCATCATCACACCTATTTTTGCAAAAAAGGTAAAGTTGCTAGTGGGAAGAAAGATAAGGCCATCTGGGCACCACAAGAAAGTACATATTGCATATCTAGAGAGGAAGCATGGGTGGATCCAAGGCAGCTGATATGCCACTGCCTTACCCTCCCTCCTGGGCAGGTGGGCATTCCCCCCCCCTCCCCCCTCCTGGGCAGGTGGGCAGCCTGTTAATGGGTCCAACAGGAAGAGGAGTTTTCAAAGACTTACATGGTCAATTGGGATGCCAATAGCAGCTTGTATTCCCATGGAATTAGGCAAGCCCGATGATCCATATCTACCAGTGTACAAGTTAACTAATAAAACTACGTACCTTTTCTGGTTGCTTGCTATGTTTCAGTAAAACAGGGTAAATGCAAGCTATAGTATATGTTGCATCATTTTTGCATTGTTTGCATGCCATTGTATGGCCCTGGTCAGTGGGCAGCAAAATCTCAAATCTCACTGGACTTTGGAATCTGCCTGTGGACACTGGATGACCTTGACATGATCACCTCAGCAGATAAAGCTCCTGAACCCTGAACCAAATTGACTATGGGATTTATGTACATCATCAAGGTTGGATTATGAAGGCTACATTTGCTTTGCTGCAACCTATGTGGTAGCATTAAAGGTGACCAGCTTATCTAAGGTCTCTATGACCTATAATGAATCAACTTATCTTAGGTCTCAGGCTGCCCTCAGGTATCCTTGTCTTCTGCCCCCCCCCCGTGTGTCCTAAGATATATTCTAAAACCTATGTAGCTTTACAGAATTTGCAAAGCTGAAAAATAATAATAGATTTTGCAAATAATGTCACATGTCTGATGCTTTCATTGTTATCTAGGTGTCCTGGCACTTATACCAAAAGGGTTTCATTACCACTGGCATGAAAACAGTTTGATAGTGTTAACACATCTGATCTTACAAAGCTCAAACTGGGTTCCAAAGTTGTATTCATTTTGTTTTTGTGTGATTATTAATCATAGCAATATGTGTTTCCATTTATTAGTTGATATTGATAGTTGTTATGTATTATAGTTATTGACTACTATTTATTTGTTATTGTTTCATCTTTTTACATTCTCCAGGTGCCATCTGTGTAGTTTAAGCTTTATGTGTCTAAGAGGGTGGCTATGCTGAAAATGTGTCTGCTTTAATGGTAAAGCTAGATACATACTAAATGTTTGATAATATGGTTTTGTAAAATGTATTGATAATGTTGATTATATTAGACTTTTAAGCAGTTTTTTTTAGTAGAAGTGCAAAGATAGGATCATGCCACATGAGAAATGCAAAAGTGTCCCCAAAAGAGAAAGAAAGTCATCTGAAAGCCAGATTCTTCCCATTGTGATTGCACTTAAGAATTCACTCTGAACAATTGGCTGAAGAACTGGCTGTTCAACCCCCCATTTTAGCAACATTGCCAAATTTGAGCTGAATCTTGTGCAGTGTTGTAGGGTATTGTCAAAGGTAGTCCAAAACATCTGCACTTAGCCTTAGCCCGTAGCCCCCACCACCACCCGCATTGATATCTGCTCATATGACACATGACATGCAGTCCCACACGTCATCACTTTAGTTTTATCCGCTAGATGGCCCAGACACTGACGACGATCGTATCGCTCCTGGTTGTGGTACGCCCATCGCCGTCAAGTGCCCCGCCGTCCAGCGTGGTGGAGAACAAACGCCCTAGCAGCGGGCGTGTCGGTGCGGCCAGTCAGTCGGTCCCGATCTCGGTCGTGCCCGCAGTGGGCCCCGATCTCGGTCGTGCCCACAGTGGGCCCCGATCTCGGTCGTGCCCGCAATGGGCCCCGATCTCGGTCGTGCCCGCAGTGGGCCCCGATCTCGGTCGTGCCCGCTGCCGGCCCCAATCTCGGCCGTGCCCACAGTAGGCCCCAATCTCGGTCGTGCCCGCAGTCGGCTCCGATCTCGGTCGTGCCCACAGTGGGCCCCAATCTCGGTCGTGCCCGCAGTCGGCGTGAGGATGGCCTGAGCGGAGTGGCAGCACCGACCGGCGAGCTCTGTTGGACCGGAAGACCGGAAGAATATCCTCGAAGTCAAGACTGATAAGGCCTGTTTGGGGCGCGGATGTGCGGAGGGCTTTGCGTACCGCGACTGTATGGCGGCTGTGGGAGCTCATCCCGGCTCGCTCCGTCCAGGCGGGGGTCCCACCGGACTTAACGCGGGGGTCCGCCCGATGGTGCGGTGTTCGGGCCCGCCAAACACCCCAAAACGCCCAGCTCCCCAAACAGAGGGCTTGGAGATCGGAACCGACCAAACTGCACGACCGGCGCCGCCGCCCGGAGGCAGTGGAAGGGCCGGGAATGGTCCCTGCCCCTGCGATGGCCGGCGACGTCCTTACCTCTACGATCCTACGAGAACACGAATGGTCAGTCATTACTCATGATTCCCAGCCTGGAGCAATAGTGTACCATACGTAAATTGGATACAAGTGAGGCTTCATTTCAGATGATGACTTGGCAGGTCTCTTAACTTTTCGACCATTTTGTTTCTCCTCGAATGGAAGGAGACGTACCAGGTTCAGCTCAAGTATGGTTTGGAGCCGTCATCGCTGCTCTGTGGTTTTCCTCCTGACCACAATAGGGAGCCTTCGTCGCAAGAGCAGAAAAGCTGCGTGAGCCTGACCGCTCGCGCCACACCGTCGGGGACCGCTCGCGTTCCCGTCGACCGCGCCTACACATCGCCGCCCGTCCAGCGGTCCCCGACGGTGTGGCGCGAGCGGTGTGTGCGGCTGTGTGGCTGTGTGGCACGCGTTCCCATCGGCCGCGCCCACATATCGCCGCCCGTCCAGCGGTCCCGACGGTGTGGCGCGAGCGGTGTGTGCGGCTGTGTGGCTGTGTGGCACGCGTTCCCATCGGCCGCGCCCACACATCGCCGCCCGTCCAGCGGTCCCCGACGGTGTGGCGTGTGCGACTATGGCTGTGCGGCACGACGCCGCGCGAGTCGACGGCCCACTGCGACCGACCGGCGCCGCTGCGGTGCGGACGAGCTCCTGGTGATAGGGCGGAGGCCGTCCCGTCACCATCCTCCTCGGAGCCGGTGGTCGGAAGGCATCCCTCCACTTCGGAAATAATAAATATGTGCATAAATCAGGCACCTGATGTGCCATCTCGCCGCGCATGTGCGTTGCCATGAACGGCAGAACCCCAACCTTCTGCGTAAAAATCGGTAGAACTGCTTGAAAAACGGCATGGTACATCTCTTTTGACCAAACAGAACCTGGCTGCTTTTTTGGTGAAAAGCTTGCATCAAGTCTGGCGCCGACTATCACCATGCAACAATGCTCTTGTCCACTACTCTTCAGTTCACCTAGAAAGTCCTGGGGGGGGGGGGGGGGGGGAAGGGGTAGCCACATACTTGCCAAGCAAAGGCCATATCAAGGAGCCGCGTTTTCGAACCCGCGAATATAAGCGTCCGCAATTAAACGTGTTCGATGGAGGTCGCGGCGTCTTGCGAGACGGCCTTTCGTACAGCTCCACACGGAAAATGTCCATTAGCCTTGGGTTGGTGGGTTCCAATGACGACGTAAGTGCTGGGTACAGGGCACGCTGGTCGGCCTGAGCTCTTTATTCACCGAGGCCGCTCGCGCGGACCCGCCGCTGTTCCACCCGTCGTGCTGCCATGGGCGGCGCCGCATGCCATGCTTGGTTTTGTAGAAGGTCGCCTTGCGGTAATTATTTACCCAGCCGCTGTGTTTCGTATTATCAGTATGCACGTTGACGACTGCTGTCGTCGGTCCATCATGTATGAAACGCCGTTTCCAGTCCACCGTGGCGAAGCCATTAACACGCGCCCGGGTGGCCGGTTCGGTACCCTTCGCTCGAGTGGGGTGGGGGGTTACTTTAACCTGGGATTTCATGAATTAAGAGAGCTGGAGACACCAAATTCACAGGATGTGTTTGTCTGCACGTGAACTCACTTGTGTCAGAATTTGAGGTTCTAGGTCATTGTCTTCCGGTCAAACAAGGTCGAACAAGGTCAAACTCTAGATTGAGGTCCCAAGTCCCCCAGACCTTTTCATGCAACCGCCGGGAACCTAGATACCTGTTCTTAGCAAAAGGTCAATTGGTGCTGATTTCGAGTCAGTGACCCTGTTGGACCTTTTGAGGTTCATGATAACCAAAATCATACAAGACTGCTTTTAAATTTTGCATTTGAATAAACGCCAATGAATACCCTGGACAGTATTTAAAAAAAACAAATACGTTTTTGGGGCATTGTTGGTGGGTGACGTATCCTAACGTGTAAGAAGCTCATGAAAGATGTGTAATGTGGTTCCTGTTATCAATTAATTCTAGATGAGTGGCAGAAAGTATCCATACAGCAATCTCTAGAGTAAAAAAAACAGGCTAGTTTTGTGCTTGATTTGGCCTTTATACCCGACCTTAGGCCATTGCAATTTGTTAATTCAGTTGCGTTGCTAACAAACTATCTCATAGATGTATGACTTCGTCTGGCACTCCGTTGTTGCATCATATTGAACGATTCCCTAGAAACTGTTTTCGCTAAATTCATGTCCTAACTTTGACCTAGCGTAGGTAAGTGACCTTACTCAAACGATCTGCTATTTAGTTGTCTACAGGTATGCAAAATTAGGCGCTGCTTCGCCGCGTCGTTCATAAATAATTTCGGAAAGCCTTTGGGGTGGGGGGTGGGGGGTCAAAGCAACCCCCACGTGAGCTCGTGTTAAAGTTTCGACAAGCTGCATGCGACAGATGCAGCGCGGCGACCCTGACCATGGGCCGTGGGCTTTCAAATAGTAGTATTCCACGTGCATGTATAGTATAGTATAGTATAGTATAGTATAGTATAGCATATATATATATATATATATATATATATATATCTGACAAGGACAGGAGCATGGCGTTATCTGGAGCTGCGTGCGGCCTGTGAACAGTGACGTGTTTGGCGCGCGGGGTCGCGATCAGCAGCGAGCGGTCGGCCCCACCGGATGTGGCGAGTGTCAAACGCATACCTCCACTCCCCCCCCCCCCCCCCCGTCAGTCCTGCGCCGCGACTGCGGCCGTGTCTTAGACTCGCCGCGACCGTCCCGTCCCGCCTGCCTCACAGCTCCGATTGACCCGCGGCCATCCGGCGTCCGCGAGGGGACCCTGCCGCCGGCGCCGGCCGCCCGTCGCGTGCCGCTGCGGTGGGTCGGGGGGCGGTGCAGTGGGCGTTGTGTGGCGGCCCGACCGGGCGGCGGCGGCCCGGCAGCGGTGCGCGCGTGTCGCGTCTCGTTACCGGCGGCCGGCCGCGCGCCGCCCGGCCATCAGTCACGGTTGCGCTCCGTACGTCGCTGACGCCTTCGCCGGGAGAGGTTAGGCGCTCGCGAGCCGCGTCCTAGCGCCTGGCGCCGGGCCCGCGCATGGCCGACCCGTGCGACGGCACCGGCGGCTCCGCTGGCCGGGCCGCCTCCGCCCCGCTGGCGCGCGGCTGTGGTCGCGCCGGCGGCGGTTGCTGGGCGCGCGTCACCACGGACGGCGGCTGCTGTGGCACCTCGGGCGATCACGCCCAGCGTCCAGGCACGTGCGCTTTCGATACGCCAGCTGCAGCAGCAAGCCGTCCTTTTTGCGGTTGTTTTTGTCACGCTGCTGTCCATCGCATTGGCCGTGTCTGGTGCCAGACGAGCGCCGCCCTGGCGCTGCCCACTCTGCAGGCGCTCGACGTCTGCCACGCCGTCCGCCGCTCGCCGGCGTCGGCGGTGCTCCCGCCGCGGGCCCGGCGCTGCGTGACCTCCGCAGCATGTCCGGGCCGGCGCCCTGGCGTGGGCCGCTGCACCAAGCCGTCCGGCACGGGCCTGGTTTACACCGGTGCCGCCCCGCCCTCCGCCCCCTCCCCTCCCCTTCCTCGGCTGACGTCGACCTGGAGCGGGCCGGCCGCGCTGATGATGCCGGCCGCCTCGGCAGTGGTCGGTGGGGCGGCGGGCGCGCAACACGCAGGGGCGGAGGGAGCGCCGCCGGCCACGGACGCGGCGACGCGCGGCGCGGGCTGGCCGGAAGGCGCGAGCTGAAGCGAACGGGGTGAGTTGTCCGCCGCTGTCTTTGGGAGTGATGGAGAGCTGGATGTGGTGACATGCCGCAGGAATTGATGAAATGGTCGGGCTTTGGGTGGTTCCCCCAGCCGCGCGGAAGATGTTCCGGTCACAGAAGTAGTCGCCTGAGTTGGACGTCTGGCTGTCTGGTTACGTCCCATCCAATTCGCGTGTTTCCTACTCGGAGGGGTTTCAGCGGCGCCGTCCGTCCCCGTCGCTGGCTGCGGTGGCTGGCCGGGTCGGACCGTGACCCTGTCGCGGGGGTTGACCTGGTCCCTGGCATCGACGACGCTGCCGACGTCAGTGCCACCGTCAGACGTCAGACGTCAGAGACCCAGGTGCGGCGTCAGGGACCCAGGTCAGACGTCGGACGTCAGACGTCAGAGACCCAGGTGCGGCGTCAGGGACCCAGGTCAGACGTCGGACGTCAGACGTCAGAGACCCAGGTGCGGCGTCAGGGACCCAGGTCAGACGTCGGACGTCAGACGTCAGAGACCCAGGTGCGGCGTCTCGCGACCCAGCCGCGGCCTCGTCTCGTCAGCATGTTTGTCTGTTTATATTTCGCTCATGCGCGAGGATGTCACTCCACTCATGCGGAGATGTGTCGTTACCTTTGAAGTTATTATGGGAGTGGTCGTTGCGCACGCCTTGCATTTCCGCCCGTTTCGCACCGGCGATCCCATCGCATTTGATGGCAAGCTGTTGACCCTGTTTGTTGGTCTCCGAAAAAGCCCGTTCAGATGATTATGCATGGTTGGGAGTGTCGTAAGCGGAGCGTGGCTACCAGTGTCATCCTGTGATGCGGTAGAACTATTTTTACCAGGTCTTTGTGCTCAGAGATATCAGGTGTTTGTAATGTAAGGCTGATGGATGGTTCGCGTTTTGTTCCTACTCTTTCACGTAGCAAACGCTCCTTGGCATGACTTAAGAGTTTTGCCGTACCAAGTCGTTCGCTTGGAGGTCGTATTTAGTGGCCAAAACCACTTCAGTAGGCATGTACACAAACCACGAGAGACAATGAAGCGATTGTAGTCTTTTTGCGAGAGGCGTTCATTAACGTCTCGTGGACTACACTCACATGCTGCCAGAAAATGTACAGTTCGTCAGCTTTGCAACATTTCGCGTATTTACTAGACCTCCGATATAAAAAACACTGCGAGACCGTCGTAGATGCCAACTCCAATGCGGCCTAGGGCACTGAACTAATTAGCAAGGTCATGTTACAGCATCGGGCAGACAAACATTGAAATAACTTCGCGTGGCTGTTCCATTGTTTATTATGTTTCATTTACGCGAACATTTTTTTTCGCATGCGTCGGACGCGTTTTAGAAACCGGTAACATCATGGAACAAATTGGGACGTCATGTAGGTACCCGATGATGCTTAAATTAAGATCCAGGACGGTTTTTCGTCGCGATTTAAGTCACATTTAAAGTGCCAATGTCCGGTGGAATCGTCTGAAATATTGGGATGTTGAAGAACGCTGCATTCCGTGGACCTGCATTCCGTAGTCTATCAAGACGACTATCAATATGAGTTGCCCGCCAGCCGTTCAAACATGCAACCGAAATGTTTAAGCCCCGCTGCTATGGTAGGACGCCCAGCGTGACCAGGCTGAAGAAGGAAGACGAAACCCAAGTTTTTGCAGCGGCGATAGCTGTACGACAGCTCTGTACACGCGCCCGCGTGCGCGCTAAGGAAGCGCCCATGTAATCAAACCATTCATCGCGCTCGCTCATTGCTCGCCATGTACAGTGCTGCAGTGTGGCACTCGCTGTCAGGTTGGCTGGAAACGGCTCACACAAACATCCCTCGGCATACGTACCGCCTGGCAGCAATAGAGCCTTACGTGTGCGTGTCGCGAGCGATGCTTGCCACGCTGCGCCCTGCTTGAGCCACGCATTGACCGCAGGGGTCTAACCGGCCGTGTGCCAAGGCGCTGCGGTACAACTCTGCGGCCCGGCAAATGTGCTCACCCGGTGGAAGCTCCGCAACGATCCGCGGTCCGGAGGCCGCCGCTGTCGTTGCGCTCGCGGCGCCAGCGTCTGAGGCGCGACACCGCGGCCCGTAGCCAAGAGACGGCTGAGCGCGGGACCGTCGGCGGGCTCGTGCCAGCCGGCGGAACGGGAAGACCCGAGCCGTGGAGACGCCGGGTCCGGGTCCGCCGCCGGGTCCGTCGGTGACCGCGCCCGAGGTCGGCCCGCCGCGGGCCGCCGTGTGGAGTTGGCGGCCGGCCCGCGCGGACGCCCCGTCTGCGACGAGCTGCAGTGGGCCGCGCTGGTCGGCGCGGCGGGCGGCTGGCGTACGCGCGGCTCGGCCGTACGTACTAGCGAACGGTCAGTACGTACGGCTGACACACGACTCCCGTGCGGTTAGGTGATCACTAGATCGACCCGGTGGCCACTCGACTGCGGCCGGTCACTCCGCCCCCACTGGTCGCCTTCCCCCCACTGGTCGCCTGCCGCCCACCGGTCGCCCCTCCCCCCCCCCCCGCCGGTCGGATTGTTGTTCGGGCGCCCGACAGCCTCCGAGCGGTCCTTAGCGAATCCCGGCCTCCAGTGTGAGCCGATCGCCGGCCGACGGCGGTATTGGCGTCGCATGCCTCGGACGCTGTCGGCGCGTTCGGGCCCGCTCCCGAATCACTGAACACGTCGGCTGTGGGCTGAGTGAAAAACAACAATCATCGTCGTCTCGCATCCGGTTCAGCGTCGGGTTCTTTGTGCGGGACCCAAATAGCCACAGGTCTGACGTCGGCGGTCCCGACGCCGGGCCGCCGGGCGGGTCCGGTTTCCGGTGCCCCGCAGGATACGCCCCGGAATCGGAAACGGCTCGCCGACCTGCGTGCTGCGGAGTTGTGCGGTCGCGAATGCCAGAGGTCGAAGGCTTGTGGTGCGTGCTTTGCCGGCGGGGCTCTGTCGGTGCGGTGCCGGTCTCTGCAGGTGTTGTGCTGGTATTCGAATTACGCCTTTCGTGTCGCGAATTCTGAGCGTTCAATGTCAGTTTTTGCTGCGACAGGGGCATTCATGCTGGCCATTGTGTGTGATCGGGAAGCCAGTGCTGGCATTTATGCTATACCGATGCATGCAGTGCATTGAGAAGTGCACATGCTTCGGCGCCGTGAAGAAGCACAAGCATGTCTACGTGCGCGAGGTTTGTGTGTGCTTGCATGTAACGCACCATACAACACGCACGTTCGGCGGGTGCCCGCGCGAGGCTTTACAGCACGCCTGTGTCCACGCAAAACTGGTGCGAGACGTGTGCGCTCGATCCATTTGCAGGGATGTCTTTTCGTGCTGAGCTGATACCGAGGTCTTGTGCAGCCGATCGCGGTTATGTTGTACTGGCGCGTGTAAGTCGTGCACGTTTTGAGAGCGTGCAGGTCCATCCAGCGCATCTGTTGCCGTCGATTCGCACGGACCCGCGACTTGAGCACCTGCGCTGGTGGAAGCTATATACGTGAACGGCTCTGCTAGCGCCTGTCCACGTGAAGCCCATCCTGGCGCACGTCTCTCCGAGGCGATGCCAATTGACCAGCGTCGATGAGGATCGCGGGCGCGCGCGTGACGATCCTGACACGCGTCTGTGTGGCGACGGCGGCGCACGCCTGTGCGGACACTTCGCTCACCGGCGGGTCAGGCGCCGGACCCGGGCGGCGGCCGCCGGTGCCTGTTCGGCGGCGGCCCGCGGCTGGCGGCGGTGCGGTGCCCCACTGGAGTACGCTCCTTGTCTCGGCCGTTATTGCCCAGCGAAGCCGGACGGCGGATCGATGCGGGGGCCGGCCGGTGGCGGATGAGCGCGGCCGGGTCCCGCGAGCCCAGTTCACACCGCGTGGCGCCGACCTGCTCGGCTGGTCCACTTCGCTTCTCACGGCTCCCGGCGGGCCGGTGCCGAGCGGGCTGTCGGCGGAGCGCCGGCGCCGCCGCTGTTAAGCGCCGAAGGCTCGGCGGGGGTCGCTGGAGGGCTCTGAGGTGGGTCGGCTCGTGTCGTCCGTCGGTGGTCGCTACGGGACTTTCCGATGCGCCCGTCCAGTGTCGTCCCTAGATGGGCACAGGGGGACCCCCTGATCACTGCTGGGGTCCTTCAGCAGGCGGGCCCATCAAAGGGAGAGGCAGAGGGATAAGGAGAGGGAAACAGTGGGACCCCCAAAGGGCGAGCGAGTGAGAGAGGGAGGAGAGAGAGAGAGAGAGAGAGAGAGAGAGAGAGAGAGAGAGAGAGAGAGAGAGAGAGAGAGAGAGAGAGAGAGAGAGAGAGAGAGAGAGAGAGAGAGAGAGAGAGAGAGAGAGGCGAAGCGTACCGTCGAGCTTCGGAGTGCCGCCCGGCTCTCGAGGGCTTCGAACAATAGCTGGCCAAGCGCCGTCGCCTGCTGAGGCGGCACCACATCGTTATCGCCGCATCGGGCGCCTTTGTCGGGGCTCGGAGAACGCTGCTCGCTGCTGATGTGTGTTTTTCTGATGACTCTGATGACAGGACGAGGGTTAGCATGTGTCGGGCTGTAAATTTGCGAGTGGATTGTGTTTTCAGGGTTGCCTATGCCGCGCGGTCGTTAAGATGAAATGCGATAGTGTTAACGCATTTCGTGCGCTCAGCCGTCGGGCTGGGAGCTGTTCTGCGCTCACTGGGAGGCCCGAGGGCCGCATCGAAGGAGGAGACCGTCACTGGAAGTCCACGCATCATACGCTATCCCCGGGCAGGCTCTGTGTCACATTACACCGCAGCCGAAGGCATACGAATCTGATGTCCACGAACCGTCGGACTGTTGCGCCTCCCCTCCCTGTTTTCCGTATGGACTGTTGCCGGCTGCTGTTCGCAAGCGTCTGCCCCCCCCCCCCCCTCTCTTTCCTCCCCATTCCCCATACTCTCCCTGTCGCCGCGGCCTGGGCACGCCAGTCTGTGTGCTTCGGTGACCTGTTGTAATGCCAGCCCGCACGCAGTGGTTGTTTGTGTGCGGGAGGGGGGGGGAGGGGGGCGGAGGGACTAGAGCAATGGCGCACTGGTGGTGTGCTGGTGCCGCTTACTGGTTACGGTGCTAAGAACGGTGCGGCGGCGTGCTCATTACCACGACATGGGCCGCCGGCTCGACAGTCGTGTCCGTTGCAGCATGCGAAACGCGGTGTGTGTGTGTGTGTGTGCGTGCGTGCATGCGTGCATGTGTGCGTGCGTGTGTGTGTGATGCCCGAAACTTTATTTGACGGGAGTCTCTGGGCGATATGGCACAACTTACCTGCTTAGCAATTCATGACGAACGAGCCTCGGCCTTGCGCCATAGCGTTACTCCGCTGGCGTGGGCCCTAAGCCGCTATCTCTTCGCATAACAAATACACGGTGTTGGCCCCGCTCCAAGACTGGAATAGAGGTTTTGTCGGCCCCTCCTGTGCATTTCGTGTACTAGCTGGACTCCCGTGGCCTGGCGTTCTGCTCTAGGGCGGGGCGTGTCATGAGGCAGCCCTGAGGCGCGGCCCACTGTTGCGACCGGATCCCCGCCTCGCGCACGGCCCGACCGGATCTCCGCGTCGCGCACGGCCAGATGAGCTGGCTTGGCGCCGGAGTGCTGATTTGCTTCAGGACGTGACCGGCCTGGCGCCCGAGCCCCCCCCCCCCCCCCCCCCACCTCCGCCCACCGTTCCCCCACCCTGGGTGCATCCACGTCGGGGGTGAAGTCGCCGATGATTGGCTGTTTTGACGCGCTGCGCTTGGAGGCTATATCCACGCCATCAGTGCACGTTTTTAGCGTCTGTATTCCTACTTGAATACATGCTGTTATTACCAACATGCGTCGTATTTACGCGACTTTTGCTTTGTAGTCGGCGTGTTTGGCAGCAGCTGTCAGCGGCCACATAGCGAATGCATACCATATGGCGAATGTAACGACCTCCACGTAATTTTTTGTGGAAGTCGTTTCGTCGCACGGCACTGTTATGACCATAGCTACCACTTCATCGGGCGTGGCCTGCTGATATGCGGCGCTGATGTGTAGCTGATACGGTGCACTATCTGTCGAGAGTGCCGTGCTGGCGTAGCGGTCTGTCGGCCGCGGCGTGGTCTGTGATCCGTGTGCCAACACTTTCCCGCGGAAGTCGTCGTCAGCGGGTCCGGCGGCGCCTCCGTGGGCCGGGTCGGGCGCCGGCCGGCGCTCGTGCCGCGTCCACGATAGGGCGCCGCCGCGCCGGCGGGTCGGAAACGGCCGCTCGCCACGTGCGGTGTCGTGATCGGCCGCTTGCAGAGCGCCGCCGCTCACGCCACATCCGGCTGGACGGCGCGTGGACGGCGTCCGTCCGCCCGGCGGGCCGGCCGCGAGCAGCGCGGCCGCGGTCGGAGGCGGTCGGCCGAACGTGCCTGACGCCGCCGCGCTGCCGTCAGGTGGGCGCCGCCGCCGGCCGCCATGCTGCCCCGGCTGCTGGCGCGGCTGCTGAAGACGCTGATGCTGTTCGCGCTGCTGTTGGTGTTCCTGCTGCTGCAACTGCACGCGCCGGCCGGCACGGTGACGCCGCCGGGCGAGCGGCCGGCACAGCAGCCGCCGCCGCCGCCACAGGCCAGCACGCCGCCGCCCACCGAGGCGACACCGCCGCCGCCGCAGCTGGCCGCCACCCTGGCGCAGCTGAACGCCGGTCAGCACGTGCGCGCGCCCGGCGGCGGCGTCGCCGAGCCGCTCAACGCCTCGGACGTGGTGGTGGTGGTGCAGGTACACACGCGCCTCGACTACCTGCGCAAGCTGATCGAGAGCCTACGCGCGGCGCGCGGCATCGAGCGCGCCCTGCTCGTCTTCAGCCACGACGTGTATAACGAGGACATCAACGCGGCCGTGGAGCAGGTGGACTTCTGTCGCGTCACGCAGGTGTTCTACCCATTCTCGCTGCAGCTGCATCAGCACAGCTTCCCCGGCCAGTCGAAGGGAGACTGTTTGCGGGACATGACGCGTGCCAGGTGGGTGGTTGCTGACGTCGCCGGGGCTGCACGACGCGCTCAGCCGCGCTGGCGTCGCCTGCCGTCCTGGCGGAGAAGGCGGGCACCGCGAGGAAGCCAAGCCCGCACCTCGGGACTCTCGGACGCGCAACTTAACCACGGCGCTATCGGCGTCCGGGGCGGGCGTGGGAGCGCCGATTGCACGCGGGTGTGCTTGTTCTTGGTCTCGGTCGGTTTGCTTTTCGTTTGCGTGTCGCGTCCCTGCTCGGAGCGTGGCCTTACGTTCCGCTTGTAACTGGGCTGTTCTGACCTGACGTTGTGAGGCTTTCTGACGAGGTATTTCGTGCCGCGTGTGTGTGTGTGTGCCCACGTGCCCCACGTGCGTCCCACGTGCCCCGCTCGGGTTGCAATGCGCTGCGTTTGGCTCTCCGCGTGTTGCGCCCGCCGGCCCGGGTGCGCCTCTCCCCCGTGGTCGACGGCAGACGGAGACAGGGGTGGGCGGTGTGGAACACCTGCCGGAGCGCGCCCGCCCCCGCCACGTGGCCAGCGGCCGACGGAGGTGGAGGCGGGCGATGTGGACGGCCGACGTGACGGGCCGGCCGGCGCCGCCGTCTCTGTTGCAGGCGTGGCTGGCGGGACGGCGGCTCCGTTCCAGGTGGACGCCGCGGCCGCCGGTGTACCGTCCCGCAGGTGACTGACCGGGCCGCACCGGCTCCGGCGCCGCTCCCAGCGGGTCAGGCCGGCTCGCCGACCTCTGCCGCCGCCGCCGCCGCCGCCGCCGCCTCTGGCTGCCTCTAACGCGTCAGGTGGCATGGGTCTCGGTGGAGGGCTACAGAGCCTGCCGTCGAACCGCCGTCGGTCGTGGCGAGACGCCCGCCGCCGAGCCACTTCCCTTCGCGTATCTTTGCAGTCATCCGGTGGCGGCGCCTGGTGAAGGGTTTATGCTGCTCGTCGTCTCTCCTAACAGGATATAGCACCAAACTTCCTCAGTCGGCAGTCGTTTAACAAAGACCGGGGGCCTTGCGTGCAGCCGACCGCCAGGGGATGCGATGGTGGCGTGGCGAGACTCGAACCCGAGACCGCCAGGTCCAGAGCGGAGCGTCTCACCACCGTACCACCACCGCTTCTCCGGCAGCCGTTTGGATCGCGGCGTAAACATGAGCGTTTTCAGGATGGCATTTGGTGGCAGCTGTGCATCTGAACCTAACGGCATTGTTGTGGCAAACTGTAACAACTGGAGAAGGACCTTCTAACCCCATGGCATGCAACCTTCTCCGCTGTTACTGCATGGTACAACCCGCATGCCTCATCATGTCGGCCCCGCCTGCCCTGCCGCGGCACGCGGGAGCGCCGACATCGCGGACTGTACGGAGTGTACAGAGTGTACAGAGTACAGAGTGGTGGTGCGCATACAGGCGAGTCCGGTGATATCATGTGCACATTCAGAGCTCAGACTGCGGTGCTGACGGTGTCCGGCACGTGTCCTCGGCCCGTGTTCCTCGGCCCGTGTTCCTCGGCCCGTGTCCGGCGCGTCACGCCACGTTCCGTCTGAGGGCGGCGGCGCCCCATCCGCTGCCGCGCCGCCGTGCCCGCCACAGCCCGATCCTGCGCGTGACGGCCCAGCCCCGCCGTCCGCATCCCGTCACGACCGTGACGCCCCTGTCCCGCTGCTGCCAGCGGCTCCGCTCCTGGCGCGCGCCGCCCCGTCCCCGGACAAGCTCGGTGGGGCGGGCGGCCCACGCGGTGAGCGGGCCGTCGCGGGCGTGTGCCCTGCACAGCTTGCGCGGGGAGACCGACGCGGTGTAGATGACGGGACGGGTGAGGTCGGCGCCGGGCGGAGAACGCTGACGGGACGCGGCCGACGTGTAACGGGGGTGGGCAACAGACGCGTGGGGACAGCAGAGGCGCTGCGTCGGGGTGGGACACTGACGCCGCCGGTCGACGTCGGTGGACGGCCGCCACGGGTACACACGGTGCGTGGTGTGCGTGCGATGTGCGACACGTGGCACTGCCTGTCGCGCCGCGAGCCGGACACGGGAGGCTGCCCGCGCTGTGCCCGGCGCTGAGGGGATGACGCGGTGCGCGGGCGCTGCCGGCAGGGCACTGAAGGCGGGCTGCGTTAACGCCGCCCATCCGGACAAGTACGGCCACTACCGGGAGGCGCGCTTCACGCAGACCAAGCACCACTGGTGGTGGAAGGCCAACAGGTGAGTGGCTGCCGACCGCCGAGCCGGAGGATCCGCCTAGCCGAACCGGCGGCGGCAGAGGATCGGCAGTCGAGCGCCGTCCGTCGACCGAGCGACCCCACGTCCGCCCAGCCGCGCTGGGAACAATGGCCGGCATTGATTCCGAACGCCGCCCGGAGTGTTTGCCTGGGGCTTTAAAGGCGGCCGTGAACATTGAGCAGGCATTCGGAGCTCGTATCGCATTCACCGTCGGCTCGTTCCGACCCGAGCGCGGGTGTCGCGGGTCGGGCACCGCCGCGCGCGCCTGTTGCATCCCACCGCGTCTGCGTCTCGTCCGCGGCGCCAGACTGCCGGCGCGCGCGCGTGGATGGACTGTCTCGCCGCCGGCGCGCGGCCTGGCGTCTGTCACCGGTCGGCGCGGCCGCGCTATGACCGGCGGCCAGCCAGCGGCGGCGCGCGTCGGAACAGCGCCGCCGGCGGCGCGGCCGCCGCGGACAGCCGCCTCGTCGCCAGGATGTCGACAGTTGGGCGCGCCCGGCTGGAAACGGCGCCTGGCCGGGATGCGGCCGCCCTGTCGACCTTGGCGTCGCTGGCCGGACGTGCCGCTCAGTTCGGCGCGTCCGACTCGGATTGAGGCCGGCGTGACGCGCACGGGAAGCTGCACTCTCGGGTGTGACGGGCCGGCGGCGGCGCGGACCCGCCCGCGAGCCAGGTCGCACCGCGGCGGTCACGTGTGGTAGCGCTGCCGCCGGCCCGGCGGCGATGTTTTCGACGAGCGTCGGCGCGGCGGTCGCTGTAATGTTTCAGAATGTCGGCATTAGTGGAATTGTGGTGCGGTCTTTATGACAGGCGGCGCCGAGGGACATCCAGTGGACGTAGTTGGTAGATCGAGCCGTGTTTTTAATGGACCGAGTCCTGCCAATTCTGCCCGGCTGGCAGCGTGTGTGTTGTTCACGCTGGGCAGTCCCCAGTCTCGTCTGCGGAGAGTCTGGGAGGCGGCGTGGTTGGGACTGGTCGTGACGCGCGTCCCGTCGGCGATGAGCCGGGCCTGGCGCGAGCCTGCCTAACCTCTGACCGGGGTGACCAACGCCGGGCCGAGGTGACGCGAGAGGGGTGTCCGGAACCAGCCCCCTCGCCTCGCCACCACCTTTTCTGTTTCCGTCCCCTCTCCCTCTTTCTCCACTGCTCCCCTTCCTTCCACCGCTCTCCCTGCCCGCCACTCCGTCCGCAGTCGCCTCCTTCGTTCCTCACATTGTCTGAGCATATCCCCACTGTGATCTCCATAGAAATGGGCTGCCGCGCCGTCTCCCCATCGAGAGGTAGCGCTCCGCGCCGTTCGCGTGCTGCCGACCGATGCCGTCCGCGGCGCCGCGGCCGTGCGGCGCCCCTTTGTCCGCCCGCGGCGGTCAGCCGGGCGCCTGCCGCCTGGCCGCGGCGGCCATTGATTTCCTGTGCGCCGGCGGCGCCGCTCGGCGCCGCTGATTGAACGCCGGTGACGTCACGTGACCGTGACTGTCGGCGGGGGTGAGTGGGCCGACCCGGCGGGTGACGGGGGGGGGGGGGGTCCGCGCGTCGCCCGTGGGTCAGCTGTCAGAGATTGACTGCGTGACGCCTGCGGGGGCTGTCCCGCAATGGGCCGCGCGCGGGTGACGGCCGGGGTCCGCGCGTCGTCCGTGGGTCAGCTGTCGGAGACCGGCGGTGTGACGCCTGCGGGGGCTGTCCCGCAATGGGCCGCGCGCGGGGGACGACCGGGGTCCAGGTGGGACGGAGCTAACCCGGACGCAGGCCAACACCGGCTGGCCGCCTCTGACTCGGCCTGTGGCGCGGCGCGGGCGGGTCGCTCGCTTCGGTCAGTTCGTGCTCAGCTTTTGGACCGTCGAACCCTGCTGTTTGGGACTTGCTCGTCCTGGTGGTCGCTTAGGCCTCACTCGCGGAACAGGTGGTCCGAACAGGTGGCTCGGACACCGAGCCCACTCCCCCCCCCCCCCTCCCCCCCCCCTGAAGTTTATCACGAACTTACACGCGGTCGAGGAAACTGGTGGAGATGCTTGCTACATCGTGGGAACGAGAAATGTGATGTTTACATTCTATGTGACAAATGGGTTACAGGAACGGTTAGCGATGGGGATGTCTGGCACGAATAGTATAGTGACTGATGGCACACGCAACAACAAATGGCATGCGGCTTTAGGTGTGTTCTCTGTCTGAGCGCAGTGTGACGTTCGTGATGGCGCCGATGTGAGGCGGTTCACATCCGCCATTGGTTAAACTCAAGTCACACGTGACGGCCCGATCCCATGTGAGTATCTCATGTGGCACAGCTATCCTTCCAGACTCCTGGTCCGGGTTCTGAGCAGTCCTGTCCAGTCCTCTCCCGGCCGGCCGAGGAGCGCCGCTGTTCCGTCGCGGCCGGCGGGGTCGGAGCCGTCCCGCTGCCGCCACCTCTCCGCGCGCCTTCCCGTCCCGCGCCATCCGTCTTTTCCCCGGGAGAGATGCACTCCAGCCACAGCCACACAGCCAGGTGAGAGGCCACTCCCCGTGCCACATAACCAGGTGAGAGGCCACTTCCCGCGTCACACAGGCAAGTGATAGGCCACTCCCCGCGTCACACAGCCAGGTGGGAGGTCACTCCCCGCGCCACATAGCCAGGTGAGGGGCCATTCCCCGCGCCACATAGCTAGGTGAGAGGCCACTTGCCGCGTCACACAGGCAAGTGATAGGCCACTCCCCGCGCCACACAGCCAGGTGAGAGACCACTTCCCGCGCCACACAGCCAGGTGAGAGGCCACTCCCCGCGCCACACAGCCAGGTGAGAGGCCACTCCCCGCGCCACACAGCCAGGTGAGAGGCCACTTCCCGCGTCACACAGGCAAGTGATAGGCCACTCCCCGCGTCACACAGCCAGGTGGGAGGTCACTCCCCGCGCCACATAGCCAGGTGAGGGGCCATTCCCCGCGCCACATAGCTAGGTGAGAGGCCACTTGCCGCGTCACACAGGCAAGTGATAGGCCACTCCCCGCGCCACACAGCCAGGTGAGAGACCACTTCCCGCGCCACACAGCCAGGTGAGAGACCACTCCCCGCGCCACACAGCCAGGTGAGAGACCACTCGCCGCGCCACACAGCCAGGTGAGAGGCCACTCGCCCGTCCTTCTGCCCTGCCTCCCTCCGCGTCCGTCGCGCCCGGCCGGCCATACCACGCCGACAAGTCAGCGGCAGCCGCTGAAGTACCGTGCACACGGTCCGTATCGACCCGCTACCGACCTCCCCTGCGATTAATAACCCAGAGTCCAGGAGGTCAGGCGGCCGCTCAGCGCTCCCCCCCGCCCGCCGCCTCCGTCCGCTCGCTCCCTGGGGGACCGCTCCTGAGGGACGGCACCGTTCAGCAGCGTGCTGTCGTGAACCCGCCGCTGTTAGCGTGCGGGTGTTGAACGCAGTGGTATGTTATGAGCGCTTGTATGGATTCCGTCGCCGCCACCGGGCTGAGGGACTGGAACGTCAATTGCCTTCGCAATGACCCATTATGTAACATAGAGAGCCGCGTGCGACTAGCTGTAACACGGCCCCTGCCGCCACAGCCAGCACGACAGGTAGAGACATCAGCTGGCGTTGCAGTTTTCGCGCGTTGCACCATGAAGCGCCCCGCGCCGCCGTCCCGGCCGCAGCCCTCGGGTCCTGCCGTCGCGCTGGCGTTCTCCCCCTGGCCGATGCTGCACGCCGCCGGCCGCTCCCGTCACGTGACCGGCGCTCCTTAGTGGGGCTGTTCCGGGTCACGGCAGGCATGTCCGTGTCGGCCGGCACGAGCGGCCCGGCCGGCCGTCCGGCGGGTCGTTAAGTGACGCCGTCGGCACACGGCCGCCGCGCCGGGGGATGACCGCCGGGCGGCGCTGGCCGATGGCGCGGCGCAGCTCTCCCGGATAACTTTGGTATTGCTGTGTCGACTGCGGACGCGCTCTGTCACGCACCAACCCACCGTGGTTGTATTGATCGCGTTCGAAGCCCGCTGTCACCGTCACGCGCTGGCTGCCGGCGTCCGGTGCTGACACGGCTCGTGCCCGCAGGGTGTTCGACCAGCTTGAATTCACGCGCAACCACTCGGGGCTGTTCCTGTTCCTGGAGGAGGACCACTACGTGGCGCCCGACTTCCTGCACATGCTGGACCTAATGTCGGCCAGCCGGGAAGAGCGCTGCCATCATTGCAACATCCTCTCACTCGGCACCTACCTCAAGGTCTACAACTACAAGGCCGACTCGGCGCGGGTGCGTACACCTCCGGTCGACCCCTCCCCCCCTCCCCTCCTTCGCCGCCCGGCGAGCCGCGTCACGTGATGACCGTCGCCGCGGCGTCACCTGACCCAGTCGGAGCATTCTCCGATGTCGTTCTCCGTTTGCTCTCGTTCTCGTCCTCCGGCGGCGTCGCGTCACGGGCGCGGTGGGCAGGCTCACCGCCTGGCGCGGCTCGGGTGCGGCCGGCCTTCTCGCGACCGGAGCGTGCCTCTGCCAGGGTCGTGTTGATCTGGTTACGGGCGACAAACGCCCCTGGGCTTGCCGAGCGCCGACGTGCTGCGCCGGCCTAGTGTAAGCAGCGCACGCTTCGTCAGCCGAAAATTGTCGGCCGCCTGGCGCGTCGCATTCGTCTCGGGGACGTTCAGGAACGACGTGGATAAATATTGGCTTTATGAGAGCAAACACAGGTTCAGAGGCTTCACGAACGGTCCCGCAACGCCCCTAACGATTTTTAGACAAAACTCGCCGTGGCACGGTTTTTGTGATGGCGCCACGGTCAAAAGTCTGAAGGTATCGCAATAAGCAACCTGTCCTGCGGTGTGTTGTGTGCTGATTATGCTCAAAATGAACCTAAAAAGAGTCGGCATCCAATTTCCCCGAAGAGGCCCTGTGCTGGAGCTTCTGTCCGGCCCCCTATCTAATGTTTGTATAAGCAAGCGACGCGGCCAGTGTTGATCCCCTGTCTGTGCAGTGGCGGCCGCCTGGCGGAGCGGGCTTAGTTACACACCGCCTTTGACACTGTGCAGGAAAGCAGGCGACAGGCGCCACGCTGACAAAGCGTCGACGGTAACGTGGGCCAGATGGCTCAATTCCTAACGGGAATGTGCATCGGTTAAAGGAGAAGTCGCGCGTCGTATGGAGTTTTGAGTTGAGAATGCTAGCTTGAAGCACACAGCGTGTTTGCGGTTACAAGAAATACAGTGAAGACATAAACCCCCCAGTTACTGGGCCCGGCTTCATAGGCCATTTGTCCGACGAACTATTCCACACAGTATCACGTGGAAACAGGAATGTCATGTTATTGTTAGAAATGCCAGCGCCGACATCCAACGGTTAGCCTGCAAGCCGCCGCTGCTGGTCGGTGATTGGCTAGATAAGGCGCCTGACGCAACGCAACGCGGCGTGCCGAACACTTGCGGTTGTAAATTTATGATGCTTTCAGTCGTTTTGGCAACGGTAAATAGCATGACATCGTCCAGCGTACACCTCCAAGTCCGGTTACGTCCTGCGAATAATTCGAGTTGTCATGCGCTGTTAGCCATGTCAGGTGGAATATTCTCTTTATGGCCTGAAGGCACGCGCAGTTCCTCATGGTCATGATTTTTCGGCGCCACGTATGAAGGCGTATTCTGGATGTCGTGTCGCATTTTTCGAACCAATCCCACGTACACCTTTCTAAGATTTGATTTGAAGCTTCTGAATGGATGGACGTCTGGGATCAGGCCTGACGTTGATGGATGGACGTCTGGGATCAGGCAGTGCGTGTTGTGAGTCCCGGCCCGTGCCGTCCGATTGCGTAATTCCACAGCTCGGCCGTGCTGCCCCCTGACGTCAGCTGGCCTTTTATCGGGGCCGCTGGCCATGCCTGTCAAGGGCAAATGGCGAGCGCTCGAAGCGACTCGAACTCACCCCGCCACGGGTGGGGGAGTCGGAAGGCAGGCGCTCTTACTGCATGAGCCATCGGGACGGACCATTGACGGCATCTGAACCCAACTCGTCGTTGAGGCCGAAAAATTAAGTCGCAGTTAAATACGCATTACAATAGCCGTTTTCACGACGGACAAATGCACCGAAAAGTTGGCAAAAGCTTTTAAAATGTTTATGTGGAGATAAAGTATGCATTAAGCACTCTGGCAATAAAGATATGGTTTGCACGCAATGCCATCAACGTGCAACAGTTCTCCGTCATGTGTCCAACTAAGAATGAGTTTGTTTATTAAAGGAGACCCTTTATAGGCATGTTTTTAGCACACGTCTGTAGGCCACCCAAATTTTAGGAAAATACCAGCCAGGACAATCAGTAATGTGCATCGGTCGATAGCGCTGGATGCCGGCTGCTCCATTATTGTTTACATCGAAGCTGTGTGGAGCAAGGCGGGCTTTGGTGATCATTTCATTTAAGGATGATTCATCTTGGATCATGTTGACGTATGTAAGTCCTGTAAACTCTAAGTACGTGAAAGAAGTGAAGTACTGCATATCTAAGAACAGGTACACTACAAGAATGCAGGAGTTTGTTTTGTGGTGTCATGCCATCATGCCTGTCCCTAAAAGCATGACCTTCGTTGTAGCTAGCTAACCACCTTTTGATGACATGATGGGTCTTTAAAAGCATGTTTTTAGTATCTGGAAACATTTCTTGTCGAAAAGCGCTCGTAAAAGTGGTATGGTTAGAAAATAAACGCCAAAGCTTTTAAAAAGTTGTTTTGCACATTAATTTTGCACATTTTGCACATTAATCTTTCGTAAAAAACGGCTGACGTTTGATTTACGCCCCTCGTTATACCTTATTCACACCCGGCCCTGCCGCGTTCGTCGCAACGGCCGCAGGCACCGTCACGTTCATCGTGCCCAGCCTCGTCCACGAGCGAAATAGCTCTGCAGGCCGCGCGCGCCGGCAGCGCATTGCCATCTGCGTGGTGCCGCGCTACCAATGGTGTGGTTTGCAGGGTAGGAAGCGGGGTCTGCCGTCCCGCGCGTGCGTGGCGTGGAGCGCCCGGCTCGTGTCCACAGCGATTGGAGACCCGTAGGTTCGAGAGAGAGAGAGAGAGAGAGAGAGAGAGAGAGAGAGGAGAGAGAGAGAGAGAGAGAGAGAGAGAGAGAGAGAGAGGGAGAGAGGAGGAGAGAGAGAGAGGAGAGAGAGGGAGAGGAGAGGGAGAGGAGAGGAGAGAGGGAGAGGGAGAGGGAGAGGAGAGAGGGAGAGGGAGAGGGAGAGGGAGAGGAGAGGGAGAGGGAGAGGGAGAGGGAAGAGGGAGAGGGAGAGGGAGAGGGAGAGGAGAGGGAGAGGGAGAGGGAGAGAGAGCTGAAGGCGTTTGTTTTTCCCAGACATGCCGAGAACCCGTGTGGGTGCCGCAGGTTGTCGTGTGGTGGCGTTTGCCACGCGTTACGGGTGGTCCAGTGCGATGCTACACGATCTAGCGCTGGTGACAGACTTGATCAATAGTCGAAGACAAATTCGAATGTTGCGCAGCTTGGGTGTGACAGACAAGTCCAGTCCGGATGTAAAACCGACGCCGACATTGTTTCCAGCAAGTAACCATAACATTTGCGCCACGCGTGAGCTCCCCGTGCGTCTGGCATTGACGCAAGCCGAGCAGAAGCGGTGTCTGGCAGGCTCCAGCCGTCCGACCTTCGACCGGCCCTGGGTCCGCACACAGGCCCCCGCGGTGCCTGCGGGCGGGAGAGCTGTGTGTGTCGGTGGCCGGACCGGGCTGAGTCGGACCTCACGCGCCCGTCCCCGGTCCCGCGGAGAGCTGACGTCCTCGTCCCCAGCTGCCGGCTCCCCGGCGATTCCCACGCGCCGGCTTCGCGCCGTCTCGCTCCAGTCTGGTGTCGCTCGGCGCGGCGCCGGGCCCGTGCGTCCGGTGCTGGCCTCGGCCAGGAGCTGCGGCGAGGTCGGGCGACCCGCCGCAGGGGCGGCAGGCCGCTCCCACGGTGGCCACATCGCCGGAGCGGTCTGACAGTCCGGCGGCGAACGCCGGACGAGGTGCTCGCGCTCTTGCGATTGTTCGCGTTGGTATCCGCGGGGTTGCTGCGTCGCTATCCGTGTTGCTGTGTGAAGTGCGAGTTGGTGTCGATGGGTCCGAGAGGCTTTTTCTTGGTGAGAAACACAGCCTGAATGGCCCCGACTTGTGTACTTTGGTGACGATGTACCTTATCAGCGAACCTGTCCGTTCGGTAGGCCATGTTTCACAAAAAGTGTGGACGTCGGCTTTGTATAGGTTTTGTGGCGCTTCAGCTTCGTGTGGACTGAGTATACAGTGGCCCAGATAAGGTTTGTGGAGTTCTCGCCGCATCGGACACGGTTCTCCTCTCACGCTCAGGCGCTCGTGCCCGCAAGCGTTCAGAAGGCCTCAAGCGACTGCTGCCATGTCCCGGTGTGTCCTGGGGTAACCATAACAGACTACGAGTGCGGGCGCCCTTTTGGACTCTGGTTACTGGCAGGGTTACCGCCAGGTGGAGGTGACCCAAGGGTGTGTCCCCCGTTGCTGACCCCGTGACCCGTTATGATCACCGCTGCCGGACGGGACTGACCCAGCGCCGCGGGTCCTCCCCCGACCCTGTGGCTTCACGGACCTCCGCTGACCCTGTGACCCACGTGACCTGACCTCACTGCTGGCAGGTGGAGCTGACCCAGTGGTACGGGTCCAAGCACAACATGGGTATGGCGTTCAACCGCACCACATGGGAAATGGTGAGGTCCTGTACCGCCATGTTCTGCGCCTTCGACGACTACAACTGGGACTGGAGCCTGCAGTACATCTCGCAGAGCGGCTGCACCGTGCAGAAGCTGCACGTCATGCTGGCCAAGGCGCCACGCGTCTTCCACATCGGGGAGTGGTGCGTGGACGTCCCTGCCGGACGGGGAATAACCGCCTCGATCCGTTTCGCCGTGCTGTGCTCGGGGTTTCGTCTTCTTTACTCTTTACTCTGCGCGCTGGACCTGGGAATGAGATTTAATGGGCTCATCCGGAATGTCAGTAGTGGATTGTCACCCCAGGACTGAAAGTCAGTAGTGGATTGTCAACCCAGGACTGAAAGTCAGTAGTGGATTGTCACCCCAGGACTGAAAGTCAGTAGTGGATTGTCACCCCAGGACTGAAAGCCCGTCCGTGACGAGGGTAAGGTCATCGCACTGGCGCTTATTTTGTTTACGCGGGCTGCGTAGGTTTGGTCGCACGTGGTGAACGTACTATTGCGCATTCATCTGATTGCGAAATTGGTTATTCATGCTGAGGTGTCCGTATTTCGCTGTGAAGCCGGATGGCCACTGCACGGCTCAGTGCCGCTGCATACAGCCGGATGGCTACTGCACGGTACAGTGCTGCTGCATACAGCCGGATGGCCACTGCACGGTGCAGTGCTGCTGCATACAGCCGGATGTCCACTGTACAGTGCAGTGCCGCTGCATTAAGCGGGAGGAACAGTACACGCCGCCAGCATCGCAGCTTTGCTTCGTGTCTCGTCGTCCCCAGTACCGGTGTCAGTGTCACGCCCCGCTGTAGCCTGGTGTGTCTGGCTGGCGCGCACCCGGACCGGGTGCGACCATAACGCCCCACCCCGTCCGTCCACAGCGGGGTGCACCACCGCGGCAAGAACTGCGACAAGTACTCGCTGCTGAAGCGCATGTCGGCCACGCTCAAGTCGGCCAGCCGCTACCTGTTCCCGGCGCGACTGACGGCCTTCTTGACCGTCAGCCGGCGCCTCAAGCTGGTCAAAGGCAACGGCGGCTGGGGCGACCCGCGCGACCACCGGCTGTGCGCCACACTCCGCCTGCCGCCGGCGGCGCCCAGCAGCCAGCCCGCCGCGCCCTCGTGATACACCCCGCACCGCCCTGGCGCACCACCGTGATACGCCGCACCGGGACGGCTGGCCGCCGGGCCGCCGGCGTGGTCCGGCCGCGCCCGCGCAGCTCGGCGCGCTGAGACGTGACTCGCGCGCGGCCGGGCGGCGGACGGCGCCGGTCGCGCGCGGCGGCCGGCCGGCGGCGCCGCGGCGCCGCGTCGGAGGCGGCGCTGCCGATACTCGCTGTGAACAGTTGTGACCGTCCCGCCGCCGCCTGAGATGAGCGCGTGGAGCGCTGCTGCGTAGTCCCGCGTGTGCACGCTGCACGCTGCACGCTGCCATGACGTAGCCCCGAGGAGCCGCGCCGTGCGACCCTCCTAGTCACCGCCGACGGCGAGGCGGCCGCTGACGCCAGATGGCGCTCGGAGCGGCCCCGCCGCCGGCAGGGCCCAGGGAACTCGGCGCTCTGTCAGCTGGCAGGAGCCGAGCCTACTTGCGAAAATGACTGAATACGAGTGCCATGCCCTTCTGTGTATCTGAGATTTGGAGCTGTGTATACACGTGAAAGATACAATGAAAAGGGACTTCTGACCTTTTTGCAGATCCCAGTTTTCATGGACTTTGCACAGCGGAGAACTGATGATTGGCACACCACACATTGTGACATTGCCGAAAACCTTCGTGTGCATGTGGAGTGCCTGCCACGATTAACACGCAGACATTGGTCGACTCATATTATAGCTGACGCGTCTGGGGGTCATCCAGAGGTCAAGTGCGCCACATTTCAGATTCCTCTGGCCCGGGTCGCTCTGAGCATTTTCATTCACACGCAAAATTTTCTTCAGTGTGGACACGGGGTGATCCGCGCCTAAGACGTGCTTTCTGGTCAACGGTACAACAGGAACATCCCGTGCGACCGAACTGAGCCGCGCATGCAAAGATGAACGCCCCAACCGCAGGGTATAGCAGATTTATATTTGTGTGATAGACCGGTGACAGCCCTGCTCGCGCCAGTATTCCTTGTGTCCTGAAGTCCAGAAACGTATGGGCATGCACGGAGACGACGGTTGATGATGATTTGGGGTTTTAGGGCGCATCGACTTCTGTAGGTCATGCGGCGCCCACGGAGACGATGGTTCGCCTCATATTCTAGCTCCAATCGGAGACGAGTTATGGTCGCGTGCCACGGAAATGATGTGATTATTAACTAATGAGAAGCGAGTACATCGCACGACGGGCCGCTAACCCAAAAGGAGAGTCACTTCTGTCATGTATTTACCACGAATCATTTCATATCAACGATACGACGATCATGGCACGTCAAGCGCTTGAGAGGCCCTCAAAATCGAATAAAACCCTCCTTCACATCGGTCAAATTTGGATATGGACGCAGCATGGCTCCGGGAGGTCATAACGGCCGGCGGCAGGTGCATCCAGGACGAGGCCGCACAACATGAAAACACCCTACGCGACATGGCCGGAAAGCGGACAGCTCGAATACGCCGGCCACCGCCGATCTCGTGATGCGCTCACAGCGGTCCGAGGGGTGGGCAGCGACCGGACCGCCACCGGGGCGCAGGGGTCATTTGGGGCCCTAGAGACGCCAATGCGGGCGCGACGCGTAACATGATCGCTGATTCCGCGCCAGCCCAGCGACCTGATGACCAGTGAGATATCATCTCGGCCCCGCGCCCCCGATACGATCCTGGCCACGAAATTCACAACTTTTTGCACTCGCCGAGATAGTGGGCGGCGGCCCGCCCCAGACTGAGGAGCACTACAGGATATGGGAAAAGCATAGGCCTGGATAAGAAGTTTGCGGGCTTCGGGTGTGAGATGATGATTTGATTTGATGGCGATTTGAGATGAAGAAGATGATAACCAGGTGCGCATTTCTACCACGGATGTCCACCGGTAACCCCGTGCCAAACTCTGACTGAAGAGGCCCGCGTCCAAGCCATGTTGGCGCTCTCCTGCGGCTGGTTATCTGAATTCGTTTTTTATCGCGGTGAATATTTTGAAACAAGCTTCCCTGGCTTAGTGTGTATGCTGTTGGGATTTAGAATCCACTGAGCTGCTTAGGCTATGTGACGTCGCCTGCGCCTCACCCTGGCGGGAAGAGCGGGCACCACGGGGAATCGAACCCGGTGCCCCTGGTCCCCTGGACGCGCAGCTTAACGCGCGCTCGGCGGGTCAAATTGCCCCCCTCCTAAGGGTTTTTCCGGAATGGTTACCGAACAGCGTGGCGTAACCGCGCCAAATTTTGCATAGCTGTAGATGATTGAATAGCGGATCGTGCGGTATACAAATTAGATTTACCTTATAAGGCCACTGGCCTACGACAGGTCAGGTCAGGTCATGGATTCAGCGATATCAATTTCTAGGGAACCGCTGTAATCTGGTGGAACAACGGGGTATTATACAAAGTCATACATCTCCGAGATACTTCCTTGGGCAACAGAACAATTGAATGGCCAAATTACATTGACCTAGGGTTAGGCATGAAGGTCAAGCTGAGGTCAAAACCAGCCTGCTTTATTGCTCTCGGGCTTGCTGTGTGATAGTTGCTGGTGCTCATTTCGAAAATATTGACAACTTCCTAAAGGTCAGAATAGCTCACAAACCTCAAATAACCAAGATCAACATATCGTTTCCAGGAACATGCTGCCTAGCGTATTCTTTCTCGCTTATTCAAATGCAAAACTCAGAGCGGTCTTGTATGATTTTGGTCACCACGACCTTCGAAAAGTCAAGCAAGGCCACTGACTTTAAACGAGAATGCGACCTTTTGCTTCAGGTATCTAGATTCTCGCGCCACTTTGGAGACCAAGTTACAGTTTGACCTTGCGTGACCTTTCTTGACCCGAAGGTCATGACCTAGGAATATCAAACTTCGACCAAAGTGAGTGCGGGTACAGGCCAATACATCCCACGAATTTAGTGTCTCTAGCTTCTTAGTTCCTGAGATCTCAGGGTAAGGTTGAAATTGACCTCCCACCCGAGGGAAGGGCATCCAACCGGCCACTTGGGCGTGTGTTAACCGCTGCAGTGCCAGTACCACCTCCCCAGGCCAAAAGTTGCCCAGATTGTCTTTCAAAGTCCAGACATATGTTGCTTTTGCTCACCTTTGCTTGTGTGGAGATGGGACATGTGCCACCTGCCTCCCCCCCCCCCCCCCCCACCCCCCACATACACCTGGAAACGCCCCTTACCTTTAGCTCACCTTTGCTTGTGTGGAGATGGGACATGTGCCACCTGCCCCCCCCCCCCCCCCCCACACACACACCTGGAAACGCTCCTTACCTTTAGCTCTCTGCGCTTTCATCAGTTTTCGGTGGAACCTAGCGGGAGCAATGCGTTTATGTTCTACACCATATTTTGGGGACGTGGGCACCCGCTGCTGGGTCTGGGCACCAAGACATGGGCACCCGGTACTGGGTATGGGCACCCGGTGCTGTGTCTGGGCGCGAGTACATGGGCACCCGGTACTGGGTCTGGGCACCCAGACATGGGCACCCGGTACTAGGTATGGGCACCCGGTGCTGTGTCTGGGCGCGAGTACATGGGCACCCGGTACTGGGTCTGGGCACCCAGACATAGGCACCCGCGGCGAGTGTGACGGCATTTCCCCGCTTACACTGCGTGTTACATTCTAGAATATTTCAAGATGTTCTGGAGAGTCACTTGTGCATATTTGCTCAGAGCAGTCTCGATCATTACTTGGTTCAAGCAGCGTGCCCGAGCTGTGTGGAGCATGCGCGGCCTCGCGAAAGAGTCCGTCCTGTTTTAAAACGCTTGAGAGTACCAGCAACAACGCAAACAATGAAAATCCCTGAAAGCCTGGTACCTCGTAAGATCCGTTACCACCTCAACCTCCGAACATGAGGATCGCGGCTGGTGACTGAGCTGAGGACGCGGACCCAGACTGGCAACGGCAGCCATCTGGCGCTGCTCCCTCCATCCCAAAGCACGTCAAGCGGCGCCTGAACGGGCTCTGTATTAGTGAGATGTGGCCCAACGGACATCAGACGTCGGAGTGCAGAACCATGCAACAATTCCATGGCAAAACACCACCACTCAGACGAACCCGCCCGCGGCGTCATTAAATACAGAGTTTTTTGACCGGCACCGCAGCGCACCGGGGCACGCTATGAGCGCGTCGCTGAGCTTCTTTTCTGGGTCATGTTGAGTTCGGACACCTCTGGTCAAATCCGGTCCATGCGTGAGGGCACACTAGAAAACTACTTCAAAATCGGCCCTTTGCCACTTTGTACAGCCCCCGTCCGTCATTCAAATGGAATCCCGCGGACATGATCTATACCGCCCACTGCATGATCACCTCAGCACGCGGACACCCGCTCCTCGCACGCGCAGCAGCAGCGACAAGGCAACTCTGATGATATCGACATGACGCCGGTCCCGGTCATAGTCACGTCACGCGCGTGGCTGTCCCTGCGACGGTGCGTCGGGCGGCACCCGGGGCGCGGCAGCGGGCGCTCGGCGACACTCAAGGCCCGGCGCCGCAGGTCGGCGACGGTGCGTCGGGCGCCGCCCGGGGCGCGGCAGCGGCGCTCGGCGACACTCAAGGCCCCGGCGCCGCAGGCCGGCGACGGTGCGTCGAGCGCCGCCCGGGGCGCGGCAGCGGCGCTCGGCGGCCACCCCAGGCTCCCCGGCGCCGCAGGTCGGCGACGGCAGCACGGCAGCGGCGCTCGGTTCCGACCGCGCGGCGCCCGGGCGGCCGCGGCGGGGGCGATGACCGCAGCCCTCGGCGCCAACTCCCGGGCCCGGCCCGGACGGCGGCGGCGCGCCTCTAGCCGGCCTTGTTCGGGAACTGGCGGTCAAACCTGTCCTCGACTATCCGACGCTGCTCTTCCGACATCTTTGTCCAGGCCCTGCGGGTGACGCCGACACGTCAAGCCCGACCGTCGGTACGCTCCGCCGCCGGTTGAAAAAAAAAACACGATGCGTTGAAGAAATAGACGGAGTCTGAGCGTGTAGAAAGGCTGGGTAAGATACCAATGCAATATGTACGGAAACATTTGCACCATCGCTTACACAAACCACACTCCTGAAATCACATCGTGAGGTGGCCTCAGAGGTTTAAAACAGTTCTGGCCAGATGGAAGGAGTTCCCACCCGGTTGAACAGGAATAGCGGTGCGTCCGCACAAACGTACACAACCGTACTTTCTGCCGGCTTGCGAGAGACAGATACACAGCACAAACAGCATACCGGACGTAGATCCAACGCCATTCGCTGACGGTTTATCTCTGAAAAGGTCTTTAAATTTTAAAAGGAATCTCTGAAAAAAGGAAAAAAGGAGAAGCTAGAAGATCGGGACTCCTCCTCCGGTGTCCAAGCCGTAGTTTACAAACAACAAGCTGGTTTTCAACCTTGATGAATAGATCATATTCTTTGAGAAAATACCGATTGCTTCGATATTTTAAACAATAACCAAAAGGGGACACCTTTGAATATACTCCGACCGTGTCTAATCCGGGAAATGGTGTGCTGGTCAGAACAACAGAACTCGCTTGCTTCTACGCTTTAATGCCGAAACGTTGAATATTCAACTTTGTGGTTACCAATGACGACAAAGACTTTGAAATTTGGCGTGCTTCCAGTCACGCCACAGTGGCGCGTTGCGGGCCCTATGTGGGATAATGACGTCAGTGATAACTGCGCCTCAAGTCTCCCATAAGCCACGCCACGTCTGACCAAGATTCATCAATCGGTAAAAAAGACCACGAATTTCTCTGAAATCGCCTCCGACGTCGCACGCCATCCGTCGATTGCATTCTGAGAGCACGAGCATGTCAATGGAAGTCACTAGCAAATCTTGATGAATGGAAGCCACATATGGATAGGGTTATCCAAATATCGAGCACACCAACATCAAATCTATATGGGTCTCTTGGAACAGACCACATCAAACACACCACAAGCGTGCACTGAACACGATGCCAAAAATATAATACGAGTACATCAAAACAGTTCTTACTCACTTTTTCGCTTTCTTTTGTCGCTTCTTCTGCGGTGTTGTGCTGTCCAGCCGTTTTGCAAACGTCTGGACGAACAGATCGAACGGCGTGCTGAAAATGACGTCACTGATAACGAAGCGAAACCGTTGCAACGAACCGGCAGGACTTGACGTGCCCAACAGCTGACTTCGCCGCACGGCCAGAACCACGGGCGACACATACCGTGGCCGTCTGGGATTCCAAATGACGACTGGGGAACGGCACACTGGTGCCATCTGGGGGCAAAACCTATTATTAAATGACTAAACCCGTTAAAGCGACAGGATACTCGCTGTCCCAGACGGTGACCACGCGAGACACCAGGCAGAGGCCAAGCAGGTGTCGGGGGACGGAGGCGGGGGTGAGCAGGACACCAGCTCACTCCCCGCACCCACTGGCAAGGCTCCCCAGCGTCACACTGCTCTCCATTCGCCGGAGACCCGCCCGCCCGGCCACTCCTGCCGCGACCTCCTCCCGGCCGGCGCGGGGCGCACCTGGGCTGGCTGTCCTCCTCCTCCTCCTCGTCCTCCCCCTCAACATCCATCACGCTCCTTTCGTGCGCGTCGACGATGAGACCGTTGCGGTGTTTCTCCCCCACCGGCGGCGCGGCGGCCGGCTCGGCGGGCCCACCGCGCTCCCGGTCCGCGCCGTCGCCCCAGCCGCCAGCGTCTGCCGGGCCGGTCTCGGGCGGCGGCGGCGGCGGCGAGGCGGCGCGGCGCTTGCGCTGCAACGGGACCGGCGGGCCGTCACGCGGCGGAACGTCACGACCGTGCACGGCCAGAGGGGACTCCCACGGGGGAAGTGTGTGACGCGGTCTCGGGGTAACGGCCCGGCAGCGGGTGGCGCTACTGAGGGGTCGTCACACAGCTCTCCGCGCCAGGACACCGACCCAGAGCCAAAGCCTGGAAGTGCAGAGTCGCCTACGATGAAAAGCCGGAGCGAAGCTGCCAATGCTTACACGGAAGACAAGTGATACCCATGCAGTGGTTTCCCGAAGTGTCAAATGGTTGTTACTTCCCTTACATCCATCATAAGTCAGCTGTCCTCACACACGGCCTGCGCATGCGTGAAGGCAAACACAATCCACTGCCCCATGTGTCAAAAACAGCTGTCTCAGCTCCCAAATCATCAAAAGTCGTACGGTTCGTACTTCACTCGCTTGAGCGGTCTGGAGCGGGACAGACGCGCCACCAGGCCAGGCCAGGCCAGGCCAGGTCGGGTCGGGTCGGGCCAGAGACAGCCGACCGCCCGACGGCCGAAGGAAGCCAGCTTACCTTCTTGACCCGCGGCGTGGGCGCGGCGTCGGAGCTGAGACCCGCGTCTTCAGCAGGGCCAGACCCCTGGACCGTAGCTGACTGAGTCTGCCGAGGGACGCACGGCACGTCAGCCAGAGGAGGGGGGGGGGGGGGGAGGGGGCAGCACGGCCACAGGTCACGCGGGGACGCGGCGAGTGGTATGGGGGAGACGACAGGCTATCGATCTGCCCGATCAGATCCGCTGAAGACGGGTGAGACAGGGAAGCGGCAGGCGATTGAGGCAGTGGATAAGTCCGGCTGGCCCACATGTCGTGGGCAGCCGATCGGTCCAGCGGAGATGACATGTCATCGGGGGGAGTGTCGTGTCCACCGCCAGCCGACAGGGCAGGGCCAGTCTGCAGGGCAGGCAGGGCCGCGTTCGGTCAAGGACAGTCGCCGCGTCAGGAAGCCGGTGCCAGGTCCGATGGTGGGCAGGTACGGAAGAAGGCATCAAGTCGGGTGGGGAGACAACAGGTCGGCGAGGGGGAGACAGGCCAGGGACAGTCCACAAATCAGACGGGAACAAGACCGATCACACAGAGGGGCTGATAGGTCAGGTGAGGGCGGGTCAAAGTTTGTCAGCGGTTGGTGGTCGGACATACGCGAATGGGACAGCCGGCTCACCTTGTTGTCCCGTGACCTCCGCGGCGTGCGGGGGCTGGAAATCTCTTCCGCGGCGGACTCGGACCCCTGGATCGGGGCTGACAGCGTCTCCTGCGCAGGAGAACGGTGCCTCAGACGGGACGGCGACAGGGCACAAAGCCCCGTGATAGTCACACGGGAACACACCGGCACAGGGCTCAAGGTCAGGTAAGGATCACGGGTCACAGGGGGATCACCGGTCAGAGGGGGATCACGGGTCAGACGGGGAGACAGGTCAGAGGAGTACAGGTCAGACGGGGAGACGGTTCGGGGAGCGATCACGAATCAGAGGGAGATCACGGGTCAGAGGGGCGGGGGGAGACGAAATACCCGACGAAAATGCATGGCAAGGGGCCACACGACAGGTCGGTGGAAAACCCACCTGTCACCGGGCGGCAACAGCTTACGCGAAGGGATGACCAGAGACGCACCCGCCGCGCAACACCCGGCCAGCAGCGGCCCGCCAGCCACAGTCCAGAGCCCCACAGGCGACCACGCGCGTGCCCAACACGGCCGGTGCGGCCGCCGGCCCCAAGAGCTGCGGCTCCGCCAGCTGCAGCTCCGCCAGCTGCGACTCCGCGAGCTGCAGCTTCGCGGCCAGCGGAGCAGCGCGCGGCGCCGCTCCCCTACCTCCTCCTCCAGCTCGGTGTCGGAGTCGAGCGGCTCGTGCTCGCGCTTCAGCCCCGCCGCCGGCCCGTTGGCGAGCGGCGCCGCTGCCCGCTCGGCGGCGTCCTCCCGGTCCTGCTCCGCCTGCAGCTCGACGGCGCGGCGCTCGAACACGTCCTGCGGGCGGGTGGGCTGTGTCAGCGCCACCGCCGGTGGGGGACGGCGACGCCGGGGACGGGACGACAGCGGCAATCTCACAGCCCCCCGGGCATAAAGTGTCTGTCAGCCATCGTCCCAGCTGGCTTTCCATGGCCGTGGGGTACAATCCTGGCAACGGTTCCGTGCTCATGCATACGAATGGTCCACGCTTGTGCGCTGGCGGTGCAGGCCTCGCCCGCACTCCTAATCATGATAGTGACGGTCATTAATCAGGTGATGATGATAACTGGGTGAGGCCGCTAATGCACCAGTTTATTTTAAAGCCGGCTCCTTACCCGGACAGGCACGTAAAGCACCCCTTCGCGTTCCGTGAAAACAACGCGCCAACCAACGTCTGAGACAGGAGGCGTGGAACTCTGCGAGCGACGACAAAGTCCCGTCTGTTCTACGCGCCCAGAGCCACAGAGCCGCGCTCCCCCCCCCCCCCCCCCCCCGGTTCCGGACTGAGAGGGTCCGGACGGATCCCCAGGCCCCCCCACCCCCTCCCCCACATGTCGCTCACCTTGTCCTGCTGGCTGAGCTTGTTGAACTTGCGTGAGAGCAACTGGCGCCACTCGGCCTCACTGAGCGTGCTGAAATCGGACGGCATCTTCTCCTCGACGAAGGCCATCTTGGCCGTAATCTTGCGCCGTCGCTTCCGTGGCGCCGCCTTTTTCTTCAGATGCGGAGGCATCGAGTCCCGGAAGTGCGCGTTCTCCTGGACACATCGTGGATTCCGCTATAATGCCTGTTCCTGGACACACGACGAACGCGCCGGGTGCGAAGCTAGGCCTGCGTGCCTGGCACAGTGCCAATGCCATCGGACGGCGTCCTCCCGAACACTCCACATGATAACTGTCGCGTCAACTTACGTCGAACTCATGACAGATGCCTCGTTCTGGTATTCTGGTACTCTGAGCACGTGATTTACTCATGCTACTCAGCCTCTTTCTGAACACGAAACAGACACTTCGGTTGCATTTTTTTTCCCGTAAGGACACAACAAAATCCTATTAGCGCGCTTCTCCAGATCGGAGGGCGTTCATATGATCAACAGTTCACAATCTGCACAGTTGACAATATCCTTAACCTCGAAACCACGCAATACTGAACTTGCATCATTAGTCCCCGCCCACACGTCAGGAACCGGCGCCCCATCATAGCTACACGTGACATCGGCGTTCCAAACCGCAGTGCTTGTCCTAACCCAGCCCCAAACCCACCAGTAGTACGAGCGCTCACGACCAACCAACCCAACTGGCCAGACTGGCTGGGCCCGTGCATCACACACAGGGCGCGTCCGCGACGGCCCGCCGCGGCGCGGAGGCCGGTGCCGCGCCCACCTGGTCGGCCCTAGCCTGGTAGCCCTGTCGGGTGTCGCTGTCAGCCTCCCGCCACAGCGCGGTGCAGCGCTGCAGGCGCTCTTTGGCCGAGCCCTCGCACGTCGGGAACATGTCCCGCCGGAACAGGTCGTACGCCCGCCTGCGGGGGCCGGGCAGGCACGGCGGCGTGAGGCGCGGGCCCGGCGGAGCCGCGCCGCCGCCGAGCGCACCGTCCGGCGCCCCGGCGGGCGGCAGCTTGCTCGGTCGGCACAGGGCGCCTGTGCCGTCACTGCCCGCCGCGAACACGATCACGATCTCTCCCCGACCTCGTCCGGCAAAAAGGCTGAGAGCGGGATTTGACGAAGGACTTGGGCGGTAGCCTCTAACGAAGGTAGCGAAGGTAGCGGAACTCGGGCGATGGCCTCTGAATAAAGGAAACAAACCGTGCTTGGCTCTGTCTGGTATGGGTGCACATTTGCATGTCACATGCCTAATGACTTACTTATAAACTATTCACAACACTTTTATCAGCATCGCGCAAGAGGGCAACGGCACCGCCAAGTCCAGTACAGCGCGATAAACTCTGCAGGATGTGGCGACACCCGTTACTGGCCGGCCGGAAAGGCCAGCCGCGCGCGCCACGGCCTCCACAACAGGCGCGCTCACGTTAGTCGGAACACCTTTCCCTCCGCGATTTTCAGCATCTTGGACTGCTGCTTGCTCACGACGCGCCTGGCTTTGGGCGGCTTCCAGCCCGGGTACCGTTCCTGGCGGGCAGGTCAGCGGAGGTCAGAGGGGGGGGGGGGCGCCTTCCAGAGAGCGGCACGCTTTCCAACCGTTTGGGTTACGACACACCGGTGGGTGCGCCCCACGCCCTCGACCCTTTGTCCCGTGACCAAGTGCCGTGTTGACGACCCGAGGCCTGATCGAAATTAGTGGCCCCATCACCACCTGCAGTCGACGAGGTAGCGATGTCAGTGACCCCACTTGTGCATGCTAGCCCGTGCATGTAGTTAAGCAGTGTTAAGCGGTCAAGCGGCGGGAGAAGCCAGCATGGCGTTAGTATCTGATTAATGTTCGCCCGTCGGCGAGCGCGGCGACAGCCCGGCCGCCCGCCGACGTCTCGTGCCGCCGCGCCCGCCGGCCCCGTGTCCTGGCCCAGATAAGCCCATTAAGTGGGACGAATGTGCAGATGAGCACGCGGCTTTATGCTGGGCATTTTGTGCCTTTAAGTCGTGTAAACTGGGCCTCTATGACCAACCACGGAGTCGTCAGCAATGTGTTTAAGGATACGCGTCACCTTGCGTTTCATCCCCTTTTGCTAAGCCCCTCCCACCGCGCCGCCGTCCTCGCACGCCGCACCACCTCCGCCACACCGACCGCGGCAAACGTCGGGCGGCGCAGCCTATCACCTGGGCCCAGCTGAGCGCGGCCCAGAGCCGACCTCCCACTAGCGGGCCACGTCGCGCCGCGGTGGCACGCCATTACTCGCCTGGTACGCCTCCACGGCCGCGTCGTACTTCTCCTGCGATCTCAGCGCCCGCCGAATGAAGCGGCCCTTCTCTGGCGCCGAGAGCTTGGCGAACTCGACGCGCACCTCCGCGTACGAGAGCCCCGGCCTCTTCTTGCGGAAGCACTGGAGAGGCGTGAGCGGCCGCTTCGGCGGCTGATCCACCATGATCTCGGCGTGCTGCTTCCTGCGGGACATGCAGAAGTCGCAGAGGGCTTCGGCTTCGAGGGGGGGGGGGGGGGCGCCCGAGAGCACTCTCGCTCCCTCCTCTCAGCGGCGAGGGACCTTCCGAACGTGAACCGTGCGCATGTGGTGGCGTTCACAAATGTAACGCACATATCGCGAAATGCAATAGATCATCTTTGATTATGAACAAAAAAGCAAAGGTCTAGTCTTGGTTTGGCTCCCCGTTGGCAGCTGAGAAGGTGAACTGTGTCAAATCATTTATATTTCGATTTGAAGGAATGCTATACCTTTGAAGATATTGAAGCACGGATCATATATGATGAAATCAGGTATGTCTTTTTACTGGTACGCCTTTTAGTGAGAAAAAAACTGCTCAGGACAACGTAATTTGTCTGTTTAGTAAATGTGCTCTTCCATACGTCATTGTCTGATTACGTCATCGTACCTTGCACAACATTGATAAGGAGCCAACTGACACCCGTTTTACCTGAAAATCGTGCTCACAGACCCCAGATGTGAACGACTCGACAATTATATTTGTATTGGCCTTGACTGCAGCACGGCTAATGGAACGGCATGATCTGAACGACGTTATCATGGCGCCTTGGATACCTGGGCTTGAAATAGTCTCGCCGAAATAGTGCGCACATATCCACCGGCGTACAGCTTAGAAACTAGAGGGGTTTAAGCCTTAACAAAGACAGGACTGTGAGCTTCACCGAATAATCTTCACGGTAACTATTTCAGTTCAAAACCGCATACAAATGTGGGACACTCCGTTAAAGTATTCGATTTTTGCATTAACTGTATCGACGGGAACTTTTGGTTGAAACATCAATAGATAACAATAATTCTTTCTATTTAACTACTAACGAGGCACAAGGTCAAAGCAAGTGCTCTTAAACCGATGGCATGCTTCGCATAGCTTCACCAAACAACGCACAACAAAACATGCTGATACCGTTACGCGTACGAATCACATACCCCGGAGTATTTCAGATGAGCATACGATAACACAAGACTATGTATTGTATTATCAGGCGTTCAAGTATGTTCTAACGAGCGCACGCCACCTCCACGCATCTTAGCTCAGATAATGACCGGCTTTAAGCCGTATGTGATGTAAACAGCGCGAATACGGATTCAACAGCCCTGGCGTGCATACCTCATTTCGACACGTTTCAGTTACGTTGCTAAGCCGTGAGTCTAAATTTTTCATATCTGGTGGATTCATAACAAAGGCAGGACTGTCACGCTGACAGGCTAGCAGACCTTCCCAACTTCCGTAAAACCCGGACCCACGCCACCAACGTCACGGGATGCGACGCTGACAACACAACAACTTCATGTTTGCCAGGCCGGGTCTGTTTCAAACTAAATGAGTGTAGCTGTTGCCATAACTCCGAGAGCATCCTCCCCTCCATCACTTTACACGCCAGATGGACGTGTCTAACGACCTCGGGTAACACCGTCGTCGTGGTCCATGGCGACCAGGGCGTTGTTAGTATCCCACGGACCATACAGACCCCGACCTCCCGGTGTGGAGCCAAGCGTCGTCACCGCTCCGCCACTTCGCCATGTGACCTACAAACATCGCCGAGCCTTTGCGAATCACATTAATGTCACACACGCGCGGTCCGCGTCACTGCTGCAGACTGCAGCCCTTGACTAACTGCCGGCCCAGCGTTATCACGAGATGGAGGACAAGTCAGCAGAGGTGTCCCAATTTACCAGCTGTGCGGTGAGCTTACGTGTAAGTCTGGTTTGCATACCAATGACGCGCACACCCCTCGCCGAGACCTCCCCAATAACTCAGAGAAACTGCACGCCTGAGCTCCGCGCCGGCCGCCGCCCGCCGCCTTGCGCAGCGCGGTCGGGACCTGGCACGCGTTCCGCTTCGGCGGCCAGGACCGGACCGGACCGGACCGGACCGGACCGGACCGGACCGGACCGGACCGGATCCGGCCTGGCCTGGCCTGACCTGACCTGACATCACCCGGCCCGGCCCGGCCCGGACTTAGCCTTAGCTTGGCCTTGACCTTGACCCTGGCCTGGGCCTGGGCCAGGCCAGGCCAGGCCAGGCCAGACCAGACTAGACCAGACCAGGCCCGGACCTGACCTGGCCAGGGCCAGACCAGACCAGACCAGACCAGATTAGACCGGACCAGACTAGACCGCTCAGACCAGACCAGACCAGACCAGACCAGACCAGACTATACTAGACCTGACGCGGACCTGACGCTCCTATTGGCGGCGCCTGCGCGCCTGTTGATAAGTAAGCGCAGTGAGGTGTGACGTGGCCACGCGGCGACAATCTGATGGGAGGCGTCATGCCACGCGACCACGTGCCGATACCGCATAGCGGTGCACGACCGCGCGGCACTGCAAGATCACCGCGCGCCGACCGGCACAGAGCGATGCTTTACAGCCACGCGCTCACGAACTGGAGCAACTCGGTACGACCACGTGCCGACCATGACTCAACAGCGCGGCATGAGCGCGCGCCAGCCATCCCGGTCGCTCACCTGAACTCGGCCTCCTGCTGCCGGTACTCCTCCATGGCCGCCTGGTACCTCTCCGTGTACGCCGCCTTGACCGCGGGGTCGTTCGAGTACTTGCGGCCGAGGTACCCCATGAGCTCCTGCGCCGTCATGTTCGGGTGCTTTTTCATCACCTTGGGGCGCTTGTCGTGCATGAACATGATGAAGGGCGTTTTAGGCTTGACTGGCCCACCCTCCAGGCACAGTTTGTCCTGCGAAGGGGGAAGGATGGGTAAGACTGGACGCCCCGCACGCCGAGGACCGTTTGGAACACGGAGCATGCCGAGGTTGGAATGTGGGGCATACAGAACACGCCACCGACCTTCTGTTGAATTGTTTTGGAAGTGTTGGTGGTTAAAGTTGCATTGAGCATTATATATATATATATATATATATATATATATATATATATATATATATATATATATTCTAGCATGACTTATATGACATGAAAGGGCCTCACATTGTGTACGTCAATACAAGCATAACACTTTTCATTTTATTCTATCACTGCAGGTCAAAGCATGCACATGACATTGTCCTAAAACACCCATGGCATATGCTATCTGCCGAAGTGACCATGCCTCAGCCATTGTAGGCTGTTAGGACTGCTGTGAATAGCTCATGATATGACTACTTTGCATAGGCCTGCATGATTTGAACCAAAACTTATGAGTGACATGTCATAATATGTTGGACGGTATGCTTTGTGATCCTTTCATCGATGTCCAGCACACCAGAAATGCCTGTATATTACAGTGAATGATCTAGGCTTATGTTCAGCTTAACATTTCCATGTGCTTAAGCGTCAGTTGTAAAAAATCATACTAAATCGATTTAAGAAATATCCTATATCTAATAATATCCTATATCTAATAATATCTTATATCTGATAATATCCTATATCTAATAAGAAATATCCTACGTGCTTGTAAACTGAATAACACAGACACATTGTTTGCACACACACTAATACATTTGGCAAAGCTATACAAGGTCTGCAGGGCACTGTTTTCTCCGAAGTCTATTAACCCCGACGATCCAAGCTGGTAGCAATGCTTAACATGTGTATCCAAACTGATATGATTCAAATGATTCAAAAAAGAAGTTTTTCATAATCTTTGACAATAAAATACACTTTCTGATCGGAGGATGAATGCCTTGAGGCTGTCTTGGTAAATTTGTGATATAATTTCGTCCGAATTCGGGTTGAAAGCTCACATTTCAGATAACAAATTTTGATAGGTTTTAACACGAATGGGACCAACACGTCTTGTGGAGATATTAACAGAGCTCAAAAAGGAAACCAGTTTAGTGTGTATGGCATAATAATGTAAGTAGCAAACCAAACAACTATTGTGTGGGATATGGGACATAGTGTTCAGGTACCGGTCTTCACTATTGTGTGGGATATGGGACATAGTGTTCAGGTACCGGTCTTCACTATTGTGTGGGATATGGGACATAGTGTTCAGGTACCAGTCTTCACTATTTTGTGCTGTAAATAAGCATATAGTGAACGACATAATTTGTGCACACCCGTGCACACAAGCATATCAAATATCCCCGCTGCTACATTACAGGGGTGTCAACATTTGCATGGAGGAATGAATACAACCATTTTCAAGATTATTCACCGCAATTCACAGTTATGCCCTTTTCAAGGCCTTAAATCCCTTTGCTTTCCGGCTAGCCGCACGCATACTGTTGCATACTTTTTCACGCCGCGTAATTGGAAATCAACCCGAGATGTGTGACGTCATAGAAACGTCACACAAATTTCGCCTCCTCAATGGTTATATTATGCCCAAGGTCAAGATAGATAGGACCATTCATTCATTTATGTCTGGAGTGGGCCAGCACGAATCTTCGCACAAACATGCAACAGTTGGCTATCACCTTGTTTAACGCGCTAAATGCAAATCTCTATCACGAGCCAGGTCTTGCGGAACAAAATACAAACATTTGGCCGGCTCTACTACAGGGTGTTTCACTTGGAATGCTAATTTCAAAAGTGCAGGTTAGGACTTACAAAAGGCAAGCAAGTGCCATTTGGCAAGTATTGTTGAAAATTTCCGTACAAAAGAGTGTGTTCGGCCGATGGTAAATCATTCGATGAATTAACATCTCTCCGATAATCACCCACGGAAATTGCCCATTTACCCACGACAGGTCCGGAAATTATCCTGAGATAAGTCTCCCAGACCCCATGCACAGCCAACGTTCATAGCTATGCAGAGCGAAAAAGATTCTCAATGTTAACCACGCTCTGAAAATTTCCCGGGATTGTCCCTCGATCCGAAACATTTTCCCACATTCCGGACAATTTTCCGAGATTATCTGCCCGTGGAAATTTTTACGCAATTTTTTTCTTTTTTAATGCGTCAAAGACTTATTAGAGTGTTATTCGCTACATGTCACAGCCTTTTTGCAATTGGCATTCAAATAAAACACACCATAAACATAACAGACATGAGGATGACAATCGAAAAGCTCATGAACAGCGCTGTAACCGAAAATGCAAATGTGCGAAGAAACATGCCATCAATGAAGAGCATACAACAACAACACGGGAAAGGACCAAAACACGTGCACATACGAATCATCGGTGGATCTGATATGTATAAATGAACGAGCCACCTTACAGTGAGTGGAAGTAATCAAACTGAGTTTTCCGTCCACTGCTACAGGCAATTCTGACGCAGCCAGTTTGGCAGTAACTCTGATGTCCTAAAACGTCACAAACATAATCAAGCAATGGCATATGGAAAAGCATGTTCACCCAACAGTGAGATTGTGTGGCATAGAGCAGTCTTTTACACTTTTAAGCATGCCATCATTGAGAAGAAAGCTTTTCCATCATATTTGATGCTGGCCTAAATATAACCTCCCAAACGGAACACCCCTTGAAAATTTGCAAAACAGTCATATTGTTGCATGGTTGCTTGTTCATCACCATCAGGAATGAAAAGTTATGGGCACACTCACATGCTCCCACTTCCGGAGACGGTTTGGGTCCCAGCGTGAGGCGAGGGCATCATCCAGAAGCTCAGGCAATGAGCGGTGCAGCCGCAGCCGGGACTGGATCTCCCCCCAGCGCTGTTGACACTCCTCCGCCGAGTGACCATCAAATGCCACCTGGCGACAGGAAATGTTGCGTCACTGCCACATGTTGGTGGCCACAGAAGCTGCAGTATCAGTAGCCACCTGCCAGCTGGGATGGGGCAGCCCTTGTGGATGTCACCTGCCTGTGGCCATAGACACTGCAGCACAAATGGTGGTCATGCAGGTAGCATAACCATGACACATCCACCTGTTGGCAGCTGCAATAGTACATAGCACATGGCTGCTTCATACACAAGCATGTGGAAACTGCAATGCATCTTGTCAGTGTTCGAGCTTTCTACAAGCCATATGGTAAATCCAGTTGCTGGGCCCCTCTCTGCAAGTTAACAGATCTCTTTGAAATGAGGCAAGTTTTATTCATAAATTCAGGACTTCTTTTTTAAAGATAATGATGCTCCATAAAAATTTAAAGACCCCTTCAGATGTGAAAGAGGTCTACAATAAGCTCAAAATTTATTGAGGAATCCTTCACTTACAAAGCTGATAAAATCTATGCCTGCAACTACCAATGTCATCTTCATAAGCTGTGTGGTTATTTCATAACCAGAGCCATGTCTGGCTCATTTTATAGCACATGCAACAGCCATATGCCTTAACATCATTACATCTTGAGCTTACTGCTGTGAATATAATGAAACCATGATTGGCAGCATCTCTTGAATGTGTGAGTGGGCACACTATGGTCACGGGAAGTTCAAAATGTGCATGATCAGCAACTAACATAAGCAATGGAAAGGAAAGATAAGGATATGGCAAAATGTGGTTGTACCTAGTTACAAAAGTGATGAGGGCTCTTTTACCTCACTTCAGTGAGAATGCTGTGTTGATGGGAAGTCTAATATAGTCATGATCAGTGACTAGCATAAGTAATGGAAGGGTGATAAAAAGAAATTAAAAATGTGGTTGTACCTCATCCCAGTCCAAGGCAGCCAAAGCTTTGGTATATCTTTGCAGCTTATGACTGTTGCCTTTCAGTTGTTGCTGCATTCTTGTCAGCAGACCACGTTCGAAGAGCTCCGGTCCAGGCGGTGGCTCATCCACGTCGTCCATGGCTCTGTGGCAGCAGCTGCGCATCACACAATTGTGCTGGCCTGTGGCTCTTTTGAAGATTTATGATATTGTTCATATCACGTGGTTAAGTATGTAGGAAAACTGGGATGCTATCCACTAATTAACCCACAATAAATACAAACCTACAGACATCCTCGTTGGCAGAGAACAGCCGATATGGGCCGGATGAACCCCCCTACGTTTAACGTTGCATTCTTTTCTTAGTTCAAGTAAAACTTACATAGCTCGCAGCCCCTCTCGTAACTACCTCTTGCCACTCAGACTAGATCCTGGGCATAACACACTGGCACTTGCCGCTCACATACCACGTGGATACGTGTGGGTTATTATACATTGGCGTACGAGTTCCAGTTTTGAGCTTATCGCGCCATAAAGGTGGCGCAATAAAACGGTAAGTCCCATGAATGCTACTAATCTACTGCTAAAATTGTAGGCTTGGATGATTTTAGAAACATGTTCCCTGCTTTGCTTAGAATATGGACCATTTCACTTAACATGACGCATGCGGATGGCAAAAGTTGTCTTTGATTCAAGACATAGTCTCAGCCCTGAAATTACAACACTCAACCACAAGAACGGCAGCCTACCACTCAGGGTCTGTTTTCACCTTAGTTTTGGTGTACTGCAACGGAAAAATGACTAAGCGAATCCCGTTGATTGTCGTGTACTGCATGGGGAAATGGCAAACCACCAAAGACGAATTCTTCCTCCAATTTAGTACCCCAGCTCCCAACTAAACAGGGAACTACAGCCCTGCTTCCACGGTGGCGATGCCGTGGGAGACGTGGGAGACACGCCCCCGGGACTTTTAAAACGTAGCAGACTGATCCTCACAGCCCAGCGAGCATTTCCAAATGGGACCCACCTTGGCTAAACGTGGGGCAACCATACTAAGGTGGGCATGGACTACAGGTGGGCTATTATCTGGGCTCCAGCCGTGCCCCAAATGGGGCGCTCACATTACGTCATATTTTCGCATGCATCATAAATGCTCGTGCCTTGTTCTGTCCTATGGGAATTCATCACGACAATAAGAAATAATTTACGAGGACGCATTAAGCTTGCCTTGATGAGATCCATATGGACCACATGTGAGCAAGCTGGGCTCATGTCAACATGGGCTACATGTAGCCAATTGTGCTGGACATCATGGCAAACAGCGGCCCGGAGACTTGCGCTCTACCGTTTAATGCCATTGCACAACAGGGATATGCGCAACAGGAACCTCGCTCGATTTCACAGCGAACCGTTGAAATAACTTACTTCTAAGTTAGCTGTTAGTTGTTGTCAACAACTTTGCTATAACTAATGCAGCTGAAAATGCCAAGCGTAACATATTTAAGAAAAATTATGCCAGACCAAATAATTTGCTAAGTCCTTTTGTTTTCTCGGCAGTGGCCACTCAACAACTTGTTGGACTTTGTTAGGACCTGCACAGACGCCCTCATTTGAGCCCACATGCCCCAAAAAGGCGACACTCGAACAGAACAGCACTCGGCTGCCCCTGGCCCAAGTCTGCGACCACTCTGGCCCGCACGGGCGACTTCGGCCAGGGTCGAGTGGTCGATTTCCCGGAGGGAAGGAACACAGCCGGCCGTGCCGGTTACACACTAACCAGGCCGGCCGAATACCGGCCCGGCCACCCGCCGTTTGGCCCGTCGCGTTTCGTGGCCCGAGACAAGTGGCTGTGCTCCCCAAACAGGTTAGCGCGCAGGACAAACGGTCCGGCCCGCAGGCCGCCAGATCTGGCCGGGCCAGACCCGGAGTCAGCAGACCTGTCGGCCCGGTTCCCAGCTCGCCTGAGTCGGCTGCTGGAAGTGTTCGGGTCTGCGTGCTAGGTGCATTGGTGAGCGTGCGTAGTGCGATGTCATTTCCGTTGCGTGAGTTGCGGTTTCGTGTGGTAGGGTTCATTTTTAATTGATTCAGTGTGTTTGAGGCGATTGGTGCACGCGCAGCGCTTCCAGCGCAGTGCATCCATCTTGAATAAAAGGCAAAAATCTCTTCAATGGCAAGCATTCATCCCCATCCACTGGAGCAGGAATCCCACCACCTGGTAAAAAAGCCGGAATTAAAAAGAATGTTTTACACCCGAAGATATTGAAGCACGCATCAGACATCATGAAACGAGCTTACTTATGACTACTGAGATACTTTTACAGCGGAAAAGACTGTTCTAAGCAGCACGATTCTGTTATCAAACATGATCTATTAGTAAACATCCCACACAATGCGTCATGGTTGGATTACGTCATCGTACTTTGCACATTGACTGAGAGCTAGTTGACGGCTGTTGTCTCTGGAAATTGCGCTCTCAAACGCCAGATATGAACGCCTCGACAATTATAGATGTTTTGCCCTGTTCGTGGCATGGCTTATGGAAGGGCAAGATTTGAATTGACGTTGTTATGACGCCATGAATGCCAAGGCGACTGAGATACTCTTCCTGAAAAAACATTTCCCCATTTTCGCGTACCTCAGAAACTGGAGGAACTTGTGTCTTAAGAAGGGCAGAATTGTAAATAGCACCAGAAGATCTTCAAGATGGCTATTTCAGTTCAAAACCCCATATAAATGTTTGCATGCCATGCAGCCATATCCAAGGCTCCCATACTGAACCCATGCACTTGGCGTCGATATTGCACACCATAATTTTCATTTGCCTCAAAGCCACGGTACAGCGTTTATCAACACGGGTTGATTGATATTGGAAGTCAAACATCTGCCTCGTTTTCCTGTCCATTCCTGTATTCCTGTGCACTGAACAACCTTCACGCCATGCCCATTGTACCTCGTGCAGAATGCGACATCATGGTGGTTTGTCTTCTATATGAAAACCATCTGCTCTGCATAGCGACATGTACGCGCGATTGATCTTGCGAATATGATATCTTAGGTTGTAGGTGTATACACAATTACAATTATCTCTTTTCCACCTCGGGATCCTAGAATGGGGCGCGACACCGACCAGATCCAACCCTTGAACACGCCATCACTGTGTGGAAGCAGAATCTGGGGTTTATTACCATAGCAACCCAGGTTTAATTCTGTGGGACATGACTTCCTCCGACCACTTAAAGCACAAGTATGGTGTCCACATTCCCGGATGTTACCAGAGCCACTGGCTCTACATTCACAGTGGCCGGAGCATTCTAGCTTATTGCTTCTATAGCCTGGAATATAAGTCATGCATAACTTTTAACCTTTTTTGAAGCCAACAGATGTGCACCTTGGTACCCTGATGACTTTTCAGCGGCGAAATGGGACCTGTGCGGCTAAAATGACCGTGAGTATCCAGAGGGGCATGTGGTTGTAGTGAGGCTTCACAAAGGCCAAGGTTTTAGAAGCAATCAAGTTTCAGGCAGCAATCATCCGGAAATGGCAGTGAATGCTGATTTGATATCGCACCGCGGCCTCAGAGTTACCTAGCAGCAAAAATCTGCCACGACGCTTGAGCCATTGGCCAAATTATGATTAATTCAATGACCTATACCTATTCGTTGCCACGAATGACCTTAGATGTCGGTTCATGCTGAAGAACATGGAGAGTTTAAGCCACGCCTAATGTGCTGAAAGCTCTGACTATTGGAGGACAGAGTTTCTCGCTTTATTCAGAGCTCTGAGACATTTCAATTTCCCCCTAGAAATGTTTGCGACTGGCATGACTAATAGCCACAACCGTATGTCACACAGGCAGGACGATTTCAAGGAAAAAGTGCAACAGTTGTTGTACAATCCTCTATAACAAAATGTAAGGAGGTGTCCCAACAATAAAAATGCCAGGGTTCAACAAAGCATAACATCGATTTTCTGCCGTACTGTTGTGTATGACCACGTTTTTGTTGATCCCGCTCTGCTGTTCACTTCATGTCTTTTCAGTGCTTTGGGATATGTGTCCTGGAATTTGCGTTGGGGCTGTCTTTATCAGTTCACCGGATGGGGCAGTTGGCGAGATGTGAGTGATTACCGTGTGGTTTGTGGTATCACTTGCATGGCACTGTAGTCCAGCGGTATTCCTCCCATATTTCATTCGCGCGTTGCTGGCCATTCGGCTAATTGAGATATGGTCGTAGGGTAGCCACCGTTGTTGCCGCGGTTTGTACTGACCCAGCCTGACAAGATATCGCTGATGACCTTACCCATCCTGCCTCACCGCTGAAGCCCGGAGATGAGGACGATGACGTCTATCTTATCTCTCCAGGCGGCATCATGGGCATGGCCTGCGCGATGCCCACGATGCTGCCGGTCACATCAGCCTGCTGCTGCTGACCATGGCGGAGACGCCGCACCACGCGAGCCGGCCGGACGGCGGCGGCGACACACCGGCGGTCAGCGGGCCCGAGCAGCTGATAGCCGGCTGCGTGCCAGAAACATGAGGCGGTACACGACGTGTGGCGCCGGACGCTGACAGCCACCGACCCCGTCCTTACCCGGGTGCTGACGGCAACCAGCCTCGTCCCCTCTCGTTACCGATGGATTATGTGTCTTGCGTTCTGTACTGCTTCAGGCATTGAATGCCCGCCTGTCGGCCGCATTTTTTTGGGACAGGTCTCAGTATTTGTGGATATTTTGTTATTAATTCTATGTGTACAGAAACATAAAGACATGAAAACATCTGGCCAACAAAGAGCCACAAAGTCCATCGAAGTTGGCCTATCTCAGGTTCTATACACATTCTCCAAACCCATCTTACCACCTGGCTTGCATGGATTTAGCTATAAATGAGATCTTTAGACCGATAGAACACATCCAAACGATTTTTTAAAGCTGCTATAGAGGAGCTCCCACAGTTTTTTTGTCAACCCATTCCAACGGTTCACTACTCTTTGACTTAATGACATTTGCACCCTCATAGCTCTATTCCTAGCTTTTGTCAAATGGAACCGGCTTCCTCTATGTTCTGGTCTAATTTCCAGTGGTTCATGTAGATCCACCTCGTCTGTGCCTTTCATAATCTTGTATACCTGTATCAGATCCCGTCTAAGTCTACTATATTTCAGTGAATACAAATCCAGGGCCTTAAGTCCATCCCTACATTCTAAGTCGCCAATCCCATTTGCCATCCTAGTTGCTTTTCACTGCACTCTTCCCAGTCATTCCAGTAGTCACTGTAGTCATTCACTGTAGTCATCCCAGTAATATATATATATATATATATATATATATATATATATATATATATATATATGCGTTATATATGTATACACATGTATGCATATATATGTGTATATAATCTTCGTTGTGGCATTCGTGTGTGTGTAGGCATTATGCATTAAAATGTTATCGCAACATGTTTTCAGTGGAGTGTTTGAATTCTACGTTCAAAACTGTCTTTTAAAAATGCCTTTTTTGAGCTCAAGTACTCTTACAAAGGACACCCACAAGGGTAGGTCATGACCTGATCCAAGGTTATTTGTGCTGTGGTCATGTGCTGGTTGTTTAGATAAGACAGTAGTAAGATCCTTATTCTTCGGAGAAAAACCAAGAAAATGAAGATATAGATGATTTGATATCTCGGCAACATGCCTTTATCGAAACGAATAGCAGGAGTGCGTTTCAATATAGCAGTCAATAGTGAAGTGCAAACGAAACGAATAGCACCTCTGCGATTCGTTTCGATAAAGGCATGCGGCCGAAAAATCAACGCATCTTTGTCTCCATTTCCCTGTTTTTTCCGAGGAATAAGGCTATTACTACTGTCTTATCTACGTGAATAATGTTTCCCGCACATGCAGTTAACAGCTTATGCAATGGCTGTTTGTATAGGCCACTGCTCTTTTCCTCATAAACAAATGTCAAAACTACTCAAAATGCGAACAGATTTGTTTTTTATGAGAACTAACAACAACTGACTAAACTTCAGGTCACTGACCTCGCTTTTTCCGACAAATCTGAAACAAATCGACTGCAGGTGCGACTACAGGTTTCATATTTCTCTTTCATTATTGCAAGTTTGAACGGTACCAAATTACCGATGGGCAAGTTCTTTGTGATCAATATTTTATGAATATTTGCACAGGCTGACCTGTTTGACCTGACCTAAATCGATGACCTTTGTAGATAAAAGCTTCAAATTAGCACGAAAGATACCAAATTCTTAGATAAGCAGGCACTTAAAATGTCGTGTTGCTGCGGGGCTTTTCTTTTTGACCTGTGCTTGAAAACCGCAGGAGGAAGACAGCTCCCCACGCGGCCGGGTGCGGGCTAATAATCTGTTCTGCCAACAGCTTCATGAGCAACATAAAGAGACAGCCGAAAAGCTCGCATGCCCCGGCATAGCAGGGCTACTGCACGTTGACATTCGCCGTTCCACCAGGTCGCATGCATGTGCCCAGGCCGACGATGGGTGTGGGACATTGGTGCGCTGAGACTACAAGACTGAAAGTAGCTAGTGAAATAATGGGCGGAGATCGGGGTGTGCGTCTGGCCTATATACTTTTGGAGTGATGTCCAGTCCCTCTGCGGAGACTCCATCTGGAGAGGCAAGGAGATCCAGTTGTCTTGAAGCGCCTTCTGATTTTATGTGGAATGGGTATTAGTCGCTAAAAAGCGAATCTGGCTGTGCGTCGCGTGTGAAGTGAACCGCAATGCGAGAAGTGCGGAGAGCCAGATCATTCACGCATTAAGCAGCGGCTCCTCCGAGATGGTGGATACATGTGGGTGGTTGGCTGTTGATGCAGATGAGGTGGTCATTTCTCTGCGCGTGTGTCAAGTGTGGTGCTTCGGTGTTCTGCGTCATTGCAGCCCAACGCTCGTTGGTGAACAATACAGTCCCCTAGCGTAAGGCAAGGGGAGGAAATCAAGGGAAAGATATTAGAGAGCTGGTCAAAAATGGAGGAGCTATTGGGAGAAAAATGGGTATAATTAAATGTGAGGTCTTGCTATCATAATCTCACGGTATTATCTATGAGGTAGAGTTCGGTGCAAACTTGGACCTGAAGCTCTAGAAAGTCATTTGAAACACACAAAGCGGCGCCGCCACGGCGACATCCGCAAGTTACGTTACTACTACACACACAATAGCCAATGGGCCTGGACCCGAACGGGTTCCGCTACCGAGACGGGGGGACCCGTCAAACGAGGGGGCGGGCGACAGAGGGCGGGACCCGCGCTACAGCTCACATGCTGCCCAGCGGGGCATACGTTGTCGTGCAGCGTGCGTTGCAGCGCCAGCAGTCAGCTCCAATCGCTGTCGAGGGTAGTCTAGCAGCTCCGGCGACGTCAGCTGACCCGGTGAGTACTCGATCGCGCTTCGCAGCGCAGTTCGTGCTCGCGCCAGATTTGATATCCTCTTAACGATGCGCCCTATTTAATCGAAAAAAAACATTGCTGCCCGCTGTCCATTTTATGCGGGTGTTTGATGGCCGTAGCAGATTATAGCCTCTGTCACATACCGCGATTTCTCCATTCCTGATAAGCATTGTCGGCGTCGCCACCAAATCCTGCGCGACTGTGCCATGCCCGTCAGCGCGCATCCTGTCTCTGTACTAAATTAGCATCTAGCACACGTCCATTTCGAATTAAGCGAGCCGTTAGAGGCATGCGCAAAGTTTTAGAGACAGCCTCTAACTGCTCACTTGACACAACACGATTTTAATTTACGGCTCGCACTAGCCGCAGAAAGGCGCGATACATTTTCATTTATTCGGGTTTCGGGAAGGACCATGTCAGCACTGAGCAGCCCGACAGCTCTCTCAGCAGCTGCAGCGCTGGACCATGTCCGTCCATGTCTGTGCTGCGCCGGATCATGTCCGTGCTGCGCCGGGCCATGCCCGCCTGCGCCGGGCCATATCCGTGCTGCTTCGAGCCATGTCTGTGCTGCGCCGGGCCATATCGGCCTGCGCCGGGTCATGCCCGCCTGCGCCGGGCCATGCCCGCCTGCGCCGGGCCATGTCCGTGCTGCGCCGGGCCATGTCTGTGCTGCGGCGGGCCATATCGGCCTGCGCCGGGTCATGCCCGCCTGCGCCGGGCCATGCCCGCCTGCGCCGGGCCATGTCCGTGCTGCGCCGGGCCATGTCTGTGCTGCGCCGGGCCATGCCCACCTACGTCGGGCCATGCCCGCCTGCGCCGGGCCATGTCCGTTCTGCGCCAGGCCGTGTCTGCGCTGCGCCAGGCCATGCCCGCCTGCGCCGGGCCGTGCCTGTCTGCGCCGGGCCATGTCCGTGCTGAGCTGGGCCATGTCCGTGCTGAGCCGGGCTGTAAGGGCAATCCGTCACGATAAGCGGGAACGGCGATACCGATAGCGGCACATACGTACACAGAAAGACGCGATAGTGCATCGGCTCAGATTTATAGGATCATTGAGCAACCCAGTTGCAGGCCAAGGTAAAACTCAGCACGTGACAGCTGACGTATGGATCGAATTTGAGAAGCATTTGGAGAGGCTTTATCTCCTCCCAACGCCTTTTACTTTTTAAGCTGACGCGTCTTATCCTTAAAACTTTTTGCGTACGGACACTGGCAGAAAAATGGATTTACTATCGTATTTCACACTTCTTACACTCGTGAGCGCTAAATTTCTGCATAGACATCTCTCTTCGAAGGCTTGAGCATAAGCGACCGCTAGTAGTTCGAAATGCATTGCCAATTGCCGACGATCAGCATTCACTGCTACCGAGACGCCTTGTCCGTGTCGCTGTGTCGGAACGGAACCTGCATTATGCAACTATGACAAACGACGGTCAAGATCGCCAGGAGTCGCTTTAATCATCGCTGAGGCGACAGTATTAACACGCGCTCGGGTGGCGGAGGAGTCAAATCGACCCCCCCCCCGCCGAAGGTTTTTCCAAAATGGTTTTCGAACGGCGCGGCGTAGCCGCGCAAAATTTTGCATAGCTGTAGACAACTGGATAGCGAATCGTTTGACGTAAAAAGTAGATGTATCTTGCAAGGTCGCCGACCTTTGGCAGGTCAAAGTCAGGCTATGGTTTCAGCGAAAGCAATTTCAAGGGAATCGTCCAATCTGATCCAATAACGAGTGTTTTGTGTGAGTGTTAGAGTGTTTGACGAGGCCATACATCTCTGAGATGCTTTGTTAGGCACCACAAATATTGAGTGAGCAAGTTACGCTGGCCTAAGGTCAGGTATGAAGGTTTCACCAAGGTCGAAACCAACCTGATTTATTTCTCTAGGGCTTGCTGTATGGGAAAGTTCGTGGTGCTTATTTCGAATTTATTGACAGCAGCAACCGCATTATGCATCTTTCATTGACTTCTTAGAGGTCAGAACAAGTCACTGACCTAAGATGACTCGGGTCGACATTTTGTTTTAGGAACATACTGCCTAGCGTAATCTTTGCCGCTTATTCAAATGCAAAACTCAGAGCAGTCTTGCATGATTTTGGTCACCATAACCCTCAAAAGGTCAAACAAGGTCACTGACCTAAAATAGGCTTGTGACGTTTTGCTTAGAAACAGTTGCCTAGGTTCTGCAGGCACTTTAGAGACCAACCTGGAATTTGACCTTGTTTGACCTTATTTGACTTGAAAATCATGACCTAGGAAGCTCTAACTTTGAACTAAGTGAGTTCACGTACAATTCAAGACGCGCTGTAAATTTAACGTCTCTAGCTTTCTTAGTTCTCGAGATTTCAGGGGGTCAAACTAGCCCCCCCCCCGCCCGAGCGAAGGGTATCTAGCCGGCCACCCGGGCGTTAATCACACCGTGTTAAGCATGCTCGCTGGGGATACCAAGTTCGCCATTGACGTGCGTGTGTGACAAGGTGGCCGACAGGGCAGCAGAAACTTGCCTGTGTGTCATTAATCCATTCAAGCAAGTTGCTCACTCTTCGCTTCATTTAAGATTCGATGTAGCTGTAAGCCTCTGGAGTTCACTGATCGCTACATGAAAGATAATGTATTTGTATTTTGTTTGCTCGACAACCATCCACGAGGTGACTCTTCAGGTTTCGGCTCGTTATATCACTTGCTCACAACACATACATCACATAACATCACAAGTTTCCTATTTATATCACTCGCTCACAAGTACATTACAAGTCTCAACGCATTTCTTTTTTCTACCGACAGTGTTCTTCTCGTATATATATATATATATATATATATATATATATATATATATGTATGTATATATGCATATATATAGTATATATATATATATATATATATATATATATATATATATATATATATATATATGTGTGTGTGTGTGTGTGTGTGTGTGTGTGTGTGTGTGTGTGTGTGTGTGTGTGTGTGTGTGTGTGTGTGTGTGTGTGTGTGTGTGTGTGTGTGTGTGTGTGTGTGTGTGTGTGTGTGTGTGTGTGTGTGTGTGTGTGTGTGTGTGTGTGTGTGTGTGTGTGTGTGTGTGTGTGTGTGTGTGTGTGTGTGTGTGTGTGTGTGTGTGTGTGTGTGTGTGTGTGTGTGTGTGTGTGTGTGTGTGTGTGTGTGTGTGTGTGTGTGTGTGTGTGTGTGTGTGTGTGTGTGTGTGTGTGTGTGTGTGTGTGTGTGTGTGTGTGTGTGTGTGTGTGTGTCATCATCATCATCGCAGGAGAAGATTGCTGAAATTCAACAAACCGCCGTTTTTTGAAGTTTTTTTAAGTTGAAATGTTCTAGAACACGTCGCATGTTGGTTCATGATGAAGACTCAAAGGCAGCTTCAAAAGCAGCTGGCAGCACTACAACGGGTGTGCCGCTTGGTTGTCTGCGATGCATGATGTCGTAAACGAGTGTTGTATTTGCTTTTTCACGCTTCACAGTGGTTACATGAGATGGTCTGAGGGCACCTTGGACACTAATCTTGAGCTTAGCCTAATTTGACCCGAAGACGAGAGCCCAGGAACCTCTAATTTTAACACAATTAAGTTCAAGCAGGCCAACACACCATGTGAATTTGGTGTTGATAGATCTCTTAATTTCTCAGATCTCGGGGGGGGGGGGGGACATATTGACCCCTTACTAGAGCGAAGGATATGCGACCGGCTAACCGGACGCGTGTTGAGATGGGTGCAGGTTTTCCTGGTTCAGGTATTGACATTAGTCGTACATAACAAATACCTGGTTCGAGAATACATTGACGTTGGACACTTTCTCTGTAACCAGGAGCCATTATCTCTGTTTGGGTAGATGCTATAAACACCCGGTACACGCGTGTTCTAATTCATGCCAAGACGTCGGAAGAAGTGTACGGAAAACCCATCGGTGCCCTGGATCTGACCTTTTTCAAGACTTGAAGTGATGTGGTTGATTCTTGAAACGAAGGTTGTGTTTCAAGGCACCTCTATCAGTCTCATTGAATGTGTTAGTGATGTTATTAGGATTAAATGGACAGCATAAGGCAGTTTCATCACCCACGTCTGTCTCAAAATTCATCCTGAAATCGCACTTGCTTACCTATTGTAAGTAGGCACCGTCCTGAATGTACGGAAGAGATCTTCTCAACTAGTTCCTTTTTCTTTTTTCTCAACGTTTCTACCGACTGTGTTTTTCTCGTCCAGCTCATGCCACTTAGTCCAAGATCATATGATAAACCCTTCAATTTTCGTGTTTTATGATCTTCGAAGTCCGTGACGACAAGCCGTTCCCGGTAGCTCAGTTGCTTAAAGCACCGGCCTCCCGGTCACTGACCCGTGACGTGCGTCGAAGTCAATATTTGTACATAATTTATGGCGTCTTTCCTTTTCTGCCTCATGATAAGTCGTCTGCAGGTGCAGTCTTTAACTGTCTAGTTCAAAGGCGTGCACTTCAGGTTAGTCGGAATTTAGCCGCAGATCCTCTGCTTGGCCAACACGAATGCTCCTCGATGAATGCCAGTTCTACTACGTGTACTACGTGTATTACGTTAATAACGTGTACGTGCACTGATGTATGTGTGTGTGTGTGCGTGTGCGTCAGCGCGTGCACTTGTGTATATACATGGGCGTGTGTTGGGCAGACCATATTTGTAGTGGTATTCATTACAAAAGCTTGAAATTAGTTGCATAAGCGCTCAGCGGGCTGTTTTGTTACTACGCAGCGTGTTTCAATAGCCTATCAGTTCATGGGGCTGTTTTGTTATTACACAGCGTCTTTCAATGGCCTATCAGTTCACGCAGTTGACGAGCACAAGTCAGGATCGAAATTGACCGAATACAATACTGTGAAGGCATAATGTAATACAGGATTGACAGGACACAATGCAACGACATCTGCGACCTCTCGTTGCCTGTCGCCGAGAAGGACCGGCAAGCAGCGTCACGGAATGCCTCCGCCGACCTGAACCGCAGGACAGCCGTCCCGATCGGCGACGCTGAGTCGTCGGACCGTCCGGGCGCCGGCACCCCCGTACCGCCCCGCCTGGCTGAGCCGCGATAAGGACGCTGCCTGCGTGTGAGCAGACGGCGCTTGGTGCGTACACGGTGCCGGCCTGCTGGCTCGCGGCAGCCGGTTCGGCCGCGGAGACCACACCGAGCTGGGCAGGCACCGGTTCGACACCGGCCGGCCCAGCGAGAGGACTGGCGACAAGCAGTCGAGCGGTGACACAGTCTACGGAGCCCAGGAACGCCAGGAACCAGCTGCTGGTGTTCAGCGCACCGCCAACGCTGACTGTGCTCCTGGAGCGGCTCGAGGTGGGCAGCTTCGGCCCGCGTTAGGTCAACCGGCACGTGTAGAGAGACTAGACCTGGCGCCGTTCTGTTCCTTCATCTGTCAAGGTCGACCAGATATGCCCCAGTCAGCTGCGTGAGCCGAACTCATGGTTCTTTGTGGCGGAGAGCAGCGGCGGCTTGAACAAAGGACGTTTTACGGCCTTGGTGCACGTACGCCACCGCTGCGAATGGCTCACCGTCAGTCCCGTCTTACTCCCCGGCCTCGTCGGCCGTGCGCACCAACTGGCCTGCGCCCGCGTCACTCCCGTCCGACAAGTCACCACCCTGGAGCAGGGGCAGGAGCGGAAGCAGAAGCAGGATCAGGAGCAGATGTACGAGCAGGAGCGAGAGCCGGTGCTGGAGCCAGAGTCAGAGTCAGAGCCAGACCCAGAGCCAGAGCCAGAGCCAGAGCCAGAGCCAGAGTCAGTGTCAGAGCCAGAGCCGGTCCCGGGAGCAATCCGGTGACCCCATGTAAACGGGCGCATGTAAAATATGTCACGCATGTAAAATATGCTGCTTAGTGCTTCATAGCCAGGTGTAGATGTTGTCTTACAAGCTTTTCAAGTTTTACAACTTCTCTATTAATTCGAGGCGCTAATTTTTGTCGCCAATTTATGTTACTTGTGTGGGGTTTCGTTCTAAATTGTTCATCGGTCCTTCTTGGTACTAACTACGTGTGACTGCATATTGCTCAGAAATATTCCGATCTTGTGTTGAGATGAGTACACCTATTGACAACATAACACTGAAGACAAAAATACAGCATTGTCATGAATTATCATCCACTTTTGTACCGCCAGATATTTTTGCAAGTACGCATTTACGTCTGCTCCTTTAAAAGGAGAATGGGACGAGTTAAGTGGATTTTGTAACAAGCAGGCGAGTTGTTGTTACCTGCAATTTGAAAACGTTTAGTTGTCGCGAATTAGCGCACAGCACCAGTGTTAAACTGTCATTTCATAACAGCGAAGTCGTTCGAGCAACATATTATGTGATGATCGCTGAACAAACAATCCGATTTTTAGGCGCTTCAACAAACACTTCCCGTTCACATGGTACGCATCGCAAAAAAACTTTCACTTGTTAGGGCCAAAAAAAATGTGCGGTATGATTTCCTCTCTAGGAGTCAAATAAACAGAATGCAGGTGAAAACATCAGTTGTGTTGCTGCGATGCCTTATTTAGGAAGAAAATGAAAAATGTAACGTTCTTTTATCCGAGCATGGGTAATCTATCAGTCAGATGAATAGCGGATGGTCACACAAGGTAGGCAATATTGACAGACAAACATCAGCTGGGTACTCAAGTCACTCCCGTCACCGGCTCTGGAGGCGTCCCGGAGCGGACTTAACGTCCCGGGACGGACTCAGCGTCCCGGGACGGACTCGGCGTCCCGGGATGGACTCGGCATCCCGGAGTGGGCTGGATGTTCCGGGACGAACTCGGTGTCCCGGGACGGACTCGGCGTCCCAGGACGGACTCGACGTCCCGGGACAGACTCGGCGTCCCGGGACAGACTCGGCGTCCCGGGACGGACTCGGCGTCCCGGGACAGACTCGGTGTCCCAGGACGGACCCGGCGTCCCGGGACGGGACTCGGCGTTCCGACACGCATCGCTGACGGGTCGCGCAATCCCAGCCACCACGGACGTCCCAACACCGGACGGTCGCTCCCACCTCCGGTGCAGCTGTTCCCCATGCTGCCGAGTCTGCGGCTCCCGCCGTGCATAGTGCACAGCGCGCATCGCTGTCCGTCAGAAACGACAGGCCCGTTCCGGACGGGCGGGCCGTGGGCCGGCTCGCTCGACTGGGCGCCGGCGTCGACACGGTCCCGCGGGCACCGCGGATTAGCGGGACCGCCGCGACCCTGACGCTCCTGCCGAAGGGACCGGTGGCCCGCGCCTGCGCCGCCGGAGCTGCCTCTGTCAGCGTCCATAGGCTGGACGGGAGCCGGCGGCCCGACACTGCTGCCGGCAGCTGGTTGATGTGGATTGGAAACTGCCTACACGGTTACTGAAGCCAGGCCAACATGTACCGCTTGACCTCTGTTATATACCAGAATACAGCATTCGACGACGTTTTGTTTACTTTGCTTATGTCAATTATTACGAAAGGCATGAGATTACTCCGGCCAAAAGAAACTTACCGAAATCGGCATTACACTGTCACATACCAGTCACTGCAGTGACGCACATCAGCGGCAATGGCGGCCGCAGCCGCGCGCCAAATGAAACCACGCTGCTTGAGGTAGCCAGTAGGTGGTCTTGACCATAGCGCAACCACCACGTGACGTCACATAAAGTGCTGGTTGATCTGGAGATCTGGAGATCAAATTGGAGTTCGGAGCGCGAGCATTAGCCGATCGTATGATCATGGTCAAAGTGTGATCTTAAGCCAGCGAAGGTCGTCAAAACGTTACAATGAGAATATCAGTGGTTTGCAAATGGCTATTGTTGAAGGGGTGGGTAGTCAGGTATTTTTCAGCGCATGTGTTTTTCTAGGCATGGAAGCATGTGGCAAAGTGCCTTGCCTTAAGCGCGTGGATGCAGCGCAATTTTGATATCAAACGCGTTGCTAGCACGCGTAGAAACTCACCCGATTGCTCGGTGCCTGGTGATTGCACAGAGCAGTACTAGCGATGAATGCCTTTGGGCGTCCTTAACTCATTGCACAATGTGTAGGTAAGGTGTAGGTAAGGTGTAGGTAAACTCGTGTATCTTTGGGGCGCACAAAGAGCGTCGAGCTCGGTGGTCTTAAGCCATTTTCGCTCATACGGGACGAGCAAGGCGTTAAGAAATGGACATAGACAACAGCTTGGGCACTTGAAAAAGTTCTTAGCATTCTTTTATCGCGCCGATTCCATGTTTTTGACCATAACATCGGGCAGGCGGCAGGAGCATCCGACTTTTTTGGGTGGGAGGTAGCAGGCTTAAAATATTGTTAACTGCCTCAAGATGCTTGTCAAACAAATCCTGGTCACAAAAGTGGCTTAATCGTGCGCATATAAATGTGATGGGAGCATATTTCGCCTCTCTTTAATGCCATCTGACCTCATTTCGATCTTTTGATCTCAATCAAGGGAAAGAAAACGTCAAGCCGTGGAATAAAAAATCCTGTGTTCCAAACAGACCTTCACGTTGCATCGCTACTCAGTCACGTATCTACCATGAGCATGAATTTTATATCGTCACGCATCGAAGTGAGCCGGTGCACGCGAGGTAAACCAAACATATATTTTTTATCGTGATGAGCAAGGAGTCCAATAAGATTTCTCCCGCAGAACCGGTAACTTCAAATAGAAACTCAGGGCTGTCCAGACCAATTTCGAGAAAACCAGTTTTACCAATAAAATCGGAAGCGCATGATCTAACAACGAGTGAAAAGTACAAAAGGTCGCTTGCTCCCTTAAAAATTGTTGACGCATAGGTGGGTTTTCACCTCCTGCAGAAGCTACTGCAGATCCCTGTCGCCGCCTATGATGCTTGCAAAGATCCTAGGAACCGATGCACGCCTTTCAGCAACGTCATTAAAGAATACTTTTGAACACCGCTCAACACCACTATATAACAAACGGTCGTCGTCGCCTTCCCACTGACCGAATTGGTGACTTAGCAACGCCTAGTGTCGCTTCGAGAAAGCTAGAATACCAGCCAAAGGAGTTCAGATACCAGATCTAAGAATTGTGTGTCGCTGTTGACGAACTGCACGGCATTTCCACAATCATTTGTGACTGGGATAGACAACAGTGTTGAAGCCATGTCTACCCTCTCATTATCGCTGGCACCACCCGAGACCAGGCATGACGCGACCATCTCAGGCCTCGAATAGACCACGTTCTGACGCATGACGGCCAACTAGTGCACAGGTTCTGGCTCGGGTCCTGGTGTTTTCTACGGGCGTCAGTGTGTGTGTGTGTGTATCCGGGTGAATGTCTGTGCCGGTGTCTGCTGACGAAGGCATGAACGACCTGAAGTCGTACCATGACCTGCTACACTACCGGACGGGGTCCGGGCAGCGTTGGCCGTCATGCACCTCCGCTTGGCGTAAGTAAGGCCCGAAGCGGTCGTGTTCTGTCCGGCTTCGGGTGACACCGGCGATAAAGAAGAAAACAGCCGTGGCTCAGCTGCTGTCGTCGATGCCGGTAGCGAATTATTTTGGAGATGCTACACCAATTGTCAACTTGACACGAGACTTTCTGGATTTGGTAGATAAGGCCACTTGGCTAGAATTGCAGCTTATTCAGATCGAAGTAGCCGGTGGCGAAAGAAGGCAACTGATGAATGAGAAACCAGCGGCGGCTATTGCTTTCAGGGTGTATTTTAGCGGTGAATAAAAGTCACAAATGATTTACCGGATAAAGATGCGTCAATGTTGACATCATCGCAGGCATTGCGTTCGCTCAGGGGGACTAACTAAAGTTGTTTCTGCAGGACGTGGAAGCACACCGGTAAAAGCTCAGCGCTTTTAGCAGGCATGCGCCAAAGGTACTTGGACGTGTAACAGTGTATAGTGCGTGCTCATAACAATTCTTTGATTGAATAATGATGCAACGTAAAGGCCCGTTTAGCACATATAGCTTTGTTTCACATGTCTTAACATTTTTATTATCACTTTTGTTCTCTTGGTCGAGATGGAACAGAGAACAGAAAGGTCAAAGTAAAGTCGGAAAGTATTAAAAAGAGTGACGCACTATCGAGTCACTTTAACCGCCAGGATTTGTTTCACAACGACGCAGTTTCAAATCTTGAAACTTCTAGGCAAAACTAAACTCCCACCACTTTATTTTTTGTCCCTTTCACTCAAGTGACCCACCACCTAGATGCTATGGTCAAAAATGTGGAGTCTGCATGGCAAGAGAGGGCTAGGGGCTTTGTGTCAAACGTTCAAGGTGATGTTAGCGTCTATTTTTTAAGTCATACTGGCCCATCAGAGCGGAAATATCTTAAAACTACCGATTTTAAAGATCTTTTGCACCCTTTTAACATAACTAAATATTGACATGTCTGACATTACGAACTCGCTTGGATCTGGAGAACGCCACTAGTACTGAGCACTCGTCTAAGTTTACGTTCAAATGAAAAAAAGTTTTATTCTCGGACACCCTGGTGTAGATATGCGAGCACCCACAAACTTAGTTGAGGAAAGGACCTTAGTCCCCTTGTCCCGCCAAACCTTGTCTCATAACTCCCGCAGCTTCTGCACCCTTGTGAATGCTGCGCATTCATAGAGGTTTCAGGAGTAATAATGAGACCTCCTCTGTGCTGAATCGAAAATAATGGAAAATCACCCAAAACCGGTTTGATCAACCGAGCAAACGTGTGCGCATTTATCTCTACTGCACGAGGAACTGGCAGAACACGTTTTCTTCGACCTGAAGGTATTGTTTCTGGACCAACCACGGTTGCAGCCAAGAAAAAGGGGAACAAGGGGGCTATAGCCCGCCCTCCGGTCAGATAAGAGCGCAGTTTTTCACCGCGGCACTGCCGAATATACTTCCAGACTTTGGTGAACAGGAAGACTATCTTGGTTTAAATCTTACAGGCTCCACATGCCGCTGCCAATGATAATGGGCAGCGACATGTGAAGCCCAACAGGTGCACTTAGCGACAGCAAACGTTTGCATGCTTTCCTCGCTGCGCTCCCTGTGAAGCATTCACATGGCCACATGGTCAAATGATCACATTCACATTGTTATGGTCGCCCCTCCACAGTTGGATTCACGCTTCTAGCTGCCCTTATTGCCGAGATAAGCGCAAACAATAAAAATCGTTTGAAAATGAGCATGTCCATCTTACAAGCTCATGTTTGCGTGCCAGGTGCCACGTGTGACCGCTCAGCCGGGACCAAGCAATTGTCCGTTTGATTTCCTATCAAAGCGTGCCAGTCTGAGCCGCTCTGACCTGCCGTTGTCAAGATACCGGTCCGGTATCGCGACCAAACGGACTGTGGACGTCAAAAACGGGGAAATTCCTCTTGCCAGCTCGTGCGCTCGGACACGTGGCGATTGTGACATCAGTCCTTGCACCACGCCATTGCCCGTTCGATAGATCTAACTGTGTCATTTCCGAGCCGCGCCAAGCCGCCATCGCTAAGATATGGTTCCGGGATGGCGTGTATTACCGGCTTACAAACGATCCATCCAAATTGCCGTTGCCCGTGTTACGTCGATAGCAGTTTGGCAAAGGGCGAAGATCGGCGTGAGCTGTCCAACACCGTGAATGATGTTTGCAAGGCTGCACGATGCACCGAAGAACTCGAGCGTCAAAACTTCAGGTGGCGAATGTTAGCGCAACCGCACCAGTGTCCAGTCCACCTACGTGTCGGCAGATTATGGAATGGAATCTGCCGGCTGCCTGCCATGTCTAATCTGCCGGCTGCAGTCGGCAGATTCCATTAGAGCCGCGAGCCGTTCGGACGCCGCACTGAGTGTCTAACCGCATTCCTCTATTTGATGTTGATTAAGAGGGGCGTGGTGCGAACAACCATGAATGAAAGAGTGGGAAATGCGCGCAGTGACGAGACTGTTCGCACCGACATGGTGACGGTTCAGACGCCCGTGCGTTGTCTTCGGCGTCGCGTTGCGAAATCCCGACATTGCCAACTTGTCCGATGATTCACAGCGCAACCAAGCGTCGCACATGAGTGTAGAGGCGTGGCACAAAAAGCGAAAAAACCGTGCAAGACAGGAAAATATACCTACTCTAGTGAAACCTCAGGACCGGTTACGTCTAATGATACCACTGGGAAGCGCCACTGCAGCACCCTCAAAACATAATATGGATATCACTTACGCGATTTTCGAGTCCAAATTACGCCGCCAACGTTTTATAACATCACGCACCTTTCCCGCAGTCGCGACCGCCTTTGTCATGACAACCGCCGTGCGCACCTTTGCTGGTGCGAATAAAAGAGCGTTTGTGATTGGCCCAGCGAGCCTGTTAATACGAAGGCACAAAACAGGCGAGGCAATCACTTTAACCTCGAGTCTTTACACACCATAACGGTGTGCCGCCGTTGGCATTTCCTGAGACTACACCGGAGTTGCGGCCGCCTGGTCCGCTCCCAACGCCCGGACATCCAAACGCGCGGCTGCCAGCGGCCGGAGTAACCTGTGGGCTAGCCTGGGCAGGGCTGTCGCTGGATGGTGGCAGCAGTATGGAGTATGGAGGCCATGCAGTCACTGGATATTTCTCTCACTAATATCTCTTACTGATACTGGAAATCAGGCCGGGACAAAGAAGAAACCAGTTTCATTCGGCAAAAGGTAGGAGTAGAGCTATAAGGAGACAGATTTCATTTAGTCCAAAAGTAGTAAAGCATTGGAATGGGGTGAAACAAAAAGTTGTAGGAAGTCCCTATCTAGCAACATTCAAAAACCGTTTGGATAAGTTGTATCGGTCCAAAGATCTCATTTATCGCTTAATTGGTGTGGGTCGGGGGATTAGTTTTGAGAATATGTGCGGAACCTGAAGTAGGCCAGCCTTGATGGACCCTTGTGGCTCTTTGTTGGCCGGATATCTGCATGTCTACGTCTTTATCATGTTGCTAAATTAGTCCCTGCCATTCGAGGAACTTTGATCCATGTCTTTATAATGCTTCTAAATTAGTCCCTGTCATTCGAGGAGCTTTAACGCATCATAGCGTATTGAACGCGTCGCGAACTCACGCACGAACTGATCGAGACGAGCTCTTGAGTCATCTGCGATGACGGAAATTGAATGCTGCATTCTAGCACTGTCTCACTGCCAGTTTGCTCTCAATATGTCCTCTATATAATATTTATAATATATAATATGTCCAATAATGTCAAATGTCCTCAATACCTGCGGTGTTCGCGCGAGGTCTCGGGATGTTCGTCGGCAGTTTCCCGGTGTTGGGGCTTGCTTGCGCATGCGCGCAGCATACCGAAGGCCGCTACATCACCGATTGAACCACAGCTGAACGAAGTCGGTTCTAAGCGGCATTACACATATCAGGTGGTGCTGACCCCAGCTGCTGCGGTCCGGTCCTGTCCGGTCCTGTCCTGTCCTGAGGTCCTGTCTGGTCCTGAGGTGCAATGATTAAACTTTTGATGTTTTCAATACGAGCCGGTGCACTCCCAGAGCCTTCAGGGAGTGTCGACATTCCTGCGCATCCAGGAAAATCCTGATATTTTTTTTTCTGCGCAGCCTGTCGAATGACTGTCGTGGGTCTCCACGACGTTCGTGCTGTGTTTAACGGCTATTAAGTTCATGTGCACGCTGCAAGAGCGTGCTCGAAAGGTAATCGCGAATCGTAAACCTACATAGCAGTTCCACGACTTATCTGCAGTGAAGCTTGCTCGTATGCAGCGTTTGTACAACCGGCACACTTGAACTCCACGGGCTAACAGTGCCAAGTAACGTCTGCAGCCAGCAAACGCACACACAGACCGCCAGTACAAACAGTCAAACAGTCAAACAAAGCGAAAGCATACTCCTTTGACCCGGCTTGCACCAGGCTCCCAAAGGCAAACCGTTAACCAAAGGAGAAGACTGACCCCGGCTCACCTCATGAACGGCCGGGCCGAACGCAATGTTCGAATGTTAACTGATAGCGCAGGGAAGCACGGCTTCGCCGCACGCAGCAAATTTCTGCCACCCCGTGGCAGCGCAGCGGCGGCGGACTTGAGCTCCGCCGCACGCTGCCGCGAGTCGGGAGCACGTGGGCACGGGCAACATGCGCTTCGTTGCGTTCCAAGCCGTAGCTCGGCCGTTGTTACAAATAGCGGATTGAAGCTCGAGGAAAATTGAAACTTGGTAGAGGCGTTCTTCATAGTCGCATCTAAGTTATCTTGTTTAAAGCTTTCATAATTTGAAGTCAAAGGTAAGGCATTCTGATTGCTCTTTTTATCGCTATTCTTGTTTTTTATCGCTATTTGACGTGCCAATATTTCAATGTATAACATTGAAACAACGCACCGACAAGCCACGTGAATGAATCACCCGTTGACTCAGATGCCCAGTTTATGATATCATATATTCATATATTTACACACACACACACACACACACACACACACACACACACACACACACACACACACACACACACACACACACACACACACACACACACACACACACACACACACACACACACACACACACACACACACACACACACACACACACACACACACACACACACACACATATATATATATATATATATATATATATATATATATATATTCCATGTCGAATCTAGTATCTTCTGAGGTTCGGTAATCTTCTAGCATAGTATCTTCTTTGATGTAGTCTTAGACGTCTAGTGTCTTCTTTCGTTCGGTCTCTACTCAGTTTGTGCGCGGCTTTGATGCTCCTCCATGTCCACTGGAAGCCGGCGCGGTAGCCGGAGACCCGCCCCGCGCTACGGTCCGCTTTTGACACGGCGTCGTCAGACTGTCTCGGCGGCGAAGACTGGCGCCCCTGCAGGCGGTTGCGTTATTATTTGCTCCGGCACTAGGAAGCAATGAGTGCTCCGTTATTGGCTGTTGAGGTCAACTGGTGACGTCAAGTCACTTAGACGAGTCTAATTTACACTCGTAAAAGTTTCGCAGCCCGCCGGATATGTGGTGAACAGGAGTGGTGTAGCAGCTGAGGAGGGAGGCAGAAGGGACAGGGGAGCCAGGACCCCGCCCCCTGCTCCTGCTGGAGGGCGGGGGCAAGAAACAGGATGGTAAAGCTATGCCAGAGGGAAGTCCAAATTCGACAGCAGTGGCGGGATCACAATGCACTTTTTAGAAATGTGGACCTCGTCAAGAGAACTGAGGCTTCAAGTTTTTTAAAGAATTTGGCGCTATAGTCCAGGGATCGCATGAGAGGGAGTCGAAGGGTCTAGCGAAACTCGTCCTTCCTCCCGTCTGAAATGAGGCCATTGGGGAGCAGGTTCTGTATCGACCCTGACTCCAGTCGTGGCTCTGGTGTACGCATCGCGTCACGCAGAGGCATGGCAAGGAGGAAGCGGTGAGAGAGTGGCGACCGAACGATTAGGCAGTTAAGTCACGTGTCAGGCAGCTGCACGCTGCAAGTGCGCGACGTTTGGTCGCGGGGCACCAGGCGGTGGACGCGAATTAACCTCCCTAAAACGGTGGGCCGTCAGGGGGCACCCGGATTTGAACCGGGGACCTCTCGATCTGCAGTCGAATGCTCTACTACTGAGCTATACCCCCATGAAATTAACCGAGCTTGTGTACACGGCGAAATTGCCAATGTCATACGTTTTCACAACTGGTTCTTGCCACAAAAGCGGCCATGGAAAATTGCCGCATCACTCTACCGCCAGATGGCAGAGGACGAGCCGTTCAGCCCGATGTTACGGCGAAAATGTCAATCTCCCTTCCGCAACTTACAGACCTGACATAAATACTTCCACAGCGATAAACATCTCAATCCACGTAAAACGGCGGCCACCAGGGGCCGTCGAACTTAACCTACTCGATCCGCAGCAGGGGGGGGGGGGGGGTGGCGCAGTTGCCCCCGCTCCCTCTCCCCTTGCCTGCAGGCAGGAGACAAGAGTAAAAGTTTTACGTGAAACCGGGGGACATGATCTGCTGCAGGTAACACCGGCGGCGGGCACCGAGCGTGTGAGAACGACCATTTTCAAATAATGCTTCAGAAATTCTTTCGAAATAAATGCGTATCGTTCGAAGATTAGACTGGGACGTGTACTTCAACTGCAGAATGTTAAACGTTATCCTCCGAGCGGACTAAACGTTGCAGCGATACGAAACACAAAGGTTCTGCATTTACTTTTCCAGTTCCACCCCGACTAGACTAATTACAAGTCTGCGTTGCTGTCATTGCTAAACCATTATTGATATCAACACAAAAATAACACAGGCAAGCCAAGCGTACAAATTTTGTCGTGAAGCGTTCAAAGGTGCGTTTTTGAGACACATTATCATTTTGCAAATTTTGTCCTTGTTTTTCGTTTAATGCAAACGAAAGTCAAGGGCACTTTCCACTTGGGCGTGGCACTAAAAAATGCACAGGGAAATTCATCTGTATTTGGAGGCTATCGTGACGGGGCAGAACTCTGCACAGATGAGAACAGTACGTTCCATGTCTGACTTTTAACCTGAATTCCTGAGGAGTACCGAGGACGCCTTCAAGCGGCGTTTGGTAGCAGTGTATGACGTTAAGAAAAAGCTGTTGCTAGGAATACGCCTGCAAGCCAACTCCTGGTTTATCAGAAAAGACATTGGTTTCGGTAATAAAATGAAATAGTTCCGTTAAGTAGATAGTATATAAATGTGTAGTGCTAAAATAGCTGGTCTTATGCAGAAGGCACGACACACTTGGTGATGTCTGGTCAGTGCCAACCATCTGGACGTAACCCGTGACGTAAACGTTATCGTACGTACGTAGCGATCCTTACTTCAGAATTGGCCAATGGAAAAACCTCGAAATACACTTTTGAACAGGCGCGCTCGCATGTCGTAGAAACAAAAACCACAACGTACGGTGTCACAGCCTCCGTAGGCAGCGTGGCGTCTGCCCGCAGTTGAAGACAAAAGTTCGAGGGGGGGGGGGTCTGAGTCATCTTCTGCCAAAATTGCTCCCTGCCAGATAGTGGGTTTGAAAGTATCGGCCAAAAAACAAGGTCTCTATCAGTTTGCCGTCTACGGTAGTTCTGCAGCTCAATCAACTGGTGAGATGTACGTTGCATTAGCATAAGTTGACGTGATGTTGATGAGGTTGAGATTCGAATTATGGTTGTTTATCTTTTCATTCTGTAAGATGGATTCGAACTCTTCCTTGCAAAAACTTTCCTGCGTTTCTGTTAGTCTCTTCCGTAAGCATGAATTTGGCACTGCGTGCGGTGAGTAAAATAGCATCTTTGAAGCTATAATTAGCGGGTCAATTTAACGGAGGATGTGAAGTAAAAGAGCGTTACGTGGTATTTTGTGACGAGGGGCACAACCAGGATAACTTAATGAGGCTAGGTCACCGTCTCCCTAGCGAGGGGGGCTGCGGTTGTGGTGTAGAAGTGAAAGATTGTAAAATCTAGTCAAGTAGGAGTGGTGTCTTCTTTATCAAGTAAGAACGAGGTCTGAGGTGGGGCACGGGCCTCTCGTGCTTGGCTACGCCCATGGCTGGTTACGCCGTGAATTTTGCCACATGTCGGCTGCAATTTTGCCCCCAAAGAGATTTGTTTGGTGACCATTGAGGCTCGTAGGGGTCCGCTATCACATCGGCCCTTGGTGACATTTTTGGAGTCCCCCCTCCACCCCCTGACAACTTAAATATAGTTCCCGACCCCTTATCGGAAACATCCTGCTTTGGATAAGGCATTATCATATTATATTGGATTATTACTTTTTACATCCGTCTTTACATCAGTCGTAGTAGCGTCACCAAAAACCCAAAATTTTTGGTAGGAGAGGTGGGAGGAGGTCGGGAGATCTTCATAACATTTGAGCTAAAAATGAATTAGAGATGACGCGTCTAATAACTGGCGTTCTCCGAAATGATATCCTTGCCCGTGTGGGCGTTAACCGGAAATAAGTGACCCAAATGGCTATCAGCCTCCCCCTCTTAGCTTGAAATGGCGCAACTTGCTCTCAGCCGGTGGAAGTGTCCTATTGTAGTACCAGGGATCAACTTACTTCGAAATTGGCGACTCCCGGGTTCAGCTATTGTTCCCAGGGACCGTGTGCGAACCTTCTGCCATCTAGCGGGAGATTTATCATAGTAAGGAGCCGGTCGCACGCGAACAACCGTCATCGGCGTTCCACGGCAGCTCAATCGACAAGTTGTCTAGAATAAATCGCAGTGTTGCTGCCTGGCGGATTAACAAGCCAGTGTGTGCCCGCCAGCAGGGGTGGATCAAGCGGGCCGTTTGGGGGGGGGGGATTGGACAATCACATGGTAAGAAAGGTTGGGGGGGGGGGGGGGATGGAGGTGGGAGCGACTGACACGATTCCGACTGGTGACCAGCCGGGGTTCCGGCGTTTGCGGGTAGAGACGGGTGACCACGCAATGCGCATTTCTGGGGAATAGAACTTGACTGTTGACTGTGGAGAGGGAGATGGAGGAGGCGGGGGGTTGGGACAGCCTTGCGTTGCGGCTCGGAAGGTACTAGGTGGCTGACCAGCCAGGGGTGGCGGGACGAGACGTAGCATTGCACACCAGTGAGCATTTTCAATTTTGACCACATCACGTTTGCATTTCCGGTAAAACACACCTCTCCGATCCGCCTATGGTCCCGATTTGTGAGGCTAGGAGTGTGACGCGCTCCTGCCGCTGAGCCCTCTCCGCCCCCGTCTTCACACGCCCCTGACGGGACGTGATATCAGCCACGGGACGCCGCAAAATATTTGAATACGTATAAGGCGTGCACGAGCAAGCAATATAGATTTGGCCATTACTGGCGGTTTTTCACATTTTGCGCCACATCTCGGCCACCAGGGCACTCAAAAGCGTGATGATGGACGGATGTTACTTAGAATACTGGATTTTGCTCTTTTCCACAGTTCTACACGTTTTGTGTCACATCGCTACATCCGGGGCACGGGGTGCACTTGGGAGAAGCATGCATTGATGGGAAATCGAGGGGAAAATCACGTGGTATAGATTGTAGTGTCACGTGTGCGCGAGCCAGGAAAATTGATTTGGCCGCCACCGACCGTTTTTCGCTGTTCGATTCAGTACAATGCTGTTTAATACAAGGCAGTGCGTGCTGCCATCATTCAAAAGTCTGACCGTTGGTAGAAGGGGCAAAATCACCGGCCATGCCCCGCGATGAATCGCCGATCCCATGGGATAGGTTCGGCTGTGTTGCAGAGAGCGCAGGCGAAATGCGCTCTCTCCTGCCGCAAGCCGCCAGAGGTCGCTAACACCGCGCGGCCCGTGGCCGAGTCTTTTTCATATTTTGCGCGATATTTCGGCAACCAGGGCACCTAAAAGCGTGATTTAAACTGCCAAAAATACACAATTAAAATTTTCAATTTTTCATTAAGTGCAGCGAAGCAAGCGTGCAAGCGCTTGTTAGCCCCGTTCACATAGATAATTGGAAACGCTGCCAGATTGGCACCAAAGCTGATCAGCTGCAAGGTTTTTTTTTAATTTTTGTGCATCCGCGGTGCTGATAACGTGGCACTCTTGAGTCAAGCTGTGCAGCGTTTTGTTTTCGCATTGAAGTACCTATAATAAAAACCTTACCTGTCTTCTGGGAAATCCGTGTCGATTTTATGTTCTCAGCTACAACTTCAGCAATACTATGGCACACCACAATAATACCAACAGCAACAAAGTAATAGCCGGCGTCACTTTAAACGTGGTACTTTTGCGGCTTAATCCTCGTGCAAACACAGCTTCCAGCAACCTCCTGTCAGCGAAAACTAAACCTGACCAATCAGCGAAGAGCTTTCAAAGATCAAGATCGATAAAAATGGCGGCGAGGCCGTTTATCCTGGGACGGCCAGACTACAATATCAAATATGGTAGCTTGGCACAGGTTCGTTTCAAGCTACCATATTCTCCATATTTAGCAATATAGTACATGGCGTTTAAGTTTTTGCAGTCAGCTGCGTAGCCTGGTTGTAAAGCAAAAGGCACAAACGCACTTTTAACACAAATTCGGATGATTTCTGACACTTGCGCAGGAGAATAACCGAGATCACCATCATTGGTGCACTTTTGTTTCAATCTGGCAACCATTTATTTTCCAATGTAAACGGGGCTACTGAGGCACACAGGCCCTTAACCTCGGGCACACAACCCTGCTCCAAGTGCCAAGACTGACGGCAACAATGGCTGTCATCATTTAAGAAAATGCAATTCCTAGGACTTCCGTGATCTCCTGGGTGAAAGAACTACTGTGTGCACAAAACTGTGTAATCGGAAAATTACAGTAATGGATTTCATGAAAACATGGAATCATGGCAAACATGGACACGCATCTCCATGGCATCCGTCCTATGCTACATGATACTAAATTATTGACAATTTTTAAAGTGTTAGTGAATCATCTAAAGACCAGACCATTCTCTTGGGATGCCCCTCATGCGTACCTAGGCAAGCCATTCACAATGGAAGCTGGCTAACACATCACTGAAAACCAAAAGTTGTAACAAATGCAATGAGTTGCTGCATTTGTGTACTGTGTGCTGTGGACAGGATTTCTAACATTGCAACAACGCAAGTTTTTCTGGCACCATCTGAGCATGAAATGTTATCTCAGTGACAGACCTGAATGATAGGCAGTTGCATGCCTAATGTTGACCATTCATGCTTGGCATCTAAGTTTGGAGCATGAATTCCTCACAGCTGGCTTGGCTCTCATAATTTGTAAGCAATGTATGGCACCTAGGTGCAGGTGCTAAGCTGGAGCACAGATCATGCAGCACCAGAAAACTCACCCGGTTGCATGCAAAACGAAAGTGACAATTGATTGAAACAGCCACAGCCTGATGGCTACCCAGAGGGTAATTGTCTTACCTGCATATTGGCTATCTTACCATTCCCATATCATTCTGCCCGGCCCTTTATGCAGCTGCACCCCATGCATTTACGCTGCAGCTAATATCCCCAATTTAACTGAAATGGTCCGATAAAACAGTGACCCAAATAGGCTGGAAAACCTGCAGCAGCTTCAAATCAACAGTATTGCATGGCCTGAATGACAATATGTTGGATGTATTTCCGAACGCTGTAAATTTAGTAACAAAGCTGTAAAGCAAAACATGGAATCGTAAATTCAGAATGAGCTCCACCAAACAAGCCTGGGTCCAGCAGTAAAGCAGTTTTATGTAAGGAGGTGTAAAATCGATGGACATAAGCCCATTGTTGCATTAAAAGAGCCATATATCACAAATGTAATTTGGCTCTGGACGTGGCTGCTCACACAACTTGCCACCATGCAGTCAGAGTTCCACTAATTCAATTCAGGTGATCAGGCAACAAAAAATCTTGGCAAGCGTGAATGAAATTTTGCCCATGCCAGCTTCCACTTCTTGGCTAAACTGATAATTCAGCCACGAACAACAGACAATAGGTAGGCCAGTGTCAGCATGGTGGCTTCACAGCCACGAGATCATGTTGACATTGTCCAATGTTAGATTAATTCTTAAATGTTTGAGATGTGGCAACATTTCTGCGTACTTCAGAATGTTGAATCATTAATTCAGTACGCTTGCGACACACCCTTACTGGAGCAGCAGGACTAATTGCTACATCCGTAAGAGAAAATTGGATCATTCACAAATTTTTGAAGACTGCCCAGCTCATAAATTATCATAAGCCCCTCACCCAAGCAGAAAAGTGAACTGTTCCATTTGAGCCAGGATCAAAACTTGCCTCAAATATCTCGATTACGATTCGTACCCTACGTTACGATTCGTACCCAGCGTAGCCAAGGGGAGGAGGGAGGGAAGTGGTCGCCTAGTATGTTCCTAGGAGGAACAGTGGTGGCGAAAGAGCCTGAAATGCGCAACTTAGATGGAAGTCCCAAAATATATATTCTTAATGCCAAAATCTCGCCAACGACAACCCCTCAAATCCTTATATTTTTATCCCATACAGTTTTAGCACGTGCGGAAATGGTTTGGATTTTGCAAAGCAATGTTATACACCGGATTTGGTTTGTGCTTTGGAACCGAGATCTTAACCTATAAGGTTTAGCCTGCTGCTGTTCCTTACAGCTGCGAGGAAGATTCCATGCACGTGCAAACAATGTTTTGGCCTCTTTCGCTCTTTTAAGTAAACGTGACAAACGTGAACAGAACGTGACAAAATGACCCGATGTTGAACTTTCGGCCGCAGACCGCTGTAGAACCAGTGCAATAAATGGATGGGCATTACATTTTTCGGTCACATCATCATCCATGTATTGTACTGCATCGACGAAGGCATGTAGCCTAAAAATATGTTCCTTTGGCTCCTAATTAGTGCTCGCCCTGATTCGCCATTTTCTATGACGCGGACTGACACGGGGGGGGGGGGGGGAGGACGTGAATCCCCAGCGTTTCCAAAGTAACGAAGATATATCTTAGCGGATAACACCAATGGATTTGTATTAACACACGCTCGGGTGAAGGGCAATTTGACCCCCGAAGGTTTTTTGGGAATGGTTTTCGAAAAGCCACTGACCCACAACAGTTCAAAATCAGGCTTTGCATTTAGCGAAGTCAGTTTCTAGGGAATCGTTCAATCTGATGCAACAACGGAGTGTTAGACGAAGCCATACATATCACTGAGATACTTTCTTAGGCAACACAACCATTGAATGAACAAATTGCCAAGTTGCATGAGTTGTCTGCTACTACAGTTGTCGTGCTAGATTGTCACGTCCCTGGACATTCGCCACGCTTCACCATTCGGAGCGCCTCCTATATCCGAGGCTGGATCTGATAAGAGATCTGCCTATCCGCAGAGCAGAGGCACCGCGGTTCGACGAACACGGTGGCGGTGTGCTAGATGCCCTCAACCGCACAAGCAGATCTGCTGTTTTGTTCCAACGGCAGACGTGAACGACTGCTAGATCTAGGATTGGCACGTCGATCAGCTGTCTTAAACATGCGTTGGGATTTTATCCGTTGTTCCCATTTCTGCCTTTACAGATTCCGTGTCTACTGGTTATCGCGCTTTTTCACGTGCTCGTGATTTTTTCGCGTAGCGCGAAAACCATTCTGCTCAAGAATGACTGCCGTCCAAAGGTGTCTAACTTCACCACTTGAACCATTTTGAAACTGGACGATTTGATGGCATCGTAGGCAAATATCAAACCTTTCGCTGGCCGGAACCTCATCGTATGCTCACCCATGAGCCATTCACTCTCTGACACAAAGTACGTGGGGAGAATTTCCTCGCGTATAACTGAGGCTCCAACATTTATGGTTCCAGTCTGATGTGAAGAGGCAACAAAGCTAACTCCCTGTCTTTTGTTTTCAGAGATCTATCCGTCAGCGTGTGTGCAACAAATTTGAAGATGCACAACTGACGTTGAAAAACGAAAGATACGACAATGCAAACTCGACGCAAGGTAACATCCGGCGGAGGACATCAGGCTCCCTACTTAAGCGTCAAGCCACTAGTCCCCTCGCGGATACACATGTATTGCAACAAGGGGGCAAGAGGCGAGGGGTGCCCGCGATGAAAAAGCGCAAAATCAAGCCAACACTAAAATTTTCTCAAAACAGGAAACAATGGACTGATTCGCTATATCGGAAGTTCTGTATGCACCCTTACATGCTTATGTTTCTGCACGCTTTTTGCCTACCTCATATAGAGCACGCGAGAAGCACCAGCACTGGTGCCGTGAACACAGTCTGTAATGGTGACTGTGCCTCGCGGTTCTGCCGAAACAGCTTGACAGCTCTCTGGCTCTCCCTAGCTCTCCGGAATTTGGGGTTTTGACCATGCTTCCCAATTTCCGAGAGAAAACATAAAACAAACCTTTGACAAACACGACGGACAATAGTGCTTCGGCCGCCGGCTTATTTTGCGGGACGGCATGGAAACGAAGATAGTCCGTGTGTTTAAATTTGTTCAGAGCCTTAGCCAGCTTTTTAGATTCGAAAGTTGGCTAACACGATTTACCCATGCTATATTCTGTGCCAGCAAGGCCCGTTTTCAGCATAATTTGTTGTCATGATTGAATACTTCCCTACGTCCGCTGTACATAATTGCGTCATGACCTTCCCAGAGTGTCACATGTCGTGACCTTCCCAGAGTGTCACGTGTCATGACTTTCCCAGGGTGTCACGTGTCATGACCTTCCCAGAGTGTCACGTGTCATGACCTTCCCAGTGTCACGTGTCATGACGTTCCCAGGGTGTCACGTGTTATAACTTTTCTATGGTGTCACATGTCATGACGCTCCCAGCGTGCCAGTGTGTTCATTTATGTATAAACTGTATTTCAGGCTAACAAGCTTAGCAACAATGGGTATCACATGGCCATCAAGATGTTAGTTTACTAGTCCATCCTACAGAAAGCGATGAAAAAAATAGAGATAGAATGCATGCACTATACAAGATAATAAAAACAGCTCCAGAAATAATTTGGTCTAGTGCGCAAGAAACCAGCTATTTGCCATTATGCTCTAATTCATGAAGCTAATTTGACGTTTAGTCTGATGAACCTGATTTTTTATGAACTAGTTGATGAAGCTAATTTGACGTTTGGTTGATGAAAAGCAATTTGCTGATGAACTAGTAGATGAAACTAATCTGACGTAGCCATGACGCTTACCATGCATGGGAAGCGTCATGGATTGCCGCCGTAGTCGTGCCAAGGGCGTGCCCCAGACGCAGCTTTTCTTCCTTTTCAGACACTGATGGTGCTATCAGCGACTGCTTTATTGCTGATATGGTGCATGCCACTGAGTGACAGGCTTACGAACACCCAGTGGTTTGGCGAACGGCCTGTGCCCTCTGTAGGATACAAAGGCGTTCAGCTCGTGCAGCCTTCGCCACCAAGAGAAACCTCCACGGAATCGCACAACAGCACTTCCACGAAGTTGCCACTAGCCGGCTGCCCGCAAGGTCCACTGCTCGTCGTGAACCCCCGTGGCCGGCTGGGCAATAAAATTTGCCAGTACCTCACACTCTGGGTGCTGTCTGAAGCAATCACCGGCGTCCAGGCGCGCATCCTGTCACCGATGTACGAAGAACTGCGGCGCCACTTTGAGGATCGGCGGCAGGTTTCTCTATTGTCGGATCGGTGTAGTGCTGCCATCTCTTGGCAAAAAGTGTCAATGGGTGATGAAAAGACGTTTGGAGCGCGACTGGCGGCGGGCGAGTCGCTGCACGTGACGGGCGGACCGTGCCCGGTGTCGCGCTTCTACGCGCGGCGCGAAGAGGCGCTGGCGCAGCTGGTGTGGCGCGCCAACGTGTCACGTGAGGCCGAGCGGCGGCTCGCTCGCGCGCCGAACGGCACGCGCACGTACATCGGCGTGCACGTGAGACGCACCGACTATGCCGAGTGGCTGCGGGATAAGATACACGGCCACCTGGTTTCGCCCGCGTATCTGCGGTGCGCGCTGAGGCACGCGCGGCGTACTTACCCGCGCCCCGCCTTCCTCGTGTCGAGTGACGACATGGCCTGGTGTCGGACACACATCGTCGGCGACGACGTGATGTTCGTCGGCTCCGACGCGTCGGAGGCGTTCGACATGGCCACGCTCGGCATGTGCAACCACACGATCGTCACCTACGGCACATTCGGCTACATGTCGGCCTTCCTGGCCGGCGGAGATGTGATCGTGCCGACAGGCTACTCTAAGGTAGAATATTCTCTGGTGGGGCATCTGCGCCAGGCGCGGCTCAATGTCACTCAGCTCAAAGACTCCGATGAGTGCTGATCGGCGACATCTCGGTGACAGTGGACGCTGATGTGGAGGCGTGAGCCACCTTCACTGCGGGCATGTTCACGTGAAATGAAGTGACGCGCTTTTTTTCGTGGTGCGGTTCCAGTACCTTCTTTTAAAGCCTTTTCACTTTCGAAAATTGTTCAGGGCATCTGCGAGGAACATTATTTAAACACATCAGACGGAAGTGATAGCCTTATTCCGCTTTGTTTTCGTGGTGAGGTGCCATTTATCTTCGTTTGTGGTGTGCAATTGATTGTTCCAGAGCACTGATCTGCATCTACGAGCCGGATAGGATTGTTTGTTGTGCACATTACTGATTAACCTGTCTCCGGCCGGACGGGGGGGGGGGGAGGGGGAGGGGAAGGGGTTAACTTCCCCTCTACGGTGTTTCGGGTTCAGCTAGAAAGTGAACGCTCGCAGCAGCACGAAATTTTAGTACCTGTCCATCTATCCATTTGGCATCTTTTGTGCAGGCTTAAAGTTTTGAACTGCAAAGGTCAGTGGCCTAGGTCGAGTGAGAGGTCAACTTCTAAAAACTTTGACCACGCTTAACTTTTTTGCGTGTTATTTATCATTGTTTAAACTTACTTTGGTAAAAGCACGATGGCACCTGCAGTTTGCATCATTCAGACTTTTTGAAACAGGCAAGGTCAGCGATCCGAGGTGAGGGAAAGCTTTTGCTATTTTACGTAAATAATGCAAATTTATACATATTTTGTAGTCTTGGTGTATGTACATGAAGAAAGGAGTACTAATTCACATGTGCAACCATTGTATGAACACGGAGAACATGTCATTGGCATCGGTCATGACCTACTTCTTTGGGTGTGTTCTACAAGACACATGTTCAGCTCAAAATCGGCAGTTATAATAGGTTTAGGCGTAGAATTCGAACTATCATCTGACAACATATTGTGATCTTATTTCAACGCATAATGAAATCATAATGATCACGTGAAACATGCATGGTGACATCATGTGAAGTTATCCAGGGTCAATGACCTCTGACGTGACCATCGATGCGGCGGAGAGGCTAGGTGAATGGGTGCGACGCCTGTAATCACCTCTGCATGGTATTCGTAAAGCTGATGGCACCTTATTTCATGTATCAGCTTGCCTGTTCTCAGTATGTTATGAACGCATTGTCCAGTGTCGAAGGAACTATGTATAATGTAAACAAGGGCTATGAGAGCATGTGCACCTGTAGGTGTACAGCACACCATTTCTGACCACATAAAATCATTATAATGGTCACTTAGACCGAGTTAGCACTTTTTTTCTCAATTTGGATAGCTTATGAATTTGACCTAAGTTAAGCTCAGCTGACTTTAAGGTCATGCTTAAATGAAATTTGTATGAGTGAGATAGCTTTGCCCCACAGCTACACCCAATAAAAGAAACTTAGTCAGAAGCACATTGTGAAAGAAAACTGCACTGCAACAACAACACTGCACTAATCGTCAGCCACCGCTGATCACATCGACCAGCCGGTTAGCTGTAAATAAGCCAGAAATCAAGCTCTTAGTTTATTTATGGTATCTAGCAGCCAACTCTAGTTAATTTTGCCGTATTTCCGAAGAACGTAGCGTCAAAATAACGAGATTCACCATGATGTGGACAAGATGGATAGACTCTATGTATATTCATGCGTAGGCGCGCCTGTTTTATAGGACTACGCACAATAAGACAGGTCCCCAATCAAAATACTAGGAAACTTACAATCTAATGGCCAAAATGCAAGAACGCTTTGGGGACCTAAGCTCAAGGGGACCAATAATGTTGCATACCCCACCGACCCCCCCCCCCCAAACAAAATCCTTGATCCGACCCTGAATTCCCATTATATGTTTATAGCACTATTCCTTACAGTCGAATACATTCTCAAGACCTTTATACATTTTTTAAGTCACAAACTGCTTTACCTCCAGTTGAGAATTTCAATGCTGTTGAGCTGATAAAGGGAAGCACCTCTCTCTGTGACCGCTTTCTCTCAATGGTTCGAAGCCGATGCAAAGGAGATGGTCTGCAGCCGATGTAGGATCAGACCTTGTTTGAAGCACAGACGCTCACGTAAGCAACCCGACCAACAGCAATCAAAGACTGACCCTTGATCATTTCATCCTCCAGGAAACCGAACCCACGTGACTCCGCTCGCGCGAGTTGGCCAAACATGTACAAGTTGTTACCCGTTTTTGTCGACACTTCCATGAGATCATATTTCCAGAGATGATATCTGCCTTCTGATCAAATAAACGTTCCAGAGTGGCAATGATACATGCACCAATGACGATCTTGGTTCTCCCTACGGCCTCGGGTCCCCGCCTCCCTACGTGGGCACTCCAGTGGGACACTCGTCCCCGCCTCCCTACGTGGGCACTCCAGTGGGACACTCGTCCCCGCCTCCCGACGTGGGCACTCCAGTGGGACACTCCACCCTGAGCAGCCGTCTGGCCTCGTGATCAACACAATGTAGAAGCTGGGCCTGACACTCCTGCTCTCCTCACTCCGACAAGCCCATGGCCATGCCATACACTTCAAAGTCCGCCAGCCAAACAGACCACGGCGCCAGCGGTTTGCCAGGAACGGCCGCAAAGGTAGATGGCGGCCGAATGCCCTCCATGACAGCCGCGGGAGCAGTTAACCTTGGTCCTTGTCGCCAGTTTACGTAGTGTTTCCTCGTCCAGCTCCGCGTCCTCCCATGCCTCAGCTAAACGCAACAGCTTGACATGGCGCGCGACATCTTAGCGTAATGTATAGCAAAAGAAACACAGCAACACTTAACACGCTACCTCGCACCTCCTCGGCCCTCGGCCCACCCACGACTCGCCCCAGACCAACCCAGCTCGCTCCGCCCCACTGGTCACCCATACGCTGGCGGCCCGCTCACTGGCTCAGTATGACGGTGCTCCCCTGCAGCACGCTGTGCCGCCGAGCACATCCGCCGGCTCCGGCCGCGCATCGCGGGGCGCGGAACGGCCTCCGAACTCCGCACGGTCTCGGACACTGCAGAAACATTTGAGTTGACCCCTCAAGATTGGATGTTTGATCAGTCTTGGTTGCAGCCTTCCCTCGTGCTGTGAAATACACAGAGAACGATCTCCTCTCTTCGAGTCTCCACCTCGCACTGTGGAATACAAAGAGAACGGTATTCTCTCGCCGAGCCTCCAATTCGTTCTGTGAAAGACACAGAGCGGGCTCCTCTCCCCGGTCACCCCCCGTACTGTGGAATACGCAAAGAACTGCCTCCTCTCTCTGAGTTTCCCCCCTCGTACTGTTAAGTACACAGAGAACAGTCTCCTCTCTCCGAGTCTCCCCTCGCACCGTGGAATACGCAGAGAACGACCTTCTCTCTCCGAGTCTCCCCAGTCGTTCTGGCGTCCATGGGAGCCCCGCTGCATTCCAGACCGTCTGACAACACTCTCGGGCCTAGGGCCCCGGCCGATAGTCCCCTTAGCTGGGGCGACACGGTCTCTCTGGGACAGCCGGGCGACAACAGCGGAGGGGACGCCAGGACGTCACTGACCGGCTGGCGGCCGTACTCACGGCGCACACATGACTTTTCCGAGCAGAGTTGCTTAAGGTGCACAGCCTCAGCGTCCCACGAGTCGTGACGTTGTGCTAACGTGACGAGTCGTGAAGCCATGCAGTCGTAAAGTGCATCCAACTTTTCCGAAAGCGTACCAAATGCACGTGAACAAGGTTAGACAGGTATGTGTTGCCTACAAGCCGCCCTACATACTCCCCTTGCCGTCCTCTCAGCCCGAGCCTGAAGCGCTGCTAAACTAAGAGACCCTCGGCCTAGACTCGTTCCCACAACTATGAAGCGGTCGGCACATGCGAAGCACGTGATTGTTGTTTGTCGTGCGCAGAAGCAGACACGAATGCTCAGAACGGACGTCGGTCAGCATGGAGATAGATCGAGTGTCCGCCGGACGACACATTGTGAGAACGTTCTTTAATTCGCCAGGTCCATGGCGGGATGTCACTATTAGCTGGCATCCATCAGCGGCTTGGGGAAAGCACGACGGGTGGTGAGAGCGACGTGGGCAACGTGTAGCGCCGGAACGGGGTCACATAGAGGTAACGGATCCGGCGGGAGGTCGCCTCGAGCGCCGCCACCCAGAGGCGACTTCGGGACCTCTTCACGGCTACTGGGTCAGCGTCACGTCACTTGGGGAATCGACACACTTACTCGCGGGAAGGAACAGGCAATCGTGCAGGCAAAGGCACGAATCGACGCGTGTTGACGCGCACGTGCGCTCGTGCGCAAACCGCAGACTCGACAGTGTTTCGAGCGTTCTTCACGAGTGACATCAGACCTCAACAACCGTGCAGATAACGACGCAAACCCAACGACACCGTGCAGGCGCGTACACTGCAAACAAATCACTCAGCTGCCGTAACGCCGTCAGACTTATAACGATGCCATGAGTTGACCGGGAGTCGCCCAGGTCGGATTTTCTAAACAATCTCGATTGCAAACTCGCTGGCGTCTAAGCAGGACACGCTGGCGCCTGGAGCCTAAGTCATCCCGGGCCCATGAAAATGACACTGGTACAAAGGCCGGCTCACGGCAACCAATCTCCATCCAAGATATTGGTACTTAAATCATTTCGACCGGGGGTGACTGAAAAGGAAATATGGATGGATCAGCTTAAGCAAAATAACAGCATATGAGGTGCATAAAGTTGGCATAACAGTCTCGGAAATAAGGGAAGAAAGAGGTAACTTAAAGTTCAGGGCAAAAATCACTTCAAAAACCAAAAGGCACTTGAAAAAAATGCGTATCGCACAATACCGGTTTTCTAGCAGAAAACAAACTAACGATAAAACTAAATGCATATGTATATATGTATATAGATAATGTTTATTTTGTTCCGGCAAATGAGGTAAAAATGCTATTTACGGAAGGTGGCTGCAGCCGGCAGGTGTTTGAAATCTATGCACTATTTGCTTGGGGTGCGTCCGTCTGCCTGTCTGTCTGTCCCATTTCACGTTGCACAGTGCCCGAGCCGAACGGTGGTTCGCTGACTGTTGATATTTGGACACGACCCGCCGGAGCGGGAGGCAGTGTTCACAAGTAGGTCACGAGCCTGTGCAGTCCATGGTTCAGGTGTGGGGCGTGCCAGAAAGGCAATGTTATGCCCCTTGAATACTAACACCGGTGGTCGGAGCACATGGTGCACGATACCCCATCACGGTAACCCGGCGTCGGATCGACGAGGAAATAGCACCGTTCAACCTGAAATTGATCGATGAATCTCATCGTGTGACGGGGGCGATTGCACATGCCGCCCTCCACGGGCATACAAGCCGTCAATGTGGACTCGCGCGTTTTTACACCTTTTCACGTTTTGTGTCATAAATCGGCAGCCAGACCGGGTGGACGAGGGAATACAATTCCAAAGCGTCGGCTAACGTGCTGTCCGCAATGGATGTCACCGGCACGGATTTGTTCGATGCACGGTTACGCCAGTAATCGTAGGACAGGCTGGGAATAGCGGCATAACGGAAAACTACTTCGAATACGACACACTGCTGTCGAAACTGCAGCCATGGTCGTGACAAGACCTACGCGACCCCATGCCCAGGTTCATTTGCCACCCATCCATTAGTCAGTCTGTGCAAAATCACGCTGAAACATCACTTTACAAAAAAAGGGATGGAATGCCACATTTTTGGGTGGTCAAAATGTTGCTGGTTGATCGCTCGAGCCTTTGTTGATTAAACCCAGATGAGCCACGACCAACAGAAATCTAGAAAAAAAATCTCGCGATAAGGGAGAAATCGAGATATTTCGTGAAATGCTGTGACGAATGAGCGTCAAAAAGCTGACTAATCGCGTCTTAACGAGGAATGTACGTTTGCGATCGAGCATGTCTTGGGCGAGGATGCACCCACTTATACCTCACACGTGAATACTTCTGTTTTAGCTACGGCACAAACTGCCCTAACATGATATCATCTAAACCACGTAGGATTCTAGTTCCTGGTGGTCGGATACATGTCGCGAGAGCATCATTAGCCGAATACGAGCGTTTAAGGGTTTTGCTCGTCCAGCCACGGTAGAGAATCTCATAGCGCTTAAACGGGCCGGAGCACTCGTGAAGCTTACCGCGCGCGAGGCGAGGCGTCCTTTATGAGCAGAGTGCGTCAGTGGTCTGAACCACCAAAGGTCCCACGCTGCAGTATGACAGCGGGTGAGGCGTATGTTGCAAACATGTGTCCGAGTGCAGTCCCGGTGCTGAAGGTTACAGGAAGCTCTTGATATAATCAAGACATTAGGAAGTGGAAAATTATATAGACTTGGTGCTGCCCGAGCGTTGCAAAGTAGATTCCACTAACCCCAGGTTTAACCTCACAAACAGGATTGCGAGTTTGCTCCAATCAGCTTTAACACGAGGACGGGTCGGGGGGGGGTCAAGTTAGCCCCCTCCCAAAACGTTTTTACAACAAAAATGGGGAGGCGCAGCGAAGCCGCGCCAAATTTTGCATATCTGTAGGCTCTTGAATAGCGGATCTTTTTGTGTGCAAAATGAGATATATGTGCCTTGTAATATCCCTGTCATATGGGAGGTAAAATCCAGGCCATGGCTGTCAGCAAATACAATTCCAAATAGGGAATCGTTCAATCTGTTGCAACAACTGAGTGTAAGACGAAGCCATAATCTCTGAAGTAGTTTTCCAGGCGATCGAACCATTTAATTTAGGATTGCTCGTAGGTTTTGGTTTCCATGACGTTCAAGAGGTCATGCACAGTCACTGATCGGGAATAAACACCAACGGCCCTTTGCGAAGAACAGGTGTCCACGTGCAAGGCAATTGCTTGAGGTGGTCTGGGGCACCAATCAAAAGTTCGCTCTTGTTGGACCTTATTTGACCTGATGATCATGACCTATGGACGTCAAATTTTGATATAAGTGAGTTCATATGCCGCGTAATTCAACCAGCAAATTTGCCGTCTCTAGCTTTCTTAAATTTATTTTTAGATCTCGGAAGATCAAACTGACCCCCAACCCGAGCGAAGGGTCACCCGGGTGGGCGTTAAATCACCTGAAACAGTTCTTAAATGCATCACGCTGCTTTTACTATAGCAGAACTACCTCCAACTCTAAAACTGACAAAGACCGTTTCCCCTCGCCCGACGCTATTCATAATGTTATGTCAGTTTGGTTAGACATGTATTGCAGACATGTTATAGTTCACTTTTCAACTTAATCTGAATGAGGGATAATTTTCCCAACACGTGGTATAATCAACTGTCGTTGCAATTTTGAACGCCGGAAAATACAGTTTCGGATCTCTTACATTTTCGGCCAATCTCTTTAGCATCAGCATTGTACAAGCTTTTGGAAAAATGGTGAGTACTCGACTGATTTGCTTTCTTGAAAACGTGGACACCTTTCGAACATCCAGTGCGGTTCCCATAAGAACCGAAGCACAATGGACTGCCTGGAGTCGTTAGACACCGCTGTTCGATAATTTTTTACAAAACGACACGCCGTAGCAGTGCTACTTGATGCTGAGAAGGTCAAGACATGTGGTATATGTGGCCTTAGGAGTGCTTACATTCAGAGTTTTCTAGAGAGGAGGTACTTTAGCGGTTGAGTCGGCAGCGCTTTATCGGACCGTTTCGAACACGAAAACGACAGATGGGTTTGATTGCTCGCCGCGTGGTAATGCGTTGGGTTCAGTGCAAGACTGAAGGCTGCTGTTCATGTCGTGAGAAGCTGACTGGCTATAAGGACGTAGCTAATCGTCAGTTTTTAATGAAATAGCGTTAAAAAGCCCGGACGATCTAGGATTATTATTTGTGGATACCTGAGCTGTAGCTTCAAAAATAACGGAGGTTGTTGAGCGACACATGCCAAGGATTCATCCTGGCTTCGTACTATTGAGAGGAACAGCGCTTTGAGGTAGGAGGGCCGAGCATCGCTTGTGCAGGCCTCTTACATAGCCCGCTTCATCGCAGACTTATCGCTGTTACGATCGCTGATCTGATCTGATCTGATCACTGCACTGATCGCTGGACAGCATGAAATACGCGCTTTCGCTTTCAGTTGTCATTTTATGTATATAAAGCTAAATGAACGTGCTAGAGTTGTTCAAAGATGTCGTTTCCATCTGCTGATACCAATGTTGTATGGGTTTGCTCTGTATAATCGGGATCACGTTAGGAAATGCGAGTTCCGCACCAGCAATTATTATGCCAAGGTAATGAAGGCCGCTTACGCTTTCAGCTGATTGTACGATGACGTCACGAGAACAAAAGTGATATTGTTTCAGGTGCTTGTAGAACCTTGCTATCGGGAAATGTAGGGAAATGTAGATGATAAGGGATGTAAGGGGAAGGAGGGGGGGGGGGGGGGGCAGAAAAATGACTGAAACCTGCCTCCGAAATGCACGTAAACACTTTTCTCCCAAGATTTGACGCAATTTTTGCAGCTGGCAGCAGGGGTCCAGTTTCTTAGAATCAGTTTTTGGGGACTGAGCCCCCAAATTAAGATCAGTAAGAAATAATGGATAAAACTGAGAATGGGCTGCTCTCTGAGAAACAAAGTGGATACCGTCTAAAACGAAGCACACAAATTCAGCCGGTATAATAATTAGCAATCTTTGTGCAGCTTTTTGACCGAGACCATGACTTTACAGTCATTTACTTGGACATTAGTAAATATTTTGACAAAATATGGCATAAGGGCCTCCTACTCAAGTGCAAGCACTATTGTGGTTTGTCGCGAACTCTCGTAAATTGGGCTGGAAACTGTGATGGAACTTGGCTGGAATCTATCAGACCGTAAGTAGATAGTTAAGGTAGGCAACAGTTTCAGTACGCCTAGGACCATACATGCTGGATTCCCGCAGGGGTCTGCGTTCTGGGTCCTTGAGCTTATATATCTTAACGACCTAGCCGACAAGACTGATAATGACGTATTGTTCTTTGCTGAAGATAGTACGCTATACACACTACCAAGTTACCGTACAAGCGGCACTCCACCACAACTTATATATCATTCAGAGTACGGCAAAGACTGGCTCATCACGTTTAATGCCACGAAAACAATTAAACAAACATTCACCACAGTAACACACGTAACCCACCGCAACTGTCATTTGATGGCCAACGAATTGCAACGCTATCATGCAATCCGAATTTCGATGCTGCGTAAAACAGATCGTATCATTCAAAACTTTTCTCAACTCACGAACAACGAACAACTAAGTATCTATCTCAGAGGTAACGATTTACAAGGTCGCGATAGGCAGCAGATAGCAAATATTTTCCAAGCATTTCATTTTCAGACCAAACGGTTCGCCTAAAACTTCCAGCGGGCGCGGGCAGCGGACGGGTCACTGGGTGGCGTTGCCGGGCCGGGCGTCCGCCGCCGGCCCGAGACGGCTATATGTGTAGACCGGAGCGGCGGCGGACGCCTGGCCCTTGTCGGCTTACAGATCGGACGAATGGGCGGTGGGTCGTGGGCTCTGTGGTGGTGATATGTTGTATTGTTAGGAGAGGCGCTTAGATTTAAGCGTTCCGCTTATGCGCCAATCCACTCATCATATTATGTACTACTTCATGTCCATAATCGAAAATAAACACCAAACATCAAACCCAGATGATTGGCAATGCCCAATGCTGTCATGGCGCATTTGAAGCAAGTCGCGCCAACGAGAAGGGAGTGATGCGTAAAGATAATAATGACGTCATTAGGATTAAGTCAACATTACTGCATCACGCCGCTTATGTCAATGGTAAATAATTCAAATTTCTGCTAATGAAATGAGCTACTTAAATGACTCCTCCGATAAAAACTGTTGCATAATCTCAGCTTACACTTACCTGACGTCATATAAAGTTTATAAAATGAGTTTAAGTCTTCAATGATTGGTCAATTTTACGCCGAGAAAAAAGAGCGCAGTAAATACGAGCAGCATCTTACAAACTGAACTAAAACAACCCTTACAAAAATTGGGAGACAGCGGAGTCGTCACAAGTCGTCCACAACTTGTATCACCACACGGCAGTCATGAGAAAACTCTTGGCCATAAAAACATATTTTCATCTTTCAGTGTTGTAATGCGCTCAGCAGCATCGAACCGACGTTTCGTAGAATATGTTGAATAGAGCTTTGAACAATGAGGGTGTTTTAGTCTTTTTTCAAAAAGGGGAGTGATTGGTATGAGTTTCCCAGGCTCGTGATCGAGCAGATGCTTTTTACCTCTGTGCGTCTAAATGTTGAACACTTCCTGACCTAGTGCCGCGGCTGTGCCACGGGTCGTCTGCGCTGCTTCGTTCAAGCGCCCTTTTCCTGTGCCGGGGGCGGAACCCGTGCTGTGATGTTGAACCCGTGCTGTGATGTTGAACCTGTGGCATCTTCACCCTCTTAACCCATTTTGTCTTCAGAACCATTTCCGACCGTGCAACTGCATAGGGTACGCAGACAAGGTGCGCAGTAATATATTGGTGACACAGTACTGACCATTGGCATGCAGCTGACAGCTTCAGAAATGCGCCAAATGGTCGCGTAGTTTACGCGCTTATAAACTCTCAACGTCATCAATCAAGTCAAGGGTCAGCTGGGCAAGTGTTCGCACTTTCTCAGCCAAGGCCAGAGAGTGCTCGGAGGCGCAACATTCAGAAAACCTGGTGCGCTATAAGCACATTAGTGAGGAGCGCTCCAGACTGAGGGGGACTTCACCCCTGTGACCTCAGCGACAGCGACCGCGACCTTTCGGTAAATGCCAACTAGGTTGTCTGTGACGCTTACAACGACGACGAGAGATAGATTCACGAAGTGAAAAAGGAGAGATAGCAGGACAAATTACCAGGAAAATACACTGGGGCCCTCAGCGTTAGAATCACACTGAAAGAACAAAACAACTGATCCTCAGATGACGCAAAACCCTCCACCTGGGGGCGGTCGAGTCGTGACGTTTTGCAAGCACGTCGCCCGCGCTTTACGGTCTGCAGGCGGCGCATGCGCCGGTCGCACATGACGTTCATCAACGCCGGCAGTCGGCTCCAGTCGCTGCCGAGCAGGGATCAAGAAGCCGGTTGCCATCAGCTGACTCAGTGAGTACTCGATGGTGTGTTTGCAGCGTTGTTCGTGCTCACAGCAAACTTATTTCTCTTATTTATGGCAGATTCTGTTGTCCGACCAGTCAGGTGATTCTTTCTGGTACAGCTGTACTGAGATTGCGTCGAAATCCACATTGATGTTTGGAAAGAATAAATCTCTTAAAAAGTAGTGTCCTTAATTGTGGTCTCGCTCCACTAACCATGAAATTCGCTTGACTATCATATGTTTAAATAGCTTCCTGGGGGACATGAGAACGGAATGGAACGATAGGTTCAATGATTGTCGATTGCACTTCTCACTGACGATATCAATCGATGAGTGCAATTGATATTGTCTTCCGAGATGTCACCCGGCAGATCGAATTGTACTTTGGAGCTTCATTAGCTTATCAGCATAATGCTCTTCTGTATTGTTGGAAACAAAGCAATTAGCATATAAAAGAAAAAAAAAAATGTTTCGCAAGATCCACGATGGCCCGCATGACATTTTCCGAAAGGGCTACACTGAGCAAGAGCCACAGCAGAACAATGATTTAGAGGCATTGTCGGCATAACTTGGCTATTGATGCGTATTATGGGCAATAAAAAGGAAGGCCATTTTCTGGAAAGTGGCTCGAACTATTCCCCATAGTCGGCCCGGAGTAGCAGCAGAAGTGATATGCAGAATACTCGTTTTTCAACAATGGTGCTTCACATTCCATACAATTCACCGAGCTCGAGCACGTTGATAATTTCGGGCAGGGGATCAGGATCCTCATGATGGCGTCGACAACAGCGGAGACACGTTCCGATGTGCCATAACCTGTTCTCACTTCGGTGGTCCACCACGGCACTGGATGCGTCATGATTGGGTGAGGACCGGGAGATTGCGGCCGGACGAACAATGGATGACATAAAAAATCTTCCTCTTTCGCCGATCATCCTGTTACTACGCGCGACGATTCCTCGATTCCTCGACAGATTTCACAGCCGGCGACCGGACCGCCAGACGGTTTGGGCCCCGATCATACCGGCTGTAGCTCTCTCTCCTCTCTCTCTGTCCGTCTTGTCCGTCTGTCTGTCTGTCTGTTGTCTGCGTCTGTTTGTCTGCTCTGTTTGTCTGTCGTCTGTCTGTCTGTCTGTCTTCTGTCTGTCGGTCTCTTGTCTGCTCTCTGTCTCTCTGTCTCTGTCTCCCTCCCTCTCTCTCTTCTCTCCCTCTCCTTCTTCTCCCTCTCTTTCTCCCCTCTCTCTCTCCCCCTCCC
>NW_023596225.1:43793564-43842243 GCF_011947565.3 Pollicipes pollicipes | reverse complement strand
GCCTCATAATTCAAAATTCAGCACGATCCAACACAATTCAAGTTTATTTCGTATGACAGCCCACCCGCCCCCCTGAAAATGAAAATTTCATTATCATCCCTTTCCAGCAGAGCAAACCAACAAAGCGTGTTAATCTGTCGAAGTCAATCGCTTATTGGCCAAATATAAGGTGTCGGCGTGAGCTTATGAGACGCATCGCTTATTTATGGAATCGATATCCAAATATAACTGATGGTATAATTGATCGTACCATGTTCCTCGCATGGTGTGTCCTTTATGTAATATTCACTCACCAGGCGAACATGATATTTTAATCACCTCCATCCTTGATACCGATGACTCGGCTCAATAATTCCGAAAAAAAGATGACGCCCACGTCCTTGGTGCTCCCGAATTCTTCAGGGATTCTCAGCGCCAAATCTCACCCCAAAACTCCCGTACGATTTTTGGAAATTTTCAGATAAAGTCTAACGCATCAGTGGATTAATCCTCTTTTGGCAAACAAATTCATTATGTGAAGACCTCTACCCAGGATCGTCGCCTGCGTTCACATATCTGTCTATTTTCCCGACCTGACCTGACCTGACCTACCCTGACCTAACCTGATCTGACCCGACCTGACCTGGATGTCGTAGTGGACCTGACCGATGTGGTTACTTCACACCGCCTCACTTTACCAAACTCTATTCATCCCCCTCCGCGTGACTAATGGGTCATGACCCTAACCCTGACCTGGTGACCCCGACATGACCATGCTCTGCCTCGTCTCAGATTGCCAACCACCTGCTCGCCCAACATGCTCAGGCGCTTTCTGTCGTCCCCAACCTTGTCCGTTAACTCAATTCAACAAACAGTTTCCACCTGCCTCGAGTGACCTGCCCTTCCCTGCCTTACCCTGCGTTGCCTTGACCTGACCGCCACAGACTGAACACGACCCTGTCTTTGCTTAACCGTGACCCGGACAAATAGGTGCGTGCCGCCAGTCTGCCCTACCCTGCTGTGCCCTACCCTGCCTGTTCTTTGCTGCTAAAAACCGTGACCCCGGACAAATAGTGTGCGCGCCGCCAGTCTGCCTTCCCTGCCTGTGCCTCACCCTGACCTGGCGTGCGGCGTGGCAGGGTGGACACCTCCCTGCGCCTCGCTGCTCCTTGACCCGGACGGTCGCGTGCGGCCGGTGGTGCCTGCCGACGGCGGCGCTGCTCCGCCGGCGGCGCCGCTGCTTCGAGGGGCGCACGACCACGCTCGCCGGCTGGGGCGTGCTCCAGTCTGGCGAGTCGCAGCAGCCGGAGGTGCTGCAGCACGTCACGTGCCGGTGTCAGCACGCCCAGTGCGAACCAGAGCTACTCGGGCGGCGGCGGCCGCATCACGGCCTAACAATGATCTGCGCAGGGGAGGATGCTGGAGGACGAGACTCGTGCCAGGTGCGTGCGGGCGGGCGGGGCGGGGCTGGCTCGGTGTTGGTTGCCGGGTGGTGAACCGATCACAAGGTGCACCAAATTGGTGCAGCAAATTGCGTGCGGTTGTTTATTTGTCAAGAGCGTGTTTTTCGATTTGACTGCAGTATGACAAACCGTAGTTTCCCCACACACATTTGAATGGAATTTTCAGACATGTCGAGATATTGTATGATACAATCTGCATTGTATGCTGACACTGCTTCTTCACAGGGCGACAGCGGCGGCCGATGATGCTGAAAGACAGCAACTTTGTCTACACGTTAGGTGGCATCGTCAGCTTCGGCAACGCCTGCGCTCTGCCGAAATTCCCAGGCGTCTACACCCGCGTCTCCGGTACGACCAGCTGAGAATTTGACGCGTGAGCGGCAGTTAACTTACGGTGCTTCACACTCCATGCGACGTCTATCACTGATCGCCATATAATTGATCATCACATCATTGATCGTCAAATCACTGATCATCATGTTATTACTCATCATTAATCATCATATCATTGGTCAGCATACCTGTGATAGTCATTTCATTGATCATCACCTCATTGATCACGATACCAGTGATAATCGTACCATTTATCACCATAAGTTAGCTGCCGAGTCCATTGCTCTGAAACATCCGTAGAAATGAAATGCATCCGTATCAGACTAAAGCACGGATATTCGCTTCAGTGTGGCTTTATTCCGAGTATTTAGGAGACACGTGTGAGGATCCACTTGTCGGATAATTTCAACCACCCCCTTGAGAATAACCCGGCTTACCTGGATAGTGTAGCGCAGTGCCATCGACGCTGTGGAATGGTGAACATCGTCTGTCTTTCTCCAAGCTTCTATTCCTTCGAATGTTCAAATGTTGAGTGGTTTGTGCTACGTAGCATGCACTGGTGTTACGAAAGAGAGCGCTGCTATGTAAGGCATTGCAGTTCAGAGTATGTGAAATATTCACAACCCGTCAGCGCCCAGGCTATTTCTCCAAAGGTGACTGCCGGTAAATGGTGCCCTCTGCAATCTCTGGATGTAATTCTCAAATTTCAGTTGAAATTTGAAACATCATCACCAAATATCAGTTGAAACGTCGAATCAATTACAATGATCACTACCGCTTAGCAACCTGCACGACCGTTGGAACACTTCACACACTTTGAACGCCTTTTCAAGGCAGTCAGTTTAAATGGATGTTTGAAATTGTTCGCCGAATCACTTGTCCCATTGTGATCATCGGTCTCGAAATCAAGATGGACTTCCTAACCGACCCAGAGCGAATGGGCAACACAGGCTATGCGGGTTTGGAACTTACGCGTCAGCCGGGCGTGCTATTCATAGTGATCAGATATGGCCTCGTACCGTATTGAATTCTGACTGGTTATTCCGGTTAGTGAACATAATCTTCAGCATGCCGCTGAATGGTACAATGGTGGTGAAGAAAAACATGGGCAATCAAAAGTACTACCATTAGAACCGTAAACATTCGTGGAAGCCCCGCAAGTAGCGCCACATTCCGGGACCTGACCTCACACCGTAACACTAGGTGGGGTAAGGTGTCAAATCAGTCACTTGCAGGGCGCTACGATGAAACATCTGGAACGGCTGATACGTTGATGCAGTACACCAGACGGCGGTCCCTTCTGCCCTTGTCGGCCACATGATGTAGTCAACTACGCAACTTATTGAACCGCTTGAGCAGGGCCCAGTGCTGTTCACAAATGACATGTTGTGTGCACGTTGTTTCAGAGTTTTGGGACTGGATAAGGTCAAACTCCCGGATCTGAAGTTCTTCGAAGATGAAGACGTCACAAGAATAGCGGATTCACATCTTTGTCATGCTGCTGGGCCTGATGCATGTTATTTATTTAATCGTCTATTCCACGTGCGTCCATTGCTGCGGAAGACTAGGTACAGCGGAATTTTCGAGCACGTGCAATCTGCTTGGCACGTCGGGACACGCTTAAACAACTGATGCGCCCTGAATGTTTTCCAAATGAAACAGACCGTGTTCTGAATATGAATGGCACACAAGGTCGCCAAGGACAGACTTTTGGTTAACATACACGCGTCTGCTGTACCGTGTACCAATATTTACTTGCCTTCTACTGAAAACTGTTTTTGCATTCGATGACGTCTCTCAGTGTATCCAATTTTAATACCCATGTACTTCCCAGTGTTAATCAGAAGAGCTGGAGAAACTTGGCTTGGTTTATAGGGCATTTCTTGTTGTTCGCTTAATCTCAGCGGTTCCACCGCGATTAGTAGCCGTATATCAGACGCAGTGATGAGCTGTGGCAGTGTACAGTTCATCACTAATGACCAACTGTTTTTCTGTGGCCGAGGTACACACCACAAGGCAGGTATACGATGATGATGATTAGGGTTTATCGGCGCGCTTGTCTAGACACGGCATCCTAGATTGCATGTCGTGTCTGGGTGCAATATGACCTTTGATGTTGGCGCGCGTAAGACCTGAAATCGTCATCATGACATGTTTTAACACATGCATATCTCTGAGTGGTTGTTACGACTAGAGCACGTGGTATTCGGTCTCTGTGTAAAGAGAAACCTTGGCACAGTAAAAGTGTGCTTATCTTGCTAGATTTATACAACATTCTAGGTGAAAATACAGTGCGAAAAGGAGCATTGTGGGACTCTGATGGAACTGAAGACGAGTAAAACACGCCGACTTGCCGGTCGCGAGGCGCTAGGTTTTGCATTAAACCTAGCGCTCACTGTAACCGTACATGCCCGCTTGGTCCGCCACCGGGCGCCGACGCACACGGAGAGAGGCGTCGGGGTCCTGCGGGAATCCCACCTACATGCACAAGGCCGAGCTCCTCGAAAACACCATTTTTAAAGAGTGTTGATCGACTTGCAAGCGACTCTTTCCGGATCCTCGAGCAAAGAGTATTCGGGTATAACAGGTTTCAGAGGAGTGCTGAGCGAAGTACACATGATCATCAATGCATGTCCTTTCCGTTATCACAGTATCATGCCACAAATATCCTTTTCCAAACTGCATCCATCAAAGCTCACACGGGATTTATCGCAGAAGTATGAAATGACAAATCGGAAGTCATAGCGCTGTCCGCGCAAAATCAGTCCGAATTATGCATAGCTGTGCGCTCATCCGAACATCCCGCTTTTATTCAGTTACCGGCCGCCGTTAATTCATTCATCGTTTTGTTTTTGTCGTGAAAGCTTGTCTTGGATTCGGGAAAGAGTAAATATAACACTCCACATTGTTCAGTCAATGTTCTTACCGTGTCGAAGCGTGCTTGTGTCAGTCATCGCTGTATTTAGTTTTAGCCCTACTGCGAAATCTAGCAAATATGATGTGACACTCAGACATTTACAGCTATTGTTCGACGGTTGACCGCCAGTCACCTAAATAAGGCATCTTAAAAATCCGCTCTCATTTCTCGCTGCGTTCGCTGTCCCAGTGGGCTGTCACGCCGCGTATATGAGCTTTTTGCGAGTGTACGTGCTGCGTTATTTCACACTTATAATCGAATTATTTCACGAGATTCACAAACCAGCGGATGTGCGCCGGTCGTCTGTGTATGCTAGGTCATGCTAGGTCAATGTCATCGAAATGTCTGCCCGCAAAACCCGTTTCTCAGATATAAAGAGAGAGCAAATGTTTTGATAGCGGACCCTATCCGCCCCCATCGGGATGTTTTTCACCTTCGCCGGACCAGGGGCCTCGCGGGCCGCAAGCTCTTGAAACGAAGTGAACATGTCAAAACCAAGTGAAATAAAGCAGTAGATAGCTCTGGTAAAACGTCACTAGATTCACCCCAATTAATACTAGAGTAAGCGGGGGGGGGGGGGGGGGGTGGGAGAAGACAAGTCTCATGGTGCACAGGTCACTTCAACTCTCAGCTCCGCTGGACACCGACATCTTACGCGAACGCACCCGCCCAGCTCCGTTAGTCCAATCGCGCATCCGACCCCGACACGGGGTGACGTGGCCACGGACCAATCACTGCGCGCCACGCAGGTGTGCGCCCCGGCGAATCGCGGCGGTCAAGGTGACCTGAACCGGCGGTCCGGACCACCTCGGACCGGACCGACAGGGCCAGGTTAGGCCAGCTGCCCCAGCATCCAGACAGGCCAGGCCAGCTGGACCCGTTGAAGTTGCATGCAGGCAGTCGCGCACAGACCCCCACACTCGTGAAGGGGCCTTTGATGGTCGGACCAGGTCAGCGTGGTACAATTAATGAATGCAGGGCTCTTTCTCACCCCTAGTGCTGTAGGAAAGATGACAGTCGGGAAGCTGTGTACCATAGTCTTTGGCACGGCACATATGCAACCACGTCGACAGTGGTCCGGCTAGTCATATCCCCACACAGGCCAAGTTCTGGGTATCTAATCGTGTTCCACGAGAACCAAGCGTGGAACGGCAACAAGGCAGGGTGAATGACGCCAGGTTGCGCCAAATATCTGATGATGTGTCATAGTTGTTGGCGAAAAACAAACAGGACATGTGGACATTTTATTAACCCTTATAAAATTTCTAAAATTAACTAAATTCAAATTTCTGAATGCCATCGAAGTGGAGAGACCTTGACCATGCATGCTGAGCTCAACCAAAAATGCGGGTTTCAGAGAAACCCACCAATAATTTTTCAAAGGAGAAGCTGCCGTCCTTCGTGCCTGGAAACAAATAATTGTGTGAGCGTCCTGAAAGCTAAAACACGGCACGTGACATTAGGTTGCATGGTCATAAGTCGAGAACACATGAGCTAAAGCTTTGAAATAATTATTGCCTGCAATTGATCATTGTCGGTTCAATAACATAAAGTTTGTGTTATTTTGTATTGAGTTACAGACCCTTAAGGGCATACCTTATTAATGACATTTTTAAAACACCCGAGGCTTTTATTCGGTTTATACCAGGTGCTGGACAATATGCTTCCTATATCCGTCCGTCGTTTCGATTTCGTTGAAATTTGCACCGCTGATTCAAAACATAAGGACTTCATATGAAATCACATCAGTAATAGGTCCCGTTCAATCTGTCGTCATCACGATCATCAGCTGGAACACGAGACGCCATGCGTGCAGGCAATGCGTTCGATGTGTGAGCTGACGGGAAAGTCTTTTAACTTTGCTTTCCCTTCTTCCTTTACATTTTACTTCAGACCACACACTAACTGGCTTACCGCCGACACACTACGTACAAAGTGGTGTTGAAAGTGTGGCTTCTGCTGCAGTAATACCATTATCGATTCTATCCGTCTGTTGAGTGATTTCTCCCATTTGCAAATCATTTCAGTTACTTCCCTCTCATCTTAAGTGTTTGCTCATGACGCTCTTATTTTACTGGGTAACGCACACACCCACCACGCCAAGCACTGCCACTCAGCTTTTCATGGCTACACTTGGCATTTCAATTCCCTTCTTATTCATTTTACATCGCATTTCCCCCAAAATTAGAAGCAAATGTACCCGTCTCACCCAAAGTGCTTGCCGACACAAGAGCTACCAAATCGAACTGCCGCTTCAGTACGGTCAAGTTGGCGCCACATTCACATTCAGATTCAGGTCCATATTCGGGATTCAGCGGACTCCTCAAACTGCCCTGAAACTTTGCACACAGGTGCAGTTTAACCTCCTGAACACAATGAACACAATAGCTCGGACCGGTACGCCCTATTACCGGAGATATCAGCATGCGGAGTTTGGAAATAATTGAAGGAGTTCATCCTTTTATTGGGATTTTTTCATCTTGGTCTATCTCCGGTAATAGGGCGTGCCAGTCCAAGATTTTATGTTCATTATGCTTAGAAAAATACGCTTCGTGTATTTGGAAAGTTTAAGTCCAATCTACAGAGTCCACTGAATATGGAATATGAAAATGAGTCAAGGATGAAGAAAATGTGATCCATGCCTCATATACGCCAGACCTAAGTAGCTTCGGCATTTGAAAAACCATAACTTTTTTGATGCAGCGTACTGGTTCAATATTTTGTGTTTATCGTAATCAGAGGGCTAATATGTACCAACACACGGATTTTGGAAAGGATTGAAGGAGTCCGCATTTTTTATTCTGATCTTTTATCTTGTGATTTCTCCAGTAATAGGGCGTACCGGTCCGAAATTTTGTGCTCATTGTGCTCAGGAGATCCAAATGCATCTCTGTGCAAAGTTTCAGGGCAATTCGAGGAGTCCGCTGAATCCCGAATATGGACCTGAATCTGAATGTGAATGTGGTGCCAACTTGACAGACGTCGCTTCAGTCAGAGGGATTTTTAATCTGGTAGCGCTTTCTCCCCGTGCTGACAGGCTGACAACAAAAAAGCCTGGCATCATCGTCAGCCGGTGCGTGACGTAACAGGCCACATGACTTTGTGGTCACGTGACGTGCTGATGACAGATCGAACGCGGCCACAATTAGAAGTTTCGTCGATTTGTCCGATTGTTGATTTGTCGCGACCTGACCAAGCCGTCTATACTGAGTATAAAAAACATGGAATTGGTAGCACTGCAGGACCGAAAATATGTTAACTTGTTAGCATGCGATTGCACATGAGCTGTAGGAAACTGGTGGCGAGCAGCAATTTAAAAGAACGTGCCGAGGAAACTATCTAAAAGCGCAGCACAAATATCGTTTCCGCACCGAGTGCCTTCAGGCGTCACAACAGTTCCCTATTGATATGTGTAAAGCTGCTCAAGCCATGGCATGCCTTCTATAAAAATGGGGTATTGGATCTGGATCAATGGCTTCCTAACGACTGCATACGATAATTCACACCATCCCGAAATGTGCAGACCTGCATTCGCCAAGGCGGCTATGCATTTTGCATCATATCCATACGAGCTGACGACATACAGCACACGACGACCTTGGACGGCATACGAACGTGCCGACCGCTTCCATACGGCATACCGGCATACGGCTACCATACAGCAGACGGCATACCACTGCCTACTCACTCCCGACGGCGCTCAAACACGTCCGGCAGCGACGGCACGCACCGCAAGCACGGCGTGCCGGTCTGCGAACGGCCCGACGGGCGGGCGGCGAACTGCGGGTGCGGCAGGCGGATACGGACGGACAAAGAGCGGCCAATATCGCGGTTTGTCGGCTGGACGATGAAGGGAGGCTTAGCCGGGGTCGATGCACTCGTCTGGGGAGACGGGACGGCGGGACACGCGCCGCGAGGCAAGCCTCCCCCCCCCCCCCTCCGGGTAGCCGGAAAGTTGATGCAGAAAAGAAGAGTTAAATACATCGGGGAAGGAGAGATGAAATCACGGGTGCGGTGGCCGGGAAAACAAAAGTGGGGCGGTGTGTGGGAAAGGAGGAAGCAGACCTCTAGATCTGAAGACTTAGACGGGCCCGGGACAAGCAGCGCCCCTTCGTAAAACTGCGGTGTCTGAACAGCTCTCGACTCCCACAAACACTGCCAGCCCGAAACGCAAAAACTCTTGCCCACTGCCGCTCGGCATTCGCGTTTGTCCTAGGTGGGGAGTGCCGGCGGTCTGCAACAGCGGCCTCTTCCGTTCTGGCCGCGGCGACTGGTCGAGGCACCGCGCGATTGAGGGGAGCCTGCCCCGTCAACCCGCCGCGTCGGAGTAGTGCCCTGGTCTCGTCGGAGTAGTGCCCTGGTTGCGTCGAACTAGTGCCCTGGCCGCGTCGAACTGGTGCTCTGGCCGCGTCGGAGTAGTGCCCTGGCCGCGTCGGACTAGTGCCCTGGCCGCGTCGGAGTAGTGCCCTGGCCGCGTCGGAGTAGTGCCCTGGCCGCGTCGGTCTCGTGCCCGGTCACGTCGGAGTAGTGCCCTGGTCTCGTCGGAGTAGTGCCCTGGATGCGTCGAACTAGTGCCCTGGCCGCGTCGAACTGGTGCTCTGGCCGCGTCGGAGTAGTGCCCTGGCCGCGTCGGACTAGTGCCCTGGCCGCGTCGGAGTAGTGCCCTGGCCGCGTCGGAGTAGTGCCCTGGCCGCGTCGGTCTCGTGCCCGGTCACGTCGGAGTAGTGCCCTGGTCTCGTCGGAGTAGTGCCCTGGTTGCGTCGAACTAGTGCCCTGGCCGCGTCGAACTGGTGCTCTGGCCGCGTCGGAGTAGTGCCCTGGACGCGTCGGACTAGTGCCCTGGCCGCGTCGGACTAGTGCCCTGGCCGCGTCGGAGTAGTGCCCTTGCCGCGTCGGACTAGTGCCCTGGCCGCGTCGGAGTAGTGCCCTGGCCGCGTCGGAGTAGTGCCCTGGCCGCGTCGGTCTCGTGCCCGGTCACGTCGGAGTAGTGCCCTGGTCTCGTCGGAGTAGTGCCCTGGTTGCGTCGAACTAGTGCCCTGGCCGCGTCGAACTGGTGCTCTGGCCGCGTCGGAGTAGTGCCCTGGACGCGTCGGACTAGTGCCCTGGCCGCGTCGGACTAGTGCCCTGGCCGCGTCGGAGTAGTGCCCTGGCCGCGTCGGACTAGTGCCCTGGCCGCGTCGGAGTAGTGCCCTGGCCGCGTCGGACTAGTGGCCTGGCCGCGTCGGAGTAGTGCCCTGGCCGCGTCGGAGTAGTGCCCTGGCCGCGTCGGACTAGTGGCCTGGCCGCGTCGGACTAGTACCCTGGCCGCGTCGGAGTAGTGCCATGGTCGCGTCCGTCCCGTCAGCGGTGAGCCGGCGCTCTGCCATCGCAGCTGTTCGTGGCTCGATTGGCGAGTGGACGGACACGAGCTCGCCTCGGACCACCGGAGTGGTGGCGTGACGGACGCCACGGAGGGGGGGGGGAGCTAGTAATTTGGGGGTGAGACGCGTGTCTGGGGGCTGGCGAGTAGGTTGTGGCTGGGAGGGTGAATGCTTATGATGCATCAAGTGCATAAACAAATTATGCATCAATAAATTTAACGAGTGGAAAGCATAGCTTTGTGCCCCACACATGGCATGGCCTAAGAAATGGAATGCGGATCATGAATAGACAATGGAGAAGCATGTCAGTCACGCGCGGGGGGAACGGATGGAGTCTAAGCCAAAGAATGAACCGCAACAAGGAAATGCAATCAGCAAATAATATAAATAGAACGAGGAATGGACCGGGCGGCTGAGGTTCTGGACCGCAAACCGCAACTAAAGCTCTTCCATTTTGACGTCCGTCAGCAGGGCGACTGCCGCGTTGTCAGCAGTCCTTGCCTGGCTCTGATGTCACCGTGCAGAGCCGTCGTCGCGCCATACATGGTTACATTATCATGCTGATTACACCCTGGTCACATCATGTCCAACATCCTTGCCAGCTGTACTGCCAGTCGGACGTCCACGACACAGCAGGTGAAGCGTCATCGACGAAGCGACCGCTGGAGACGGCTGGTCACGACCACGAGCAGCCGCGTGCCCTTGCGTGCATCCCGGCCAAGCACCACGGCGCCTAGCGTGCTGACGTCCCTCGGACGCCGTGCAGCGACCTCCTGGTGCAACGCTCTCGTGCAGGGCAGTGCCCTGGACCTCAGCCGGACTCCATGGGTGAGAGTTGAGAGCTGAGAGCTCCGCCTGGGTGAGAGATGAGAGCTGAGAACTCCGCCTGGGTGAGAGCTGGGAGCTGAGAGCTCCCCATGGCTGAGAGCTGAGAGCTGAGAGCTCCCCATGGCTGAGAGCTGAGAGCTGAGAGCTCCCCATGGCTGAGAACTGAGAGCTGGGAGCTGAGAGCTCCCCATGGCTGAGAGCAGCCATGATAGCTGTCGGCGATCCGACGGTTGCAAGTGCTCGCCGTCTCTTCGAAGCACTCTCGGTGATCTTGTCTGAGGCAGTGAACAAGGTCGAATTCCCGATGCTTTTCTCGCTCATTTGGCTGAGGTCCTGCAATGACGCCCGGTGGGTAGGCCTGCGCGGCCTCCGTAGCGGCATGGTGCGACTCGGCCGTTCCCCTGAGTCTTGGTGTGACGGCGGCGCGGTGGCACGAGCCGCAGTCCGTGCCCCGTTCCAACCAGGCACAGCACGCGCGTCGATGCTGTTGTTTTAATGAGGACCGGGAGTAAATTGACCGAAGGCTGGGCGTCTTTTAGCTCCGCTGCACTTCGCCAATTCCTTTTCCATTTCACCTGTCCGTAGCTTGGGCGGAGTGTGAAGTGTAATTTCCGTTAGTTCGGAAGCAGGCACGACGTGGGGTGGAGGTCATTTTAAGGTTCATATATATATATATATATATATATATATATTATATATATATATATATATATATATATATATATATATATCGCATATATCCAAGGGACGCAAGTGCGGCATAACGAGAGGACGTGACAGGGTGGCATGTCCTGCCGAGAGCACTGGTACCTCTACAGGGAGTCTTCCACCAGTGGTATCATTTAGGACTGTGATTAGGCAGTCTAAGAGAACGATGGTAGCCTGAGACAGGTCCCATTTGAGTATACATCTGCAGCTCTTTTACCCATCACGCCGCACACATTTCTTGTCAATTTGGGCTCAGACTGCACCGTCGTTCGACGCGAAATGGGAAACGTGTAAAGACGTGATGGTCGGAGCCACCTGGCAGTGGATGGTGTAGGTCATCCGCGTGCAAGGCGCAACGTAGGTATCGACTGAGAACTCATATTTAGCTGGGGGCGGCTCTAGCCTCCCCCCCCCCCCCCCCCCCACACACTGAACTTCGAGGGAAAAGTGGGCCAGATTCTGAGAGAAACACGGTTTTGTTTTCCTTGTAAGGGTAGGGTAGCGGTAAGTTGGCTGTTTTCCCTGCTTGACACCCCTGACTTGCTTTGTGAAGCTACGCCCCTGACTCGCGCTTGAGACGTCGGCGCCGTCCACGATCGCACCGCTTCCTTCGAACACTCGGAATCTGCGTAGGTGCACCTCAGCGACACCTGGCGGTGCTACGGACGCGCAGGAAGCCGCAGGAGCAGTCGAGGTCACGTGGCATATATCAATGCAGTCTCAACAGAAGCTGACCAACAGTTTCAAGGAAATTCCGACACCCCTTATGGCACGACCCAATCTTTCGCTCGCTCTCACCGGTCCCAAGAACGGCTGCATGCAAAACGGGCCATCTCTGGTTCATTGCGGTTAAAGTGCAGAATTCTAATTGGCGACAGCAAAGGCTGCCAATATTCCTGTATAGAGATTTTTTGCTCAGATTCTCCAGTTTTGGTGGGATAGTAATCTACCCCTTTGCAGCTTGGCGATATTTTTTGCTAGATAGTCCGCGAAAGTTGGATCCCTGTGGTCCCGATGGATGGGCTAAAATTTTTGAAGTGAAAGCCAACGAGTGGTCGCATCATGGTATTCAAGATACCAGAGTTTCCTCAAAACTCCGGGCAAACTTCTTTCGAGGCTGTACCACAATCGTCCCCACAGGTCCCTGTTCAGGAAAGTGGACCTCCTTAGAAATCTTCGTCGGATAGTGCGCAAAATCGGAAAATCGGAAAATCCTGCACCGGGCCACCGAGACCTAAATTTCCAGCACTATCTGGCCATGAATACGCCAAGCGGCAGAGTGGTCAGGTAGGTTTAGCCTGTCAAGCTGGAGAGGCTTAATAAAAAGCCTTCTTTCGCCGACATCAAATATATCCAGCTAGAAGATTTTAACAAAGACCTCCAACAGTTATTCAAGGAAGGTCCCCTTAGCCATGAGGATAGAGCACTGGGAGAAGCATTAAGTGCTTCAACTCCGGCCAACATCCAGCCAGAGGCTCTCAAACATCTTGTCTGATTATCTTTCCCAAGGCAGCGTGCGCCAAGCGGCACATCGAGAGCTAAACCAGTTCCTTCGCCTATCGGACGGCGCGGACACATATTTCACCGCGCACTAGCCCAGCCTGGTGACTGAACTCGCGGCGGCCGTGACCTGCAACGTCGCGCGTACGTGACCGACTTTGACCCGTGGTGTTACCAGAATGACCAAATCCCGGAAGCACGGGTGCTGAGCCGACCCAGCCCGCCTACATCTGCGGCCCAGGAGCGGCGGGCCCATTCTCAGCCGGCGCTCGAGCGCGACAGGATCGCGCGGCATGACGTCATTGGCAGCTGCGGCGACGCTCGGTCTTCTGCTGCTCCAGGTGAGACCAGGGAGGCGTCAGCTGAGCTGAACGGCCGGACAGCTCACCGAGCTGCGCTACACCAACGGACGATGCGTCCCTATCGTGGGGGGGGGGGGGGGCAGAGTGCTGTGGGATAGGGGGCCACCACCTTTGTGCTTAGGCTGTGTGAAATCTCACCGTCGTCTGCACCATGCCTCTGAGGCTGCGGCCTGGTCTTTGATCTATTGTCGGGCTGTGACCGGGTCTGCACTGCAGTCTATGGCCTGGTCCGAGCTCGGGCCTGTGGTCGGGCCTACCTGTGGTCTGTCCCTAGATCTGTGGCCAGGTCAGGCCTGTGTCTGGTCTGTCCTCCGATCTGTGGCCAGGTCTGACCATTCCTGTCTCCCGGTCTGTTGAGGGGTCTATGACGGGCGTGTGGAACGGTCCCCGACCAAATCTGAGGCCAGGTCTGTGGCTGGGTCTGGGATTGGGTCTGTGACCCGCTGTCTGACCCGGTCTGTGGCCGAGTTCCTGGCAGCGATGGGGTCGCCCTCGTAACCGGGCCTGCGATCGGGTTTGTGGCAGCATCTGTGGGTTGGTCTGGGGGCGGGGAATTCTGAAGGGGTCGGCAGCAGGTTCTGGCCTGTGTATCGAGCCAATGTCATCTGGTTGCCGTGGTTACGCAGCTGGAGCCTGGAACCGTGCCGGGACCATAACGTTTCCTAATCGGAAAATTATTTGGTGGACGTCATCACAACGTAATCACATGGCCGTGTGCTACGCAAATGTGATAAAATTCGATTATATATATATATATATATATATATATATATATATATATATATATATATATATATATATATATATATATATATATATATATATATATATATATATATGACGTAGCAGACCACAGGTGCCGGATGCCCCTTGGAAAGCCCGCTGCCAGCGACGGTCAGGCACCCGTCAGCTTTGTGCTAAGGCCTGAAACCACATGAGTATATATATATATATATATATATATATATATATATATATATATATATATATATATGCAGATATATCGCGAAAAATTGAGAAATTATTGGTTCGTAGTTGGAAACTCATAAGCTTCCTTCAGGGATCTAGAAGCGCATCCAAAGGGAGCTCCCTTCCCCCTTAACCCATATGTTTCAATTTACCATAGGTGGCTTCTATCAGCAACTTAAAAAGATGCGTGATGCATTCTCACGGAACTCTGTTTTCCTCCCTGAAGAAGACACTTTCCACTGGTTTTATTCCAAAAACTGTGCGACAGGCGATGACGTCAGCGTATGTGTTGTATGGTGTTACCTGTTTTTACTGTCGTGGCAAGCACCGAAATAAACATTTTCTTCACCCCCGCCTGCATATACCAAATGTAATAAATCACATAGCTGGTGAGATGGCTGGAAACCAATGATGACTCATCAGCTCTCGTTGTCGCCACATGAGTTCATTTCCCTGTCCCGCTAAATCGCTCCTCAAGCACCACGAGGCAGGCACCTGTTCCTGCAGAACCAGTCACGTAGCAGACCAGAGGTACTGGATGCCCCCTGGAGAGCCGGCTGCCAGCATCGGTCAGGCACCTGCCAGCTTTGTGCTGTGACTTGCGGCCATGTCGTGGTCGACCAATCCGAGCTGATGTTGGCATTTAGCGTCATTTTTAGGCCGCCGCACGGCGCACCCGACCCTCCATCGCTTTTCGAGTTTGCGGCGTCTGCGGTGCGGAAACCAGTTGTACGTTGCCGTTTGACTCACTGGTCGATGCAAAGCAATACGAGTCGGGTCACCTAGGTGCGGTGCGCCGTCTACGGCTCGCCGCTGGACTGGCGTGGCTCAAGACTGCCTCCGTCGCTGCCATCAGCGGCAGCAGGCAGACGCCCGCCGACAAAACCGGTGCAGGGAGCGGAAAGCTAAATATAGCCCTGTTGTGTTCAACCCTGAATGCATTCTTCTGAACAGAGACACATGACAGGGCCAGCATCATGAAACAGGGCATAGAAATGCGAGTGATGGTATGCACATCACACACACACAACTAAAAAAAAAATGCTGCGACAACTAGGTGACGGAGGGCTTAGCGAAAACGTGTGCGCGCTCCACTAATACACTACGCTACACTACTGCACTACGCCACGCTAATACGCTACGCTACACAGGAACGGAACGCGCAACTGATCAACATAGCGTAGGCGGGCTTGGAACAACCAGTGAAGTGTGCTAGTGATGACCCAGTGTAAAGGCTGGGAACTGCAGGCGTGCAGCGGTTAATTATTGTGGCAAAATAACGTTCCTTTTGCTTAAGTGGCCATCAATGCGTACTTTTACTGAGTATAGCGGAAAACTGGTCATAATTTCCAAGTTGGGCCTATCCTAAAACTTGAAAACCCAGGCACTGAATGATTTTTGTCTTGGATTTGTTTACACTTGTGCTTTAGTTAAAATTCATGACTCTTGTTTGGTTTCTGGTAATGTTGAAAAGTGCATTGTTATCAGTACTATCTAAGAGGTAAATTGCTCTGCACACGTTTGTAATGGCACACCGCAGCCGTCGTTATCGAAGTTAGTGTAAGTCAAGGGATGTCAATCTCGTTCCGTATATTCTATCATATTTGTACCATCTCAGTGGCTCAACTTTCGGCGCTCTACATATCACTTAAATCTTGAGCGAACTAGCGTTTTGGGGCCTGGATAAAGTGACCACGTGGGTACTCACAGTTCAAGAACTTCGCGGTTGATAATTTTGTATTCCAAGACGGGTCATATTTATGACCAGTCACTCGTGAGTTGTGGCCTTTCGTCTGATACCGAAAATGTAGATTTTCCCCAAAATGAAGATCTTTAAACTTCCCAGTTTAACTTAGTTAGTTAGTAGTTAAACTTCTTAGTTAAAAATCCGTCATATATCTACTATTTCACTAGAGATAATAGGTTATCTAATAGATATTTGTCAGCGCTTATTTCAACACTTCTTATCGGTTTTATAACATCTGCAAACATCAATGCTTAAGAAAAAAAATCGCACTCAATGTGATTCACAAATCATTTGACTACAAGCAGTCGAGGAAAGATCTTTGGAGCACGCCACCATTTACCGCCTTCCAGCTTGATAACGTCAAGGCAAATTTATGTAATTTCTGTCGTTTAAGCAGCTTTGCATTCAAGCTGCTAACGATTCATAAATTCTGCAAAGTTCTAGCAGGTGGATGAGTCCTCAACGAACTATACCATCAGAGGCCTTATTAAAATCGAGATATTGAACACCTGCCGATATATATATATATATATATATATATATATATATATATATATAATCTGCAGGCATCAGCCATGAGCGACATGGTTCAAATTGTCATCGACAACACCATGACGACTATTTGTGTTTCCTTTTTCTTAGACTGCTGAGGGTATGGGCAAACAAAAACACGACGGCCATACCCATGGATGATGCCGAATTTATCAAGCTCGTTCTCGCTGGTGTTTGGACCAGCATGGCATACTGAGCCAGCCAGGTCCACTCATCACTCGTGCGTGCCTGAATTGTGCATGCTTCAGCTACAGCCGGCAGAGGACACCGGTGGCATGTAACCATTCGTTGTAAAAATCCACCGGCGCTGCTCACGACGAATGTGATGCATATGAAGCAGATAACGCCTGACCGATGACATTGGACATGCCACCAGGACGGCATGCCTGGCTGAGCTTTGTGAATTCACTAAGCTTTCGGACGGCAAGTCATGATACGCTGTCAGCATTGCACGGTAGGCTACGATTTTTTCACAATTGGATTACATGTTTGGAACTGATGATACACATATTTCGACGCGGCTTCGAGATGAGATCGATGAAAAACGTTGCCATAAAACAACGAAAAACCTTTACAATAAGTGGCTGGAAGCGATCGGTTTTATAAAACAAAATTGGTGAGTAGGGTATCGTGTGGCATTGAAGGTCGAGCTGAGTGACTGCTTATTGATTTTGCGTCCAAAACATCTTACAGAACTGTTCTGGTGGGTGCTTGTCAGAGGCGCAAAATCACATTAGACTCTGCAGGTTTCAGGACTGGCAGCTTCCGACAAAGATGGCGGGCGGCAGAAGGATCCAGGGTCACGGACAGGTGACCTTGAGCTGCGCGACCTTTCTGCAGAAGACCGGCGACTGAAGGCCAAGAAGTGGGTTACCCCCTTCCAGCTCGAAAAGCTGCCGCTGGAGCAAGTCAACAGTGACAAAACGCGTGAGTGAGCACTGCACGGAAGGTCCGAACGGTGTACTTGTCCTCACTGCCATCCCGCCCACTTCAAGCGAAAAGACTTAGTTAAGAATTGAATTTTTGGATTTGGATTTCATGGGAGTGAATCCGTTTTTCGGATTAAACTCCCACCGGTGCAGATTGCTTCTTCTTGTTGTCGGTCGTGATGCTCGATTTCAGGACTTGGTTGCTGGCTGTCGATTGCAGTCGCCTTTCAGAGACCTGCCTTGGTTACACTGGTTCCTGGGTCTGGTTACAGTGGTTACTGGTTGCGTATCTGGTTACAGTGCCGAACGCCGGGAGGTTCAAGATAGCTGACGGCGTAACCGTAGCTGTGACGTCGCCGAATTACCCAGACGAGTACGGATCGTTCATCTGGACCTCCTGGAAAATAGAGGTGACCGCATGCCGACATTAGACGTCGATAGCTTGAGCGAAATCTGTCAAGGATCCGAGAAATATGCTAGACAATCTTCGAACGCTTTACTTGATCTAACCCTGTCGTAACGCAGCGTGGAAATGAAGGGAAATGATGATCACTTTTGGAAGCATGCCGAGAACTAACAGGCATGATGCGGCAAATCGTGTGCAACAGCCCCCATCGCTCCACCCTCATTTTAGGAAAGACTCATATGGTCAGCTCCTGCCCTTGCACACCTTGACCATGACCATGTATTCGCACCATATACCTGAGCATAAAAGTTCCCAGGCAGCGGTTGCCAAACAATAGGTCACGTTTTTTCTTTAACACTAAGTTATGCCTCTCCTAGCCAGATTATTTTTGAATGGTGTGCGATTTTGCGCGGAAGTTGGCGTGTGAGCTCACTGCATGGTCGGTGTGTGACCCCACCCGGCGGTCGGTGTGTGACCCCACCCGGCGGTCGGTGTGTGACCCCACCCGGCGGTCGGTGTGTGACCCCACCCGGCGGTCTGTGTGTGACCCCACCCGGCGGTCGGTGTGTGACCCCACCCGGTGGTCGGTGTGTGACCCCACCCGGCGGTCGGTGTGTGACCCCACCCGGCGGTCTGTGTGTGACCTTTTCCGGCGGTCGGTGTGTGACCCCACCCGGCGGTCAGTGTGTGACCTTACCCGGTGGCTGCCGTGTGACTCGGCCGGCGGCGGCACCTGACCCTACCCGGCTGATGGCAGCCGAGCAGCGCGGACGCCCCGCTCCGCCTCAGCTGCGACACCTTCGACCTGGCCCACGGCGACTACATCGTGGTGCGCGAGTCGAAGCGGCGGCGCGTGGTGCTGGACGCCTCCGATGGGCCGCCCGATCTGGAGACGGGCGGGGCGCTGGTGCTGGAGCTACGCAGCGGCCGGCGCGGCCGCGGCCGGCTCCGCTGCTCCGTGCGAGCCGGCGGCGCGGCGCGGCCGACCGCCACGGAGACAGCGACGTCGACAATCACCACGACGTCGACGCCCGTCGGCGGCACCGACTTCTGGTGGCTGACAGTCACACCCAAGCCGGTGACGGCGCCGACGAAGCCGCCTACAAAGCCGCCGACGGGAGCGCCGGCGGTGGCTCCAACGAAGCCGTCGACTGTGGCGCCGCCGGTGGCGCCTGCAGTGGCTCCAACGAAGCCGCCGACGGTGGCGCCGCCAGTGGTGCCGGCAGCGGCGGCAGCGGCGGCAGCGGCGGCAGCGGCGGCAGTGGCGGCAGCGGCGGCGCCGGTGGCGCCACCGGTGGCCGTGGCTTGCGGTACGAGCAAGCACACCAGTCGCATTGTGGGCGGCGAGGCGACGAAGCGGTCCGCCTACCCCTGGCTGGTAAGCGTCGCACGGCGACTGGAACTGATTCTGCGGCGCGGAGCAGGGTGCTGAGTGGAGCTATACCACATGGTTGATACGGCCGGCAGCGCTGACTGCCTATTGTCTTCATCTTGTATTGTTAAGTCCGGTGCGCCATCATGATGCATGACGCATGCTTTTGTCGTATATGATGGCCAAAGGGTGGCCGGCTATGGTGATCTATAGTGACCCCAACCAACTCATTAGGGAGGCACTATGTCAACGCGGTGTAAAATTAGATATGTTCAGCAAAATCACTAACATCCTGATCTGAATATCATGACAACAGCAAGGGACTTGGAAATAGCAAACATGTAACCCCTAGAACGAAGTCGTTAGCGGAACCGTTCATAGAATCTCGGCTGCAGTCCATGGAAGCTGACTTTGCATAGTAAGATTGTACCAACCGTCAATCGGCAGCGGTTCTATGACACCTCTGACCTCTGGGACCAGCTGTCGTGTTCACCTTGCGCTGGTCGGCTTCACGTGCTTTACGGGCAGGTCACAGCGAAGAGCCTCCTCCCAAGTACCGAGACCGCCGCTCAGCAAGGGGTGGCGGTCAGTGACCGCAGGGGTGGTCAGTGACCTCGGAGGCGGTCAGTGACCTCAGAGGCGGCCAGTGACCTCAGAGGCGATCAGTGACCTCGGAGGTGGTCAGTGACCTCGGAGGTGGTCAGTGACCTCAGAGGTGGTCAGCGACCTCGGAGGCGGTCAGTGACCTCAGAGGCGGCCAGTGACCTCAGAGGTGGTCAGCGATCTCGGAGGCGGTCAGCTGCACTGCGGGGCTACCATGCGAGGCCGAAAGCCCTCATGACGATGCGTTGGTTCCAGGTCGGGCTCGTCTGGTCGTACAGATATGCGTCGAGGAAGCCATTTTGTGGCGGCAGCATCATCAACGAGCGGTTCATCTTAACGGCAGCACACTGCACCGCACGGTGAATGGATCACGAATGACGCTTTTTATAACGACAGTTCGTGTGTTTGAAATTTGTTATTAAGGCGTGCTGAACTGCTGGGAACATCAACAGTGCGGGAGATGTACAAATACCATTGGAATAGTGTACAGATGTGCAAATACCATAGAAATGTAAAAATAATGTACAAAAAATGTACATTAAAAATAATGTACAAATGCCATAGGAATACCAGTGTACAAATACAACTGGAGCTTGCACGTGTATTATATAAATACAAGCTCTGGAATCATCATAAGAACAGTTAACGCAGCGCGGATTGGATCGAGCTGCTTGCTGAACTCATTAAAAAGAACAGGCTTTGATCGACCTGTAACAGCTGGATGACAAAGGATGACATCGGTGCTACGGTAATACTCTCGTTAAAGTTACACATATCAATAAAACATCGTATCAATATAATCATGCTCAAATGCGGTGTATGTCTGTGCGTTCCTGTTTGACTTGATGGATTCACCATTGTTATCTATTGTTTCAGGAGGTCCGCGCGCGGCACCAGCGTCCTGGTAAGGAAGCACAGCTCAGTGAATGATGACATGGAGATCAAGATGGACTTGGAAAGCATTTTGGTTCATCCAGACTACAATTCCAAGACACTGGACAACGATCTGTCTCTGCTTGAGTAAGCACGAGTGATGCGCGCAGTGCCCGGATCAGTTTCGGCTGTTGAGGAATGGGTGGGTCCCCTGCGCAACCGTTGCCGTGTAAAGGAGCCGCAGCTGTTGATCGTAGATCGTAGCCTTGATCATAGATCATAGATCATAGTCTGATCATAGATCGAAGTCTCTGGTGTTCCGTGCCGCTGCTGTCGACCGAAGACTGCAAGAGTGTCGTCGCGGAGCTGCGTGCGACGTCGCTGCAACAGATCCACTGACCGACCCCCTGCTGCAGCAAGGGGTCGTTGCTATCATTGGTCCTGGTCAAAAACCTCACCAGTGTGGATGTTGCGAACAGGCAGGCTCGTTCTTGGCAATGTATGCGCCAAATGACTCCGTCAAGATCGTTGTGTCAGCCTTGCAACCTTAAAAAGGCTCGGGGTACCGTTGTTTTAAACACAGGTTCACAGGTGGCGCTGTTTGATACGTTGGATGTTACCATGGCGCGGCCCTTGTGCACCGATGGTGTCGTTGCCATTCGTTTTCTGGGCCAAAGGCTCCACTGGTGCCGTAGTTTCAGATCAAAGCGCTCAGTCGCTACAATCAAAGCCTTCAATGCTTCCGTCGCTGCTGGCGGAAGAAGCCTGCTGGTAATGGGACATGTGTGTTATGTGCTGGCACTGTTGGAGCCTGTGGTGCTGCTGCTACAGGCTGAAGGCGGGAGCCTGTGGTGCTGCTGCTACAGGCTGAAGGCGTATCCGTGTTGCCGTCACGGACAGTGGGGATGCCTTTCTCGCCGTTAGACATCTAAACCTTGTCGGGTGTCACCGCTGCAGGCTGAAGGAGTCGCTGCTGCCGCTGTTCAACAACCCGGACGGCGCCGTAAGACCCATCTGCCTGCCGAAGCTGGCCTGCGGCGGCGGCAGCGGCGGCGCCGCCGCCTGCTTCCAGGACCGCATCAGCGTGCTAGCCGGCTGGGGCGTGCTGCGCTCCGGAAGCAAGAAGCGCCCGCCGGTCGTCCACCACGTCAGCGTACCGGTGGTGACGAACGACGCCTGCAGCGCGAACTACGCCGCTGATAATGTGAAGATCACCAGTCGCATGCTGTGCGCCGGTCTGGCGGCAGGTGGCAAAGACACGTGTCAGGTGCGACAGCGGGGGAGAGAGGGAGCGAGAGGGAAAAGGAAGGAGGCGGAGGGAGGCTGAGAGTGTGCCGGTCTGGCGGCAGGCGGCAAGGACACGTGTGAGGTGCGACAGCGGGGGGGGGGGGGAGAGGGAGCGAGAGGGGAAAGGAAGGAGGCGGAGGGAGGCTGAGAGTGCGCCGGTCTGGCGGCAGGCGGCAAGGACACGTGTGAGGTGCGACAGCGGGGGGGGGGGGGGGGGAGAGGGAGCGGAAGGGAAAAGGAAGGAGGCGGAGGGAGGCTGAGAGTGCGCCGGTCTGGCGGCAGGCGGCAAGGACACGTGTGAGGTGCGACAGCGGGGGAGAGGGAGCGGGAGGGAAAAGGAAGGAGGCGAAGAGAGGCTGAGAGGGAGATGAGGAAGGTAAAAGCAGTGCAAAAAAGAAAAAGAGGGGAGAGGCAGGAAGAGGGAGAGAGAGAGGGAGTTAGAGAGGAAGTGACTTAGGGAGGGAGGGTGTACTACTGTGATGGAGGGAATTAGGAAGAGAGAAATATGAACGGAGGGAGGGAGGAGGTGGAGGAAGGGAGACGGAGAAAGAGAAATGGAGGAAGGGAGGGAGTTAGGGAGTTAGGGATGGGGTTGGGGAGGGAGGGAGAGATAGACGGAGAGATGTAGCGAGGGAGAGAAATGGAGGGAATGAGGGAAGGGTGAGAGGGAGTTAGGAATGGAGTTGGGGAGGGAGAGAGAGAGACGGAGGGAAGGAGTGAGGGAGCGAGGGAGAGGGAGGGAGGGAGAGAGGAAGGGAGGAGGGAGAAAGAGAGGAAATCGCTCGTCAACGTGATCCCTATATCACAGAGAAGCGGGTTTTGACGTAACCTCCGTGACGCAGGGTGACAATGTAGTGAAGTGGCTTCGCCACAAGGTGACTGACTGCTGATGCGGCCTCTTCCCCCAGGGCGACAGCGGTGGGCCGATGATGATCCGTTCTCCCGACGAAATATACACGCTGGCCGGCATCGTCAGCTTCGGAAATGGTTGCGCGCTGCCAGAGTTCCCAGGGGTGTACGCCCGCGTCTCAGGTGCTTCCCCACCTTCGTCAGTGTGCCAGTCGACGGATACAAGATCCCCACGTGGCATGCTGATAAACTGGAGCGTATTCTGGGAGAGACGATGCTGCACCCACCTCCAGTTTGCTTTTCTTCATGAGCACTACCCGAACTGTTCGCGAGACGAAGTTTAAATTGAAGCTGCTTGATTTCGAAGCCTCGTTAAACATGACTACATGAATATCAGTTCATACCATTACATTCACATGGCTTGTACCGATCTCGCAAATACTGCTGAAAGAGAGTATGGAAATCTTTGCCCAAAGTTGAACGTAGCGTTCCGTATCACCGAATGTCTGGAGAGGAGTCTGTCTGTGAGTCCGCGAGGAGTCTGCCGGTCTGACGGTACTGACCGCTGGCTTTTTGCAGAGTTTCTGCCCTGGATCCAGGAGAACAGCCAGCTGTGAGAGCTGTCCTCTAGACTGGACAGGCAGGTGATGGTTGACGGCCACCGCCGGCCGCCTCCTGTTCTCACCCTGGCCAGAGGGTCAGGCTGGCGCCACCGCGGACCCAGCGGAGACACGTGACGTCTTCTGGCCGTCGAACTGGCATCGAGACAGACAGCTGCTGATGCCAGCGAAGTGGTGCCCGGCCAACCATTTGGTGGAGGCAACAACTGAAAGTCCTCTGAAAATTATAAGGAGCCTGCGTGAGGTGGCAAAAGCTTCTGACGCAATATAACACATCGTGCTTGTTCCCCACCGTCTCAAAACTAATTATTCTCCTTTCATCGGGATTTCGCCTTTTCTACCAGCTTTTGCTTCGACACTGATCCCTCACGGACAACGCTCAGACCATCTTGTCGCTTCATACATTCTTAGCCAAACAGTGATGCATTGGTCGCAAGCTCCGATGGTTGATGGGCCAGTTGGTTTCGTTGCACGCGCAGCTGTCTTATTCAGGCCCGGCGCGTGCGCTGAAGTTTCTATTGTTTGTCACGGATTCTCTGTCACGTGATGCATTATTTATACAACCTGCCGTAGTTGTGTCATTGTTTAACTTGTTGACAATCATAATGATTAATAACTTCATATTCTATGCAAGAAACTATCGGTACGGTACATTCTAGTTACTGTGACATGTGTGGCATATGCAGAGCCGTGCAGAATATTTTGGGGAAGTGTAAACGGCTTACATTGAAATAAATCATAAAACAGCCGTTCCGAGCCTGGTTGGTACCCAGTATGTGTGTCCGCTGATCAGGACAATAGAGTACATCACTGGTTCGTGCACAGCACCAGATTTTATCGCCGGCACAAGTAGCACGAATAGGATGGCTTTAATCAACGCAGTAGCCCAGAACAAACGTGTAAATACATGCATAACCTTGCAAACAAGTAACTGATGTAGCGATGTTGGACGAATTATTGAACGGATGCTTCCGTACATCGGCACAGGTGGACGATGGGTTTTCTGTGCGGATCGGTGGCGTCATCAGATTTCGGATCGCGGGGGGTGTAATTTTCCAAGGGCCCTCAAGGACAAATGGGGCCTCCTCGTAGGGGGTCTCCTGAGCAGCGACGTGTTTAGGGAGACCAGGGGTGCGTGTCTCCTTCTCAAGTCTTTAAATATAAGAATATCGAAATGACTGAATGCCGACAAGTAACAAAGCCAAGTAGCCCCTTAAACAATAAATAGATTTGAAACATGCCATGACATTTCAAGCCATGCTGACAATTCGTACTAGTATGACAAAAATGACAAAAAGTAATAAAATCGTTTTATAGCGGAAACTTTGGGCCTTTCATCGCCTCCCCCCCCCCCCCCCCCCCCCTCCCCGTCGCCATTGCGAAATAATCCATGAACCGTGTTCCTGGGCGATAGTTTTTAATGAGCCCCCGTAGTTTGGGCGGGGAGAAGGCGAGCGTATTTCTCTATAACCTATTTCTAGTCATTGAAGGGAGCCCGAGAACTTGGATAAAGTGATGTTCATAATTCTGCCAGTAATTTTGCAGTTTGTGAAAGTAACGGAGGCGTCAGTTCCTGGGCCGCGCAGGGCAGTTGGAGCTCATCACGAGGACCAATCTTGTACAGGAATGATGGCGACCTTGTCTGTGTATTACTTCCATAGATGTTAGTTTTTTGTGGGTTTCTCAAAGTGATTGGGAGCGGGTCCAAGGCCGTGAGAGTCGCAGGTACAGAGGAGTCGCAGGTAAAGAGGGCGAGTACCTCTTGGATTTCATCCACTCTACTGTACATCCACTATGTATGCTATACGTACACACACACACACACACACACACACACACACACACACACACACACACACACACACACACACACACACACACACACACACACACACACACACACACACACACACACACACACACACACACACACACACACACACACACACACACACACACACCACACACACACACACACACACACACACACACACACACACACACACACACACACACACACACACACACACACACACATATATATATATATATATATATATATATATATATATATATATATATCAACATTTATTGCATGTCTTGAAAGCTAAAGTGTGCTTATCCACAACCAAATAACACCGGTGAGCCTCAAATTGCAATAGCTTTTTAAAAGCATGTCATTGTGCTTTTAGATAAGTTCTTAATTATTGATATATGTATGCACAAACTATACCGTCCAGAGTAAGCGTGTAAAATTTTGACACAGGTGAGTTCACGTGCAGGAAAGCACACCGTGTGACTTTGGTATCTCTAACTCTCAGTTTCTGATATCTCAAAAGGGAGTCAAATTCCCTTGCCCCACGGTTTCCCCCAGGGGTCCCTGATGAGCCCAATCCTCTTCAGCATGTTCACAAACGACCTTCCATTCTACCTGCCTGCCGAGGAGCTGATTTCCTACACCGGCGATACTCAACTGCTCGACTTCGCCCACCGCGATCGCCTATCCACCCTAAAATTCCGTCAGGAGAAAACCACCCTTGCCCTCCAATCCTACTTCACTGCCAATTCGCTGAAGACTAACCCTACTAAGGCCACCCTTCTTCTAGTCGGCACGCCCTAGGCCATCGAAGAACCTCATCCATCCATCTTTGAACCTCTAACTTATGTTAGGCCCATTGCCGTCCGTGAAGATGCTGCGTGTGACCATCGATCGTACTCTATCCCGGGAGGAGAACATATCCAAATTAGCTGAAAAGCGCAACTCTATCCTGTTATGTTTATACGAAATTCGTATCTCACACCTGAAGCCCGCTAATTCCTTATCCAGGCTCGTGCTTTTCCGCACATCCTGTACTGCCTCTCAGCTTGGGGCGCGGCCGTCGCCTGCTACCACGGCCGGGTGCAAAAAATCGTGAAATTCGCGGCCAGGATCGTCTCGGTGCGCAGCGTTGAGATCATGTTTCGCCGGTGGTAAGGTTGCTACGCTGACGCGGAACTAGTGACCTTGTTACGCGCGGCGACCATACTGGCGTCTTCAGGGCCCTTTATGACCGCCTTGCACCGGTGGCGGTCCGGTCGCTGTTCACCCCTCGGACCGCTGTGAGCGCATCACGAGATCGACCGTGGTCGGCGCATTGGAGCTGCCGCCTTTCAGGCTGTCCATGTCGCGTAGGGGTTTTTCAAATCGTGCTGCCTCGTCCTGGAACCCCCTGACTCCAGCCGTCATGATCTCCCGGAGCCGTGCTGCCTTCACATCTAAACTTAACCAATGTGAAAAATAGGGATTTGTTTGTCGTTGAGCGCCTTTCTCAAGCTCTTTACGTGCCATCATCACCGCTGAATCTTCGTTTTGATCCTGTAGTTTGTAACCCATTGACACGAATCACACATTAAGCTGCACGTATGCAGCTATTCGTAGTAAATACATGGCATACATACATACGTGCATGTAGACGGCTACTTAATTGGCTACGTTTTTGGGTGCAACTATTGCACCACTTTGTTTCCGTCTTCCGATGAGAACTCGTCGCAAAATGACGCAACTTGCTGCGGTTTGTATAACTGAAACGTAGTTGAATAATGCCAAAGCACTCACACAACAACACAAAACTAGGCCAGAGTTAATAAGAGATAATATAGCGTGTAGTTAGAAGCACGCGGCATGCCGGAAAAAAACAGAAAAACTCAAGTAGACATGGTACGACCGCGGAGCTTTTAAGTGTGACTAGTTCAGTTAGGTGCCCTAAACTATACGCGATATCGCGGTTCTCATTTCCTTTGGCCACCTTTTCCTATGAAACAATGCCCTTAAGTATTCTTTAAGTTTGATGTATTTTCGAGCTCCTGTTTGTGATGTCCTGCATTTACTTGGGTTCCAGAAGGCTGGGGGCGCTAAACTTGCCATTGGAGGTGGGGGGGGGGAGTGCAGGCTAGAAGTGGGGGGGGGGGGGCAGTGGCCCACCCAAAGGAATACAAATCGACACTCGTGCATAATATTACACGTCATCAGCCCTACAAGCACGATACGGAAGTTGTTACACCCGTCGCACTCGTTCGTCTAGCCTCTCCGCTACTGGCAACGGTCGTAATCCTTGAACAACCTCATATGACCTTGCATGTCCTTACGTGACATGTTCGGACCTTATGATGTATCAGAATGATATCGCAGCATGCCTTCAGTAGGGTATTCAACTTGTGCGCCGAATGTTATACAATAAACTGTTCATTCCAAGCTCAGCATGTGTTTTGCAGAGGGCGCGCATAGAGGTAGGTCATGACCTGGATCTAGGTTATGTGTTTTGAGGTCGTATGATGGCTCTGCATGCGGGTTAGTACTTTAATTCCCTGATAACATAACACCGAAAATATGCCAAAATGTATGAAAATTGGCATTGCCTACGGAAATTGCAAAACTTGATCTGACTTTAGTTCAATAGCCTCGCCTGTTCTGAAAAAAATGAAAAATATACAGGCTGTAGGTGCTACCATTTTTCATTATTATAGCAAGTTTGGGCAATCCCAAATAACCCAAAGCAAAGCTATACGTGGGCAAAGTTCCTTTTTTTGTTTGACCTCTTTGATCTGACCTAGGTCACTGACCTCAGCAGATTAAACCTTCAAATTTGCACAAAAGATGCAAATTGACAGGTGGCTAGGCGCTGAAAATTTGGTGTTGCTGCAAACGTTCGTTTTTTAGCCGCGCTCGAAAAACCGAATGGGAAAGTCGCTTCCCGGCCGAGCGCGGGTTATGTAGGGACCTGAACACTTCATGCGATAGCGATGGTAATGTGTATGTGTTAGGGGGGGGGGGGGCTTCCTCAGCTCCGCCCCGCCAGTTTTGGTGCCGCTGAAGAATGCCTTACGGCCATGCTCTCATTGGAACCTTTCCGTACAACTCATTTTTGATTTTTAGACGTGCTACTCGCTGTCAGCCAAGTTTTACCGCGAAGACACGACGTCTGCTGTGTTTCAAACCCAGAGCCTTAGCGTGCATATACGCGACGAGGATATCTCTTGGCATCTTAGTCCTAATCAGTGGCCTTCTGATAGTCAGAAAGGCCTCCGGTTCCAAAACAGCAGCTTCATGATATGTACAAGGTGTCTCCTAATCCCGAACAAGGGCCTCCTTAATGCCCAATGAGGTCCTTCGCGTCAGCAAAGGGGCGTCCTTAATACAAAAGAGCCCCCTGACAAAGAAAAGGGACTATCTTATCTATAAGGAGAGCCTCCTGATCCAGAAAACGGACTTGCAGAAAAGGTCTCATTTGTCCGATGCAGTACCCCTAGCTCAGTTTTGGTGGCTTCCATCATCCGAATTTTGATCGCATGTGTGCAATACAAAATTTTGTGTGTTGGAAAAGGGTGCGTACCAAAATTTGCAAGCCAGCGCTAGCGTATGCCACGTCTAAAAGTATTGGGGGTTGGATTGCGTAACAAACATGGATTAAGCTCATTTTCTCGTCATTCCATTAGCAAACTCTGCGCGTTGCGTGCGAACTAAGCAATACACCACACACTAGATACATAGTGGCAAATAGACCGTGTTTTAACCAGTTCGCTTGCGATTCCGGGGCAACGAATAATGACCAGTTCATCTGGCTCGCGAGCGGCGGTGCTGCCATCTTATGGTCCCAGAGCAGACCCAGCCATTCATTTGCTTCCATACATATCTTACGTCACCATGGTAGTTGACACCACGAAAATATTTGTTTCTTTGCAATGATCCGAATCGCACTAAGACAGCCGCTTTTGTACAACAAACTTTTAATGATATAATGGCTAATTTCCCAAGCTATCATTTTATTCACGCCGGTGACTCCATGACTAACGACCACACCGGACATTCAGTAATTTGTGAAGAACATTACCATAATGACACCTCAGTTTATTTGCTGAATTATTTCCTGTTCATCCTGCTTTACAACACATTCAACGGCACGACCATTCTGTGCAAACAATCGTGACTTGTTCAGGTTCTGAGGCAGCTGTGCAGGCACTGTTCCGCTGAGCTATTACACAAGCATCACACACAGTCCGCCTTGTCAGCATCACTAATCTCTATGATATCTTACACACACACAATGTACATGGCATGACATGAAGCGACGCATTTTTTTCTTCAAATTCCAGCCCAAAGAGGTATCATGGGGAGATGAGCGGGCTGACCAATCCATCAAAGAAGCCTTGACGGCCGCTGTCGCCACGGGCTTCTCAATTGATTATGCAGCTATAGTCTTCAGTTCGCTCACTAACAAAACATTTCGGCTCGGGCAACGGACAGACGCCACTAGGACACAACTTAATGCCATTAAATTCAACATTACGTCTCGGCCATCAATGCATCGTGAAGACCGTTTGGATGAGGAGGTGATGACTCTTCTGTGAATTGGACACCGTATCATCTACACTTGATGGTCGCATAGGCTTGCATCACCGCTGTTCTCACTGTCAGCCGTGCGATCATCCACCTTCAGTTAAATTATCATTGAGTGCACCAAATTTCAGCAACAACGCAAAGCTGTGAAGGTCCAATGTCGTCGGTACAGCATCAAGTTTTCTCTAAAATGTGTCCTTGTTGACAGCTTGTCTTGACAAAAGTTGCCCATATCCATTTGCTCGGCTTACTTTTCGTAAGCTGTTCAGTGCATTAGCGAGGAACATTATTCACATAGATAAGACAGTGGGAATAGCCCTAATCCCCGGAGAAAAGCCGTGAATGGAGCTATTATTGGGTTGATATTTCAGCAATATGCCTTTATCGAAACAACAGCAGAAATGAATGATTTCAATTTCAAGGCTGCTGAACAGTCACTGAAGTGAATTCACCCCCGCTAGTGCTTCAATAAAGGCATGTTGTCGAAATATCGAACCAACAATATCTCCATTCTCCTGCTTTTTCTCCTAAGTTTTTTTCCTAGGCTGCTACTACTGTCTTATTGACCTACTTTTTATCTTGACGTCGGCACATCAAATTCTCTTCATAAGTTGTCTTCGTTGACAACTTGTCTTGACAAAAGTCGTTCATCCCCATTTTCTCGACCTACTGTTCATCTTTCTAGGAGTTGCCATCCTGCTTCAATCGATGTTTAAGCTCGTAATGAGCGTTTTCTTCATTTACGTAGCAACACCCTTTATGTGAAGTCATACTTCCAGACGTAATATTGTCAGAACGGGCCGAAACACCTTAAAAAATGAAATGAAAATTGTGCTTGACACTTAAACTGAACGCTTTACATTCGCAGAGGAATAACTGTAATTTACTGATGCTAGGAGTTGTGGCGAGGTACGCAAGACACAGACAACTTGATAATCATAATTTGTATTTGCCTTGAACACTACATGGCCGATGATGTGGTTGTATTCACGTGACGTTTCTATGACGTACCGTACGCCCATGTGACGTTGAGATAAACGGCACGAAAGAGTCTGCACAAGTTTGATGTCGTTTAGCTCAGAGACCATAGGGTTTTAATTCTTAAAAAGAGCAGGGTTGTGAATTGCATTAAGTGACCTTCAAAATGGTTATCTCCGTTCAAAAACGCATACAACTGAACTATAGACGGAGGTAAACTGTAGAACCCCACGGAGGCTGCGAGCGCTGATGAACAGCGACAGCGTCGTCTGCGAACAGGTGCAGTCATAGGCCAGCTATCTGTAGCGAAGCGAGGCATGATCCACCCACCATCGTAACCACAACCAGACACAAGGCTGTCAACGGGATGTCCGAGGCAGAAGTGTCGTGGCGCTGATTGTCGGGAATGCACGGCACAGTCTCGTCGGGAGGTGGGGGGAGGGGAAGGCACGGGGAACAGCGCCGCCAGAATGGCCGTCAGATGCGTGTAGGATACGTCAATGTCTTGGGGATGCTGCACGCACGAGCCTCCCACTGGACGGGACGAGGTCCGGGTCAGCCGCGTCCAAACACGATTGGATTACGACAGACACGACGGTCGCTGGTTCTTGTCCTCGAGGACAATCAAAAATCACGTTTTCAGTCGCACGGAGGATGCCGAGTAGATAGATGGACAGACACTGAAAATGTGGTCGAGCCTTCATTTTTCAACCATGTGCTAACAAACTTTAGGGGGAGCCAACACCCTCCAGGACGGTCACGGATCAATCAGTAATTTGTATAACAAATAACATATCCGGCTGATCAGTGTTTGTCCGGTATATGTGTCGCACAAGGAGATGTCAAAAGTGTACATTAGTGATCTGCGATAATCATTACACAACACAAACGAAAGTATAAAGGCCGTGGTAATAGGCTTCTTCCTCGGAGACACACAAAGAGAATTGAGGCATATAGCTCATCTATATTTCCATTGTCATGGTGTTTCTCCGAGGAATAAGGCTATCACTTCCGTCTGATGTGTTTAAATAATGTTCCTCGCAGATGCCCTGAACAATTTTCGAAAGTAAAACGGCTTTAAAAGAAGGTACTGGAACCGCACCACGAAAAAAAGCGCGTCACTTCATTTCACGTGAACATGCCCGCAGTGAAGGTGGCTCACGCCTCCACATCAGCGTCCACTGTCACCGAGATGTCGCCGATCAGCACTCATCGGAGTCTTTGAGCTGAGTGACATTGAGCCGCGCCTGGCGCAGATGCCCCACCAGAGAATACTCTACCTTAGAGTAGCCTGTCGGCACGATCACATCTCCGCCGGCCAGGAAGGCCGACATGTAGCCGAATGTGCCGTAGGTGACGATCGTGTGGTTGCACATGCCGAGCGTGGCCATGTCGAACGCCTCCGACGCGTCGGAGCCGACGAACATCACGTCGTCGCCGACGATGTGTGTCCGACACCAGGCCATGTCGTCACTCGACACGAGGAAGGCGGGGCGCGGGTAAGTACGCCGCGCGTGCCTCAGCGCGCACCGCAGATACGCGGGCGAAACCAGGTGGCCGTGTATCTTATCCCGCAGCCACTCGGCATAGTCGGTGCGTCTCACGTGCACGCCGATGTACGTGCGCGTGCCGTTCGGCGCGCGAGCGAGCCGCCGCTCGGCCTCACGTGACACGTTGGCGCGCCACACCAGCTGCGCCAGCGCCTCTTCGCGCCGCGCGTAGAAGCGCGACACCGGGCACGGTCCGCCCGTCACGTGCAGCGACTCGCCCGCCGCCAGTCGCGCTCCAAACGTCTTTTCATCACCCATTGACACTTTTTGCCAAGAGATGGCAGCACTACACCGATCCGACAATAGAGAAACCTGCCGCCGATCCTCAAAGTGGCGTCGCAGTTTTTCGTACATCGGTGACAGGATGCGCGCCTGGACGCCGGTGATTGCTTCAGACAGCACCCAGAGTGTGAGGTACTGGCAAATTTTATTGCCCAGCCGGCCACCGGGGTTCACGACGAGCAGTGGACCTTGCGGGCAGCCGGCTGGTGGCAACTTCGTGGAAGTGCTGTTGTGCGATTCCGTGGAGGTTGCTCTTGGTGGCGAAGGCTGCACGAGCTGAACGCCTTCGTATTCTACAGAGGGCGCGGAACGTTCGCCAAACAACTGGGTGTTCGGCAGCCTGTCACTCAGTGGCATGCACCATATCAGCAATAAAGCAGTCGCTGATAGCACCATCAGTGTCTGAAAAGGAAAAAGAGTTACGACTGGGGCAGGCCCTTGACACAGTTACATCGACAGCCCTTGACGCTTCGCATGCATGGGATCAAATCAGTTTCCTCAGCCAGAGCGTGATGACAAATAGTTGGTTTGGCGCGGCATTGAATCTGACAACTCCGGAGGTGTTTTTACTGGCTTGTACACATCATGTTCTCACCTTCAGTTTTGTCTTTACTTTATGCTCACCTGGCTTGAAAACTGGCATGTTTATGAGCACATGACACCCATTGTTGATGATCTAATAATGAACTGCTTAAATAGAAAATAATAGTTAAGTGTAAAATGCGCCTGAGGCGCAAGTTATTGGTAAATGGAGCATGATATCCTGGGATAGTTTTGACCCAGTCGTCTATAGCGGACGCACGGCAGTATTCAATCACAACAACACAAATACTGTAAGCGAGCCTGGGCTACCCACAACAAAGTATGAGTATATCATGTTATTCGCTTTTTAATTTTTCATCCACAAATAGCTCATCGGGAAAAACCTTATTGTCCCTTGTGTTTGTCGAAAGCCCGTTCTCTGTTTTCTTCCCGGGACATCAGTGGGCATAGCCAAACTCATGTTCCAGGAAATGGTCGAGATGTATTATCAGGGGCGCACTGAGGAAGACAGCGCTGACTTTTGCAGAGATAAGGGATAAGTGACGTGAAGTGCATGCACAACCGGAGATTCCCATTAATCTGGCAACTTGCTTCCTGTTTTGGGAAGGATTTAGGGGTACTTTGGTACCATGTTGTTTTTTTACTGGGGAACATGTTGTTTCGCTGCCTCCCCTCCCCTCCCCAACCGCCCCCTTCTGGCGATCCCTCTGCATCCTGTAAGGGGCCGGTGGTCTGATGTTGAATTTGGGAACCGTGTGGCTGCCGATGGCTCTTACCTTGCTCCTTTTTTTCATTGTCCCTGACAGCCCAATCCCTGAAAACAAATGGCAATGTGTTAGGTTTGCAGCTTCTTCACACCGAGCTGGGGTTATCCATGTTGTGGTTGCAGCCACAGATAAATGAGGAATTTTACCACCGATTACGTACAAATGAGCACACAATTCATTAGTGATGGTAGTAGAAGATTTCAGCCCACCCAGGTTTCTATGCACCCCATAATGTGAACAAATCACCAAGTTCAAAAATGATTCAGGGGCAAAGTTGTCCATAAGAACCATTTTAGTGCACCGGAAAATAATCGCTAGCGTGCGACAAAAAGCAACGCGATAGCCGGTGGACAAGAAGTCAGGCATTAGCTAATGACGAGCATGGGGGACAGCAGACAGAAGCCCCACACACTTTCAAGACAATTGAGCGACACACCACTTCGAGGAAAGAAAAGGCTTGCTTTTATTTCCATACAATAACGAAAAATAAAGAATCGATAAACGCCACCAGCGAAACCATGACCCACCGCTCACCCGCCAGAGGGCCTATTAAAGCGATTCACGCATCCGCAACTGGCTGGATCATGGGTCCGCCACCCGGCTGGGTCACGCGTCCGCGACCAGCCGGGTCGCGCGTCCGCGATGTGTTTGGTTGTGCTTCCATACTGAGCACGGAGCGTCAGCCGCACCAGGCTATCTGCCAAATCCCGTCTAGTGTTAGAACAGATAGCGTATCTGCCCGCACGGTTTAAGTGCGCCGTCGACGCGTGCCGTATGCATCGGAACGGTGCCAGTCAAACCTCAGCGCCTCCGCCCTCTGAATGGCCAGACATCCGCTGGTCACGGATATAGGTGGCGCTGACGTACTGGGAAGCTTAGCAAATGTTTGAGGACGCGACGATCCGGCACGAGCGTTGATTTGTGTTCTTCCCGGTGGGCTACTGGACCCCCAGTGTCGGAATGGACCAAAGCTGTATCAATTGTAAAGAAGGTTTCTTCTAATTGTTTCACATGCAAAACAAACAAAATGAAAACTTCCACGCCCGGATCAGCTGGGTGAAGCTGGCTGAGCTGGCCTCACCTGTGAAGCTCCGCGTTCATGCCGCGTCTACTCGAGAATTTTCAGTTTTTACTGCATAATGCATTATGTTGATTGCACAGATTTTAATTCTCTTTACTCCCTTCAAACACCCCCACTGAACACTCTCTGTGTCCAGGGGGCCAACTCCGCGCGGCCTATGGAGACTGCAACATCGGGAATGGGGGTTTGGTTCTAGGGCTTGTGAGCGCAATTTTTAAAAGCACGCGATGTGACACTTTCACTAATCGATTCTAATCAGCCCCGTAAATTTCCAGACGAAAATGAGTTGGGCATGTCAACACAAACATCTGACCCCGTCTCGATCTGCGATCTACGTGCACTATCACCTGCATTCACGCTGTCTCTGTACAAACCATGATAATTCTGCACATTCTGCCGAACATGGCCACCATGCACGGGTGACAGGCACACATTTTTTATGCACCGCGCATGATGGTGCTGGTCCGAAATGAGACACTGGGGAAATGGACAGTTGCACGATTTTTTCCATGATTTACCTTCTCACTCACTGACTGCTCCGAGCTATCTTTGCTTGCGGACAATCATTCTGCGTTGCATGTGAGCAGCAGTCCCATCTGCCGCACCAAGTGAGCTGTAGCGTCGTGCCACTGGCCGACTTTAAAAACCATGAGTATGCAAATAACATTATGTATGCAACGCAACAAACTGAACGCCTAAAAAGACCCTGGGCGTCCCGTGTCACTATGGACACCCAGGGAAACTTCTCGATGGTCCGAGGGCTCTAGTGGCCGGGGCGACTCCACACTAGCTAGACGTCCAGTGAGCACATATGTACCTGGTGTCATCGGTGTACGTTATCGAGTCCAATAAAACAAATCGACCTTACCACTGCTCTGAGTCGGTGAGCTCCGCAGAGAACGGCGCCGTTTTTCATCTGCCGGTTTTAAATTGGTTAATTGGAACACCGCGGCCGGGCGGTACAAACTGGTCCAACAGTAGCGAAGAGTGTTGATGCAGTTAACGCTAACGAATTCTGGAAACCCGGGCAACGTTTAGTGGAATGAAGAAGCGGAAATGAATGAGAGAGAGAGAGAGAGAGAGGGAGAGAGGGAGAGAAAGAGGGAGAGGGGGAGAGAGAGAGGGGAGAAAGAGAGGGAGAGAGAGAAAGAGAGAGAGGGAGAGAGAGAGAGAGAGAGGGAGAGAGAGACAGAGACAGAGAGACAGAGAGACAGACAAGACAGAGAGACAGACAAGACAGAGAGACAGACAGACAGACAGACGGACAGACAGACAAACAGGCAGACAAACAGACATACGGCAGACAGACAGACGGACAGACAGACAGACGGACAGAGAGAGAGAGAGAGAGAGAGAGCTACAGCCGGTAGATCGGGCCAAACCGTTTGGCGGTCCGGTCGCCGGCTGAAAATCTGTCGAGGAATCGAGGAATTGTCGGCGTAACAGGATGATCGGCGAAAGAGGAAGATTTTTATGTCATCCATTGTTCGTCCGGCCGCAATCTCCCGGTCCTCACCCAATCATGACGCATCCCAGTGCCGTGGTGGACCACCGAAGTGAGACAGGTTATGGCACATCGGAACGTGTCTTCCGCTGTTGTCGACGCCATCATGAGGATCCTGATCCCCTTGCCCGAAATTATAAACGTGCTCGAGCTCGGTGAATTGTATGGAATATGAAGCACCATTGTTGAAAAACGAGTATTCTGCATATCACTTCTGCTGCTACTCCGGGCCGACTATGGGGAATAGTTCGAGCACTTTCCAGAAAATGGCCTTCCTTTTTATTGCCCATAGTACGCATCAATAGCCAAGTTATGCCGACAATGCCTCTATAATCATTGTTCTTGCTGTGGCCCTTGCTCAGTGTAGCCCTTTCGGAAAATGTCATGCGGGCATCGTGGATCTTGCAAAACATTTTTTTTCTTTTATATGCTAATTGCTTTGTTTCCAACAATACAGAAGAACATTATGCTAATAAAGCTAATGAAGCTCCAAAGTACAATTCGATCTGCCGGTGACCATCTCGGAAGACAATATCAATTGCACTCATCGATTGATATCGTCAGTTGAGAAGTGCAATCGACAATCATTGAACCTATCGTTCCATTCCGTTCTCATGTCACCCAGGAAAGCTATTTAAACATATGATAGTCAAGCGAATTTCATGGTTAGTGGAGCGAGACCACAATTAAGAGACACCACTTTTAAGAGATTTATTCTTTCCAAGCATCAATGTGGATTTCGACGCAATCTCAGTACAGCTGTACCAGAAAGAATCACCTGACTGGTCGACAACAGAATCTGCCATAAATAAGAGAAATAAGTTTGCGTGAGCACGAACAACGCTGCAAAACACGATCCAGTACTCACTGAGTCAGCTGATGGCAACCGGGCTTCTTGATCCCTGCTCGGCAGCGACTGGAGCCGACTGCCGGCGTTGATGAACGTCATGTGCGACCGGCGCATGCGCCGCCTGCAGACGTAAAGCGCGGGCGACGTGCTGCAAACGTCACGACTCGACCGCCCCAGGTGGAGGGTTTTGCGTCATCTGAGGATCAGTTGTTTTGTTCTTTCAGTGTGATTCTGATGCTGATGACCCTAGTGTATTTTCCTAGTAATTTATCCTGCTATCTCTCCTTTTTCACTTCGTGAATCTATCTCTCGTCGCCGTTGTAAGCGTCACAGACAACCTAGTTGGCATTTGCCGAAAGGTCGCGGTCGCTGTCGCTGAGGTCACAGGGGTGAAGTCCCCTCAGTCTGGAGCGCTCCTCACTAATGTGCTTATAGCGCACCAGGTTTTCTGAATGTTGCGCCTCGAGCACTCTCTGGCCTTGGCTGAGAAAGTGCGAACACTTGCCCAGCTGACCCTTGACTTGATGATGACGTTGAGAGTTTATAAGCGCGTAAACTACGCGACCATTTGGCGCATTTCTGAAGCTGTCAGCTGCATGCCGATCGGTCAGTACCTTGTCACCACTATATCACTGCGCACCTTGTCTGCGTACCTATGCAGTTGCACGGTCGGAAATGGTTCTGAAGACAAAATGGGCTAAGAGGGTGAAGATGCACAGGTTCAACATCACAGCACGGGTTCCGCCCCCGGCACAGGAAAAGGGCGCTTGAACGAAGCAGCGCAGACGACCCGTGGCACAGCCGCGGCACTAGGTCAGGAAGTGTTCAACATTTAGACGCACAGAGGTAAAAAGCATCTGCTCGATCACGAGCCTGGGAAACTCATACCAATCACTCCCCTTTTTGAAAGAAGACTAAAACACCCTCATTGTTCAAAGATCTATTCAACATATTCTACGAAACGTCGGTTGCGATGCTGCTGAGCGCATTACAACGCTGAAAGATGAAAATATGTTTTTATGGCCAAGAGTTTTCTCATGACTGCCGTGTGGTGATACAAGTTGTGGACGACTTGTGACGACTCCGCTGTCTCCCAATTTTTGTAAGGGTCGTTTTAGTTCAGTTTGTAAGATGCTGCTCGTATTTACTGCGCTCTTTTTTCTCGGCGTAAAAATTGACCAATCATTGAAGACATAAACTCATTTTATAAACTTTATATGACGTCAGGTAAGTGTAAGCTGAGATTATGCAACAGTTTTTTATCGGAGGAGTCATTTAAGTAGCTCATTTCATTAGCAGAAATTTGAATTATTTACCATTGACATAAGCGGCGTGATGCAGTAATGTTGACTTAATCCTAATGACATCATTATTATCTTTACGCATAACTCCCTTCTCGTTGGCGCGACTTGCCTTCAAATGCGCCATGATAGCATTGGGCGTTGCCAATCATCTGGGTTTGATGTTTGGTGTTTATTTTCGATTATGGACATGAAGTAGTACATAATATGATGAGTGGATTGGCGCATAAGCGGAACGCTTAAATCTAAGCGCCTCTCCTAACAATACAACATATCACCACCACAGAGCCCACGACCCACCGTCCATTCGTCCGATCTGTAAGCCGACAAGGGCCAGGCGTCCGCCGCCGCTCCGGTCTACACATATAGCCGTCTCGGGCCGGCGGCGGACGCCCGGCCCGGCAACGCCACCCAGTGACCCGTCCGCTGCCCGCGCCCGCTGGAAGTTTTTAGGCGAACCGTTTGGTCTGAAAATGAAGTGCTTGGAAAATATTTGCTATCTGCTGCCTATCGCGACCTTGTAAATCGTTACCTCTGAGATAGATACTTAGTTGTTCGTTGTTCGTGAGTTGAGAAAAGTTTTGAATGATACGATCTGTTTTACGCAGCATCGAAATTCGGATTGCATGATAGCGTTGCAATTCGTTGGCCATCAAATGACAGTTGTTGTGGGTTACGTGTGTTACTGTTGGTGAATGTTTGTTTAATTGTTTTCGTGGCATTGAACGTGATGAGCCAGTCTTTGCCGTACTCTTGAATGATATGTAAGTTGTGGTGGAGTGCCGCTTGTACGGTAACTTGGTAGTGTGTATAGCGTACTATCTTCAGCAAAGAACAATACGTCATTATCAGTCTTGTCGGCTAGGTCGTTAAGATATATAAGCTCAAGGACCCAGAACGCAGACCCCTGCGGGAATCCAGCATGTATGGTCCTAGGCGTACTGAAACTGTTGCCTACCTTAACTATCTACTTACGGTCTGATAGATTCCAGCCAAGTTCCATCACAGTTCCAGCCAATTTACGAGAGTTCGCGACAAACCACAATAGTGCTTGCACTTGAGTAGGAGGCCCTTATGCCATATTTTGTCAAAATATTTACTAATGTCCAAGTAAATGACTGTAAAGTCATGGTCTCGGTCAAAAAGCTGCACAAAGATTGCTAATTATTATACCGGCTGAATTTGTGTGCTTCGTTTTAGACGGTATCCACTTGTTTCTCAGAGAGCAGCCCATTCTCAGTTTTATCCATTATTTCTTACTGATCTTAATTTGGGGGCTCAGCCCCCAAAAACTGATTCTAAGAAACTGGACCCCAGCTGCCAGCTGCAAAAATTGCGTCAAATCTTGGGAGAAAAGTGTTTTACGTGCATTTCGGAGGCACGCTCAGTCATTTTTCTGCCCCCCCCCCCCCTCCTTCCCCTTACATCCCTTATCATCTACATTTCCCTACATTTCCCGATAGCAAGGTTCTACAAGCACCTGAAACAATATCACTTTTGTTCTCGTGACGTCATCGTACAATCAGCTGAAAGCGTAAGCGGCCTTCATTACCTTGGCATAATAATTGCTGGTGCGGAACTCGCATTTCCTAACGTGATCCCGATTTATACAGAGCAAAACCCATACAACATTGGTATCAGCAGATGGAAACGACATCTTTGAACAACTCTAGCACGTTCATTTAGCTTTATATACAATAAATGACAACTGAAAGCGAAAGCGCGTATTTCATGCTGTCCAGCGATCAGTGCAGTGATCAGATCAGATCAGATCAGCGATCGTAACAGCGATAAGTCTGCGATGAAGCGGGCTATGTAAGAGGCCTGCACAAGCGATGCTCGGCCTCTTACCTCAAAGCCGCTGTTCCTCTCAATAGTACGAAGCCCAGGATGAATCCTTGGCATGTGTCGCTCCAACAACCTCCGTTATTTTTGAAGCTACAGCTCAGGTATCCACAAATAATAATCCTAGATCGTCCGGGCTTTTTAACGCTATTTCATTAAAAACTGACGATTAGCTACGTCCTTATAGCCAGTCAGCTTCTCACGACATGAACAGCAGCCTTCAGTCTTGCACTGAACCCAACGCATTACCACGCGGCGAGCAATCAAACCCATCTGTCGTTTTCGTGTTCGAAACGGTCCGATAAAGCGCTGCCGACTCAACCGCTTAAAGTACCTCCTCTCTAGAAAACTCTGAATGTAAGCACTCCTAAGGCCACATATACCACATGTCTTGACCTTCTCAGCATCAAGTAGCACTGCTACGGCGTGTCGTTTTGTAAAAAATTATCGAACAGCGGTGTCTAACGACTCCAGGCAGTCCATTGTGCTTCGGTTCTTATGGGAACCGCACTGGATGTTCGAAAGGTGTCCACGTTTTCAAGAAAGCAAATCAGTCGAGTACTCACCATTTTTCCAAAAGCTTGTACAATGCTGATGCTAAAGAGATTGGCCGAAAATGTAAGAGATCGAAACTGTATTTTCCGGCGTTCAAAATTGCAACGACAGTTGATTATACCACGTGTTGGGAAAATTATCCCTCATTCAGATTAAGTTGAAAAGTGAACTATAACATGTCTGCAATACATGTCTAACCAAACTGACATAACATTATGAATAGCGTCGGGCCGAGGGGGAAACGGTCTTTGTCAGTTTTAGAGTTGGAGGTAGTTCTGCTATAGTAAAGCAGCGTGATGCATTTAAGAACTGTTTCAGGTGATTTAACGCCCACCCGGGTGACCCTTCGCTCGGGTTGGGGGTCAGTTTGATCTTCCGGAGATCTAAAAATAAATTTAAGAAAGCTAGAGACGGCAAATTTGCTGGTTGAATTACGCGGCATATGAACTCACTTATATCAAAATTTGACGTCCATAGGTCATGATCATCAGGTCAAATAAGGTCCAACAAGAGCGAACTTTTGATGGTGCCCCCAGACCACCTCAAGCAATTGCCTTGCACGTGGACACCTGTTCTTCGCAAAGGGCCGTTGGTTGTTTATTCCCGATCAGTGACTGTGCATGACCTCTTGAACGTCATGGAAACCAAAACCTACGAGCAATCCTAAATTAAATGGTTCGATCGCCTGGAAAACTACTTCAGAGATTATGGCTTCGTCTTACACTCAGTTGTTGCAACAGATTGAACGATTCCCTATTTGGAATTGTATTTGCTGACAGCCATGGCCTGGATTTTACCTCCCATATGACAGGGATATTACAAGGCACATATATCTCATTTTGCACACAAAAAGATCCGCTATTCAAGAGCCTACAGATATGCAAAATTTGGCGCGGCTTCGCTGCGCCTCCCCATTTTTGTTGTAAAAACGTTTTGGGAGGGGGCTAACTTGACCCCCCCCCCCCCCGACCCGTCCTCGTGTTAAAGCTGATTGGAGCAAACTCGCAATCCTGTTTGTGAGGTTAAACCTGGGGTTAGTGGAATCTACTTTGCAACGCTCGGGCAGCACCAAGTCTATATAATTTTCCATTCCCTAAGGTCTTGATTATATCAAGAGCTTCCTGTAACCTTCAGCACCGGGACTGCACTCGGACACATGTTTGCAACATACGCCTCACCCGCTGTCATACTGCAGCGTGGGACCTTTGGTGGTTCAGACTACTGACGCACTCTGCTCATAAAGGACGCCTCGCCTCGCGCGCGGTAAGCTTCACGAGTGCTCCGGCCCGTTTAAGCGCTATGAGATTCTCTACCGTGGCTGGACGAGCAAAACCCTTAAACGCTCGTATTCGGCTAATGATGCTCTCGTGACATGTATCCGACCACCAGGAACTAGAATCCTACGTGGTTTAGATGATATCATGTTAGGGCAGTTTGTGCCGTAGCTAAAACAGAAGTATTCACGTGTGAGGTATAAGTGGGTGCATCCTCGCCCAAGACATGCTCGATCGCAAACGTACATTCCTCGTTAAGACGCGATTAGTCAGCTTTTTGACGCTCATTCGTCACAGCATTTCACGAAATATCTCGATTTCTCCCTTATCGCGAGATTTTTTTCTAGATTTCTGTTGGTCGTGGCTCATCTGGGTTTAATCAACAGAAGGCTCGAGCGATCAACCAGCAACATTTTGACCACCCAAAAATGTGGCATTCCATCCCTTTTTTGTAAAGTTGATGTTTCAGCGTGATTTTGCACAGACTGACTAATGGATGGGTGGCAAATGAACCTGGGCATGGGGTCGCGTAGGTCTTGTCACGACCATGGCTGCAATTTCGACAGCAGTGTGTCGTATTCGAAAGTAGTTTTCCGTTATGCCGCTATTCCCAGCCTGTCCTACGATTACTGGCCGTAACCGTGCATCGAACAAATCCGTGCCGGTGACATCCATTGCGGACAGCACGTTAGCCGAACGCTTTGGAATTGTATTCCCTCGTCCACCCGGTCTGGCTGCCGATTTATGACACAAAACGTGAAAAGGTGTAAAAACGCGCGAGTCCACATGACGGCTTGTATGCCCGTGGAGGGCGGCATGTGCAATCGCCCCCCGTCACACGATGAGATTCATCGATCAATTTCAGGTTGAACGGCTTGCTATTTCCTCGTCGATCCGACGCCGGGTTACCGTGATGGGGTATCGTGCACCATGTGCTCCGACCACCGGTGTTAGTATTCAAGGGGCATAACATTGCCTTTCTGGCACGCCCCACACCTGAACCATGGACTGCACAGGCTCGTGACCTACTTGTGAACACTGCCTCCCGCTCCGGCGGGTCGTGTCCAATATCAACAGTCAGCGAACCACCGTTCGGCTCGGGCACTGTGCAACGTGAAATGGGACAGACAGACAGGCAGACGGACGCACCCCAAGCAAATAGTGCATAGATTTCAAACACCTGCCGGCTGCAGCCACCTTCCGTAAATAGCATTTTTACCTCATTTGCCGGAACAAAATAAACATTATCTATATACATATATACATATGCATTTAGTTTTATCGTTAGTTTGTTTTCTGCTAGAAAACCGGTCTTGTGCGATACGCATTTTTTTTCAAGTGCCTTTTGGTTTTGAAGTGATTTTTGCCCCTGAACTTTAAGTTACCTCTTTCTTCCCTTATTTCCGAGACTGTTATGCCAACTTTATGCACCTCATATGCTGTTATTTTGCTTAAAGCTGATCCATCCATATTTCCTTTTCAGTACCCCGGTCGAAATGATTTAAGTACCAATATCTTGGATGGATATTGGTTGCCGTGAGCCGGCCCTTTGTACCAGTGTCATTTTCATGGGCCCGGGATGACTTAGGCTCCAGGCGCCAGCGTGTCCTGCTTAGACGCCAGCGAGTTTGCAATCGAGATTGTTTTAGAAAATCCGACCTGGGCGACTCCCGGTCAACTCATGGCATCGTTATAAGTCTGACGGCGTTACGGCAGCTGAGTGATTTGTTTGCAGTGTACGCGCCTGCACGGTTGTCGTTGGGTTTGCGTCGTTATCTGCACGGTTGTTGAGGTCTGATGTCACTCGTGAAGAACGCTCGAAACACTGTCGAGTCTGCGGTTTGCGCACGAGCGCACGTGCGCGTCAACACGCGTCGATTCGTGCCTTTGCCTGCACGATTGCCTGTTCCTTCCCGCGAGTAAGGTGTCGATTCCCCAAGTGACGTGGACGCTGACCCAAGTAGCCGTGAAGAGGTCCCGAAGTCGCCTCTGGGTGGCGGCGCTCGAGGCGACCTCCCGCCGGATCCGTACCTCTATGTGGACCCCGTTCCGGCGCTACACGTTGCCCACGTCGCTCTCACCACCCGTCGTGCCTTTTCCCCAAGCCGCTGATGGATGCCAGCTAATAGTGACATCCCGCCATGGACCTGGCGAATTAAAGAACGTTCTCACAATGTGTCGTCCGGCGGGACACTCGATCTATCTCCATGCTGACCGACGTCCGTTCTGAGCATTCGTGTCTGCTTCTGCGCACGACAAACAACAATCACGTGCTTCGCATGTGCCGACCCGCTTCATAGTTGTGGGAACGAGTCTAGGCCGAGGGTATCTCTTAGTTTAGCAGCGCTTCAGGCTCGGGCTGGACGAGGACGGCAAGGGGCGCGTATGTAGGGCGGCTTGTAGGCAACACATACCTGTATGACCTTGTTTCACGTGCATTTGGTGCGCTTTCGGAAAAGTTGGATGCACTTTACGACTGCATGGCTTCACGACTCGTCACGTTAGCACAACGTCACGACTCGTGGACGCTGAGGCTGTGCACCTTAAGCAACTCTGCTCGGAAAAGTCATGTGTGCGCCCGTGAGTACGGCCGCCAGCCGGTCAGTGACGTCCTGGCGTCCCCTCGCTGTGTCGCCCGGCTGTCCCAGAGAGACCGTGTCGCCCCAGCTAAGGGGACTATCGGCCGGGGCCCTAGGCCCGAGGAGTGTTGTCAGACGGTCTGGAATGCAGCGGGGCTCCCATGGACGCCAGAACGACTGGGGAGACTCGGAGAGAGAAGGTCGTTCTCTGCGTATTCCACGGTGCGAGGGGAGGACTCGGAGAGAGGGAGACTGTTCTCTGTGTACTTTACAGTACGAGGGGGAGGAAACTCAGAGAGAGGAGGCAGTTCTTTGCGTATTCCACAGTACGGGGGGTGACCGGGGGAGAGGAGCCCGCTCTGTGTCTTTCACAGAACGAATTGGAGGCTCGGCGAGAGAATACGTTCTCTTTGTATTCCACAGTGCGAGGTGGAGACTCGAAGAGAGGGAGATCGTTCTCTGTGTATTTCACCGCACGAGGGAAGGCTGCAACCAAGACTGATCTAACATCAATCTTGAGGGGTCAACTCAAATGTTTCTGCAGTGTCCGAGACCGTGCGGAGTTCGGAGGCCGTTCCGCGCCCCGCGATGCGCGGCCGGAGCCGGCGGATGTGCTCGGCGGCACAGCGTGCTGCAGGGGAGCACCGTCATACTGAGCCAGTGAGCGGCCGCCAGCGTATGGGTGACCAGTGGGGCGGAGCGAGCTGGGTTGGTCTGGGGCGAGTCGTGGGTGGGCCGAGGGCCGAGGAGGTGCGAGGTAGCGTGTTAAGTGTTGCTGTGTTTCTTTTGCTATACATTACGCTAAGATGTCGCGCGCCATGTCAAGCTGTTGCGTTTAGCTGAGGCATGGGAGGACGCGGAGCTGGACGAGGAAACACTACGTAAACTGGCGACAAGGACCAAGGTTAACTGCTCCCGCGGCTGTCATGGAGGGCATTCGGCCGCCATCTACCTTTGCGGCCGTTCCTGGCAAACCGCTGGCGCCGTGGTCTGTTTGGCTGGCGGACTTTGAAGTGTATGGCATGGCCATGGGCTTGTCGGAGTGAGGGAGGAGCAGGAGTGTCAGGCCCAGCTTCTACATTGTGTTGATCACGAGGCCAGACGGCTGCTCAGGGTGGAGTGTACCCACTGGAAGTGCCCAACGTCGGGAGGCGGGGACGAGTTGTCCCAATGGAGTGCCCACGTAGGGAGCGGGGACGAGTGTCCAACTGGAGTGCCCCACGTAGGGAGGCGGGGACCGAGGCGTAGGGAGAACCAAGATCGTCATTGGTGCATGTATCATTGCCACTCTGGAACGTTTATTGATCAGGAAGGCAGATATCATCTCTGGAAATATGATCTCATGGAAGTTAGTGTCGACAAAACGGGTAACAACTTGTACATGTTGGCCAACTCGCGCGAGCGGAGTCACGTGGGTTCGGTTTTCCGGAGGATGAAATGATCACGGGTCAGTCTTTGATTGCTGTTGGTCGGGTTGCTTACGTGAGCGTCTGTGCTTCAAACAAGGTCTGATCCTAATCGGCTGCAGACCATCTCCTTTGCATCGCGCTCGAACCATTGAGAGAAAGCGGTCACAGAGAGAGGTGCTCCCTTATCAGCTCAACAGCATTGAAATTCTCAACTGGAGGGTAAAGCAGTTTGTGACTTAAAAATGGTATAAAGTCTTGAGATGTATTCGACTGTAAGGAATAGTGCTATAAACGATAATGGGAATTCAGGGTCGGATCAAGATTTTGTTTGGGGGGGGGGGGTCGGTGGGGTATGAACATTATTGGTCCCCTATGAGCTTAGGTCCCCAAAGCTCTTGCATTTTGGCCATTAGATTGTAAGTTTCCCTAGTATTTTGATTGGGGACCTGTCTTATTGTGGCGTAGTCCTATAAAACAGGCGCGCTACGCATGAATATACATAGAGTCTATCCATCTTGTCCACATCATGGTGAATCTCGTTATTTTGACAGCATACGTTCTTCGGAAATACGGCAAAATTAACTAGAGTTGGCTGCTAGATACCATAATAAACTAAGAGACTTGATTTCTGGCTTATTTACAGCTAACCGGCTGGTCGATGTGATCAGCGGTGGCTGACGATTAGTGCAGTGTTGTTGTTGCAGTGCAGTTTTCTTTCACAATGTGCTTCTGACTAAGTTTCTTTTATTGGGTGTAGCTGTGGGGCAAAGCTATCTCACTCATACAAATTTCATTTAAGCATGACCTTTAAGTCAGCTGAGCTTAACTTAGGTCAAATTCATAAGCTATCCAAATTGAGAAAAAAGTGCTAACTCGGTCTAAGTGACCATTATAATGATTTTATGTGGTCAGAAATGGTGTGCTGTACACCTACAGGTGCACATGCTCTCATAGCCCTTGTTTACATTATACATAGTTCCTTCGACACTGGACAATGCGTTCATAACATACTGAGAACAGGCAAGCTGATACATGAAATAAGGTGCCATCAGCTTTACGAATACCATGCAGAGGTGATTACAGGCGTCGCACCCATTCACCTAGCCTCTCCGCCGCATCGATGGTCACGTCAGAGGTCATTGACCCTGGATAACTTCACATGATGTCACCATGCATGTTTCACGTGATCATTATGATTTCATTATGCGTTGAAATAAGATCACAATATGTTGTCAGATGATAGTTCGAATTCTACGCCTAAACCTATTATAACTGCCGATTTTGAGCTGAACGTGTGTCTTGTAGAACACACCCAAAGAAGTAGGTCATGACCGATGCCAATGACATGTTCTCCGTGTTCATATAATGGTTGCACATGTGAATTAGTACTCCTTTCTTCATGTACATACACCAAGACTACAAAACATGTATAAATTTGCATTATTTACGTAAAATAGCAAAAGCTTTCCCTCACCTCGGATCGCTGACCTTGCCTGTTTCAAAAAGTCTGAATGATGCAAACTGCAGGTGCCATCGTGCTTTTTACCAAAGTAAGTTTAAACAATGATAAATAACACGCAAAAAGTTAAGCGTGGTCAAAGTTTTTAGAAGTTGACCTCTCACTCGACCTAGGCCACTGACCTTTGCAGTTCAAAACTTTAAGCCTACACAAAAGATGCCAAATGGATAGATGGACAGGTACTAAAATTTCGTGCTGCTGCGAGCGTTCACTTTCTAGCTGAACCCGAAACACCGTAGAGGGGAAGTTAACCCCTTCCCCTCCCCCTCCCCCCCCCGTCCGGCCGGAGACAGGTTAATCAGTAATGTGCACAACAAACAATCCTATCCGGCTCGTAGATGCAGATCAGTGCTCTGGAACAATCAATTGCACACCACAAACGAAGATAAATGGCACCTCACCACGAAAACAAAGCGCGTCACTCCATTTCACGTGAGCATGCAGGCAGTGAAGGTGGCTTACGCCTCTACATCAGCGTCCACTATCAGCGAGAAGTGGCGGATCAGCCACTCATCGGAGTCCTTGAGCTGAGTGACATTGAGCCGCGCCTGGCGCAGATGCCCCCAACCAGAGGATACTCTACCTTAGATAGCCTGTCGGCACGATCACATC
>NW_023596225.1:43686102-43791102 GCF_011947565.3 Pollicipes pollicipes | reverse complement strand
GCAGGTGCAGTCTTTAACTGTCTAGTTCAAAGGCGTGCACTTCAGGTTAGTCCGGAATTTAGCCGCAGATCCTCTGCTTGGCCAACACGAATGCTCCTCGATGAATGCCAGTTCTACTACGTGTACTACGTGTATGTACGTTAATAACGTGTACGTGCACTGATGTATGTGTGTGTGTGTGCGTGTGCGTCAGCGCGTGCACTTGTGTAATATACAATGGGGCGTGTGTTGGGCAGACCATATTTGTAGTGGTATTCATTACAAAAGCTTGAAATTAGTTGCATAAGCGCTCAGCGGGTCTGTTTTGTTACTACGCAGCGGTGTTTTCAATAGCCTATCAGTTCATGGGGCTGTTTTGTTTATTACACAGCGTCTTTCAATGGCCTATCAGTTCACGCAGTTGGACGAGCACAAGTCAGGATCGAAATTGGACCGAATACAATACTGTGAAGGCATAATGTAAACAGGATTGACAGGACACCATGCAACGACATCTGCGACCTCTCGTTGCCTGTCGCCGAGAAGGACCGGCAAGCAGCGTCACGGAATGCCTCCGCCGACCTGAACCGCAGGACAGCCGTCCCGATCGGCGACGCTGAGTCGTCGGACCGTCCGGGCGCCGGCACCCCCGTACCGCCCCCGCCTGGCTGAGCCGCGATAAGGACGCTGCCTGCGTGTGAGCAGACGGCGCTTGGGTGCGTACACGGTGCCGGCCTGCTGGCTCGCGGCAAGCCGGTTCGGCCGCGGAGACCACACCGAGCTGGGCATGCACCGGTTCGACACCGGCCGGCCCAGCGAGAGGACTGGCGACAAGCAGTCGAGCGGTGACACAGTCTACGGAGCCAGGAACGCCAGGAACCAGCTGCTGGTGTTCAGCGCACCGCCAACGCTGACTGTGCTCCTGGAGCGGCTCGAGGTGGGGCAGCTTCGGCCCGCGTTAGGTCAACCGGCACGTGTAGAGAGACTAGACCTGGCGCCGTTCTGTTCCTTCATCTGTCAAGGTCGACCAGATATGCCCCAGTCAGCTGCGTGAGCCGAACTCATGGTTCTTTGTGGCGGAGAGCAGCGGCCGGCTTGAACAAAGGACGTTTTACGGCCTTGGTGCACGTACGCCACCGCTGCGAATGGCTCACCGTCAGTCCCGTCTTACTCCCCGGCCTCGTCGGCCGTGCGCACCAACTGGCCTGCGCCCGCGTCACTCCCGTCCGACAAGTCACCACCCTGGAGCAGGGTCAGGAGCGGAAGCAGAAGCAGGATCAGGAGCAGATGTACGAGCAGGAGCGAGAGCCGGTGCTGGAGCCAGAGTCAGAGTCAGAGCCAGACCCAGAGCCAGAGCCAGAGCCAGAGCCAGAGCCAGAGTCAGTGTCAGAGCCAGAGCCGGTCCCGGGAGCAATCCGGTGACCCCATGTAAACGGGCGCATGTAAAATATGTCACGCATGTAAAATATGCTGCTTAGTGCTTCATAGCCAGGTGTAGATGTTGTCTTACAAGCTTTTCAAGTTTTACAACTTCTCTATTAATTCGAGGCGCTAATTTTTGTCGCCAATTTATGTTACTTGTGTGGGGTTTCGTTCTAAATTGTTCATCGGTCCTTCTTGGTACTAACTACGTGTGACTGCATATTGCTCAGAAATATTCCGATCTTGTGTTGAGATGAGTACACCTATTGACAACATAACACTGAAGACAAAAATACAGCATTGTCATGAATTATCATCCACTTTTGTACCGCCAGATATTTTTGCAAGTACGCATTACGTCTGCTCCTTTAAAAGGAGAATGGGACGAGTTAAGTGGATTTGTAACAAGCAGGCGAGTTGTTGTTACCTGCAATTTGAAAACGTTTAGTTGTCGCGAAGTAGCGCACAGCACCAGTGTTAAACTGTCATTTCATAACAGCGAAGTCGTTCGAGCAACAATTATGTGATGATCGCTGAACAAACAATCCGATTTTTAGGGCGCTTCAACAAACACTTCCCGTTCACATGGTACGCATCGCAAAAAACTTTCACTTGTTAGGGCCAAAAAAAATGTGCGGTATGATTTCCTCTCTAGGAGTCAAATAAACAGAATGCAGGTGAAAACATCAGTTGTGTTGCTGCGATGCCTTATTTAGGAAGAAAATGAAAAAATGTAACGTTCTTTTATCCGAGCATGGGTAATCTATCAGTCAGATGAATAGCGGATGGTCACACAAGGTAGGCAATATTGACAGACAAACATCAGCTGGGTACTCAAGTCACTCCCGTCACCGGCTCTGGAGGCGTCCCGGAGCGGACTAACGTCCCGGGACGGACTCAGCGTCCCGGGACGGACTCGGCGTCCCGGGATGGACTCGGCATCCCGGAGTGGGCTGGATGTTCCGGGACGAACTCGGTGGTCCCGGGACGGACTCGGCGTCCCAGGACGGACTCGACGTCCCGGGACAGACTCGGCGTCCCGGGACAGACTCGGCCGTCCCGGGACGGACTCGGCGTCCCGGGGACAGACTCGGTGTCCCAGGACGGACCCGGCGTCCCGGGACGGGACTCGGCGTTCCGACACGCATCGCTGACGGGTCGCGCAATCCCAGCCACCACGGACGTCCCAACACCGGACGGTCGCTCCCACCTCCGGTGCAGCTGTTCCCCATGCTGCCGAGTCTGCGGCTCCCGCCGTGCATAGTGCACAGCGCGCATCGCTGTCCGTCAGAAACGACAGGCCCGTTCCGGACGGGCGGGCCGTGGGCCGGCTCGCTCGACTGGGCGCCGGCGTCGACACGGTCCCGCGGGCACCGCGGATTAGCGGGACCGCCGCGACCCTGACGCTCCTGCCGAAGGGACCGGTGGCCCGCGCCTGCGCCGCCGGAGCTGCCTCTGTCAGCGTCCATAGGCTGGACGGGAGCCGGCGGCCCGACACTGCTGCCGGCAGCTGGTTGATGTGGATTGGAAACTGCCTACACGGTTACTGAAGCCAGGCCAACATGTACCGCTTGACCTCTGTTATATACCAGAATACAGCATTCGACGACGTTTTGTTTACTTTGCTTATGTCAATTATTACGAAAGGCATGAGATTACTCCGGCCAAAAGAAACTTACCGAAATCGGCATTACACTGTCACATACCAGTCACTGCAGTGACGCACATCAGCGGCAATGGCGGCCGCAGCCGCGCGCCAAATGAAACCACGCTGCTTGAGGTAGCCAGTAGGTGGTCTTGACCATAGCGCAACCACCACGTGACGTCACATAAAGTGCTGGTTGATCTGGAGATCTGGAGATCAAATTGGAGTTCGGAGCGCGAGCATTAGCCGATCGTATGATCATGGTCAAAGTGTGATCTTAAGCCAGCGAAGGTCGTCAAACGTTACAATGAGAATATCAGTGGTTTGCAAATGGCTATTGTTGAAGGGGTGGGTAGTCAGGTATTTTTCAGCGCATGTGTTTTTCTAGGCATGGAAGCATGTGGCAAAGTGCCTTGCCTTAAGCGCGGTGGATGCAGCGCAATTTTGATATCAAACGCGTTGCTAGCACGCGTAGAAACTCACCCGATTGCTCGGTGCCTGGTGATTGCACAGAGCAGTACTAGCGATGAATGCCTTTGGGCGTCCTTAACTCATTGCACAATGTGTAGGTAAGGTGTAGGTAAGGTGGTAGGTAAACTCGTGTATCTTTGGGGCGCACAAAGAGCGTCGAGCTCGGTGGTCTTAAGCCATTTTCGCTCATACGGGACGAGCAAGGCGTTAAGAAATGGACATAGACAACAGCTTGGGCACTTGAAAAAGTTCTTAGCATTCTTTTATCGCGCCGATTCCATGTTTTTTGACCATAACATCGGGCAGGCGGCAGGAGCATCCGACTTTTTTGGGTGGGGAGGTAGCAGGCTTAAAATATTGTTAACTGCCTCAAGATGCTTGTCAAACAAATCCTGGTCACAAAAGTGGCTTAATCGTGCGCATATAAATGTGATGGGAGCATATTTCGCCTCTCTTTAATGCCATCTGACCTCATTTCGATCTTTTGATCTCAATCAAGGGAAAGAAAACGTCAAGCCATGGAATAAAAAAGTCCTGTGTTCCAAACAGACCTTCACGTTGCATCGCTACTCAGTCACGTATCTACCATGAGCATGCATTTTATATCGTCACGCATCGAAGTGAGCCGGTGCACGCGAGGTAAACCAAACATATATTTTTTATCGTGATGAGCAAGGAGTCCAATAAGATTTCTCCCGCAGAACCGGTAACTTCAAATAGAAACTCTGGGCTTTCCAGACCAATTTCGAGAAAACCGGTTTTACCAATAAAATCGGAAGCGCATGATCTAACAACGAGTGAAAAGTACAAAAGGTCGCTTGCTCCCTTAAGAATTGTTGACGCATAGGTGGGTTTTCACCTCCTGCAGAAGCTACTGCAGATCCCTGTCGCCGCCTATAATGCTTGCAAGGATCCTAGGAACCGATGCACGCCTTTCAGCAACGTCATTTAAAAATACTTTTGAACACCGCTCAACACCACTATAAAATAAACGGTCGCCGTCGCCTTCCCACTGACCGAATTGGTGACTTAGCCATCGCCTAGTGCCGCTCCGAGAAAGCTAGAATACCAGCCAAAGGAGTTCAGATACCAGATCTAAGAATTGTGTGTCGCTGTTGACGAACTGCACGGCATTCCCACAATCATTTGTGACTGGGATAGACAATAGTGTTGAAGCCATGTCTACCCTCCCATTATCGCTGGCACCACCCGAGACCAGGCATGACGCGACCATCTCATGCCTCGAATAGACCACGTTCTGACGCATGACGGCCAACTAGTGCACAGGTTCTGGTTCGGGTTCTGGTGTTTTCTACGGGCGTCAGTGTGTGTGTGTGTGTATGTGTGTGTGTGTGTGTGTGTGTGTGTGGTGTGTGTGTGTGTGTGTGTGTGTGTGTGTGTGTGTGTGTGTGTGTGTGTGTGTGTGTGTGTGCGTGTGTGTGTGTGTGTGTGTGTGTGTGTGTGTGTGTGTGTGTGTGTGTGTGTGTGTGTGTGTGTGTGTGTGTGTGTGTGTGTGTGTGTGTGTGTGTGTGTGTGTGTGTGTGTGTGTGTGTTGTGTGTGTGTGTGTGTGTGTGTGTGTGTGTGTGTGTGTATCCGGGCGAATGTCTGTGCCGGTGTCTGCTGACGAAGGCATGAACGACCTGAAGTCGTACCATGACCTGCTACACTACCGGACGGAGTCCGGGCAGCGTTGGCCGTCATGCACCTCCGCTTGGCGTAAGTGAGGCCCGAAGCAGTCGTGTTCTGTCCGGCTTCGGGTGACACCGGCGATAAAGAAGAAAACAGCCGTGGCTCAGCTGCTGTCGTCGATGCCGGTAGCGAATTATTTTGGAGATGCTACACCAATTGTCAACTTGACACGAGACTTTCTGGATTTGGTAGATAAGGCCACTTGGCTAGGATTGCAGCTTATTCAGACCGAAGTAGCCGGTGGCGAAAGAAGCCAACTGATGAATGAGAAACCAGCGGCGGCTATCGCTTTTAGTGTGTATTTTAGCGGTGAATAAAAGTCACAAATGATTTACCGGATAAAGATGCGTCAATGTTGACATCATCGCAGGCATTGCGTTCGCTCAGGGGGACTAACTAAAGTTGTTTCTGCAGGAGGTGGAAGCGCACCGCTATAAGCTCAACACTTTTAGCACGCGTGCGCCAAAGGTACTTGGATGTGTAACAGCGGGCAGTGCGTGCTCATAATAATTCTTTGATGGAATAATGATACAACGTAAAGGCCCGTTTAACACATATAGCTTTGTTTCACATGTCCTAACATTTTTATTATTACTTTTGTTCTCTTGCTCGAGATGGAACGGAGAACAGAAAGGTCAAAGTAAAGTCGGAAAGTATTAAAAAGAGTAACACACTATCGAGCCGCATTAACCGCCAGGATTTGTTTCACAACGACGCAGTTTCAAATCTTGGAACTTCTAAGCATAACTAAACTCCCACCCCTTTATTTTTAGCCCGTTTCACTCAAGTGACCCACCATCTAGATGCTATGGTCAAAAATGTGGAGTCTACATGGCAAGAGAGGGCTAGGGGCTTTTTGTCAAGCGTTCAAGTCGATGTTAACGTCCATTTTTTAAAAGTCATACTGGCCCCATCAGAGCGGAAATATCTTAAAACTACCGATTTTAAAGATCTTTTGCACCGTTTTAACATAACTAAATATTGACATGTCTGGCACTACGAACTTGCTTGGGTCTGGAGAACGCCACTAGCGCTGAACACTCGTTTAAGTTTACGTTCAAACGTAAAAAAAAAGTTTTACTCTTGGACATCCTGGAGTAGGTATGCCAGCACCCACAAACTTAGTTGGGGAAAGGACCTTAGTCCCCTTGTCCCGCCAAACCTTGTCTCTTAACTCCCGCAGGTTCTGCCCCCTTGTGAACGCTGGGCGTTGGTAAAAGTTTCAGGAGTAATAAGGAGACCCTCTCTGTGCTGAATCGAAAATGATGGAATACCATCCAAAACCGGTTCGATCAACCAAACAAACGGGTCTGCATCTATCTCTACTGCACGAGGAACTGGCAGAACACGTTTTCCTCGATCTGAAGGTAATTTTTCTGGACGAACCACGGTCGCAGCCAAGGAAAAGGGGAACAAGGGGGCTATAGCCCGCCCTCCGGTCAGATAAGAGCGCAGTTTTTCACCGCGGCACTGCCGAATATACTTCCAGACTTTGGTGAACAGGAAAACTATCTTGATTTAAACCTTACAGGCTCAACATGTCGCTGCCCATGACAATGGGCAGCGACATGTGGAGCCCAACAGGTGCACTTAATAACAGCAAACGTTTGCATGCTTTCTTTGCTGCGCTCCCTGTGAAACATTCACATGGACACATGATCACATTCACATTGCTTTGGTCGCCCCTCCACAGTTGGATTCATGCCTCTAGCTGCCCTTATTGCCGAGATAGGCACAAGCAATAAACACAGTTTGAAAATGAGCACGTCCATCTTACAAGCTCATGTTTGCGTGCCAGGTGCCACGTGCGACCGCTCAGCCGGGACCAGGCAATTGTCCGTTTGATTTCCTATCAAAGCGTGCCATTCTGAACCGCTCTGACCTGCCGTTGTCAAGATACCGGTCCGGTATCGCGACCAAACGGACTGTGGACGTCAACAACGGGGAAATTCCTCTTGCCAGCTCGTGCGCTCGGACACGTGGCAAGTGTGACATCAGTCATTGCACCACGCCATTGCCCGTTCGATAGATTTAACTGTGTCATTTCCGAGCCGCGCCAAGCCGCCGTCGCTAAGATACGGTTCCGGGATGGCGTGTATTGCCGGCTGGCAAACGATCCATCCAAATTGCCGTTGCCCGTGTTACGTCGATGGCAATTTGGCAAAGGGCGAAGATCGGCGTGAGCTGTCCGACGCCGTGAATGATGTTTGCAAGGCTGCACGATGCACCGAAGAACTCGAGTGTCAAAACTTCAGGTAGCGAATGTTAGCGCAACTGCACCAGTGTCCAGTCCACCTCACGTGTCGGCAATTCATGGAATGGAATCTGCCGGCTGCCTGCCATGTCTAATCTGCCGGCTGCAGTCGGCAGATTCCATTAGAGCCGCGAGCCGTTCGGACGCCGCACTGTCTAACCACATTCCTCTATTTGATGTTGATTCAAGAGCGGCGTGGTGCGAACAACCATGAATGAAACAGTGGGAAATGCGCGCAGTGACGAGACTGTTCACACCGACATGGTGACGGTTCAGACGCCCGTGCGTTGTCTTCGGCGTCGCGTTGCGAAATCCCGACATTGCCAACTTGTCCGATGATTCACGGCGCAACCAAGCGTCGCACGTGAGTGCAGAGGCGCGGCACAAAAAGTGAAAAACCGTGCAAGACAGGAAAATATACCTACTCTAGTGAAACCTCAGGACCGGTTACGTCTAATGATACCACTGGGAAGCGCCACTGCAGCACCCTCAAAACATAATATGGATATCACTTACGCGATTTTCGAGTCCAAATTACGCCGCCAACGTTTTATAACATCACGCACCTTTCCCGCAGTCGCGACCGCCTTTGTCATGACAACCGCCGTGCGCACCTTTACTGGTGCGAATAAAAGAGCGTTTGTGATTGGCCCAGCGAGCCTGTTAATACGAAGGCACAAAACAGGCGAGGCAATCACTTTAACCTCGAGTCTTTACACGTCATAACGGTGTGCCGCCGTTGGCATTCCCTGAGGCTACACCGGAGTTGCGGCCGCCTGGTCCTCTCCCAACGCCCGGACATCCAAACGCGCGGCTGCCAGCGGCCGGAGTAACCTGTGGGCTAGCCTGGGCAGGGCTGTCGCTGGATGGTGGCAGCAGTATGGAGTATGGAGGCCATGCAGTCACTGGATATTTCTCTCACTAATATCTCTTACTGATACTGGAAATCAGGCCGGGACAAAGAAGAAACCAGTTTCATTCGGCAAAAGGTAGGAGTAGAGCTATAAGGAGACAGATTTCATTTAGTCCAAAAGTAGTAAAGCATTGGAATGGGGTGAAACAAAAAGTTGTAGGAAGTCCCTATCTAGCAACATTCAAAAACCGTTTGCATAAGTTGTATCGGTCCAAAGATCTCATTTATCGCTTAATTGATGTGGGTCGGGGGATTAGTTTTGAGAGTGTGTACGGAACCTGAAGTAGGCCAGCCTTGATGGACCCTTGTTGCTCTTTGTTGGCCGGATATCTGCATGTCTACGTCTTTATCATGTTTCTAAATTAGTCCCTGCCATTCGAGGAACTTTGATCCATGTCTTTATAATGCTTCTAAATTAGTCCCTGCCATTCGAGGAGCTTTAACGCATCATAGCGTATTGAACGCGTCGCGAACTCACGCACGAACTGATCGAGACGAGCTCTTGAGTCATCTGCGATGACGGAAATTGAATGCTGCATTCTAGCACTGTTTCACTGCCAGTTTGTTCTCAATATGTCCTCCATATAATATATATAATATATAATATGTCCAATATGTAATATGTCCAATAATGTCAAATGTCCTCAATACCTGCGGTGTTCGCGCGAGGTCTAGGGATGTTCGTCGGCAGTTTCCCGGTGTCGAGGCTTGCTTGCGCATGCGCGCAGCATACCGAAGGCCGTTACATCACCGATTGAACCGCAGCTGAACGAAGTCGGTTCTAAGCGGCATTACACATATCAGGTGGTGCTGAACCCAGCTGCTGCGGTCCGGTCCTGTCCGGTCCTGTCCTGTCCTGAGGTCCTGTCTGGTCCTGAGGTGCAATGATTAAACTTTTGGTGTTTTCAATACGAGCCGGTGCACTCCCAGAGCCTTCAGGGAGTGTCGACATTCCTGCGCATCCAGGCAAATCCTGATGTTTTTTTTCTGCGCTGCCTGTCGAATGACTGTCGTGGGTCTCCACGACGTTCGTGCTGTGTTTAACGGCTATTAAGTTCATGTGCACGCTGCAAGAGCGTGCTCGAAAGGTAATCGCGAATCGTAAACATAGCAGTTCCACGACTCGTCTACAGTAAAGCTTGCTCGTATGCAGCGTTTGTACAACCGGCACACTTGAACTCCACGGGCAAACAGTGCCAAGTAACGTCTGCAGCCAGCAAACGCACACACAGACCGCCAGTACAAACAGTCAAACAGTCAAACAAAGCGAAAGCATACTCCTTTGACCCGGCTTGCACCAGGCTCCCAAAGGCAAACCGTTAACCAAAGGAGGAGACTGACACCGGCTCACCTCATGAACGGCCGGGCCGAACGCAATGTTCGAATGTTGACTGATAGCGCAGGGAAGCACGGCTTCGCCGCACGCAGCAAATTTCTGCCACCCCGTGGCAGCGCAGCGGCGGCGGACTTGAGCTCCGCCGCACGCTGCCGCGAGTCGGGAGCACGTGGGCACGGGCAACATGCACTGCGTTGCGTTCCAAGCCGTAGCTCGGCCGTTGTTACACATAGCGGATTGAAGCTCGAGGAAAATTGAAACTTGGTAGAGGCGTTCTTCATAGTCGCATCTAAGTTATCTTGTTTAAAGCTGTCATATTTTGAAGTCAAAGGAAAGGCATTCTGATTGCTCTTTTTATCGCTATTCTTGTTTTTTATCGCTGTTTGACGTGCCAATATTTCAATGTATAACATTGAAACAACGCACCGACAAGCCACGTGAATGAATCATCCGTTGACTCAGATGCCCAGTTTATATCATATATTCATATATTCACACACACACACACACACACACACACACACACACACACACACACACACACACACACACACACACACACACACACACACACACACACACACACACACACACACACACACACACACACACACACACACACACACACACACACACACACACACACACACACACACACACACACACACACACACACATATATATATATATATATATATATATATATATATATATATATATATTCCATGTCGAATCTAGTATCTTCTGAGGTTCGGTAATCTTCTAGTATAGTATCTTCTTTGATGTAGTCTTAGACGTCTAGTGTCTTCTTTCGTTCGGTTTCGTTCGGTTTGTGCGCGGCTTTGATGCTCCTCCATGTCCACTGGTAGCCGGCGCGGTAGCCGGAGACCCGCCCGGCGCTACGGTCCGCTTTTGACACGGCGTCGTCAGACTGTCTCGGCGGCGAAGACTGGCGCCCCTGCAGGCGGTTGCGTCATTATTTGCTCCGGCACTAGGAAGCAATGAGTGCTCCGTTATTGGCTGTTGAGGTCAACTGGTGACGTCAAGTCACTTAGACGAGTCTCATGTACACTCGGAAAATTTTCGCAGCCCGCCGCATATGTGGTGAACAGGAGTGGCGCAGCAGGTGAGGAGGGAGGCAGAACGGACAGGGGAGCCTGGACCCCGCCCCCTGCTCCTGCTGGCGGGCGGGGGTCCAGGTCCGGGGGCAAGAAACAGTATGGTAAAGCTATGCCAGAGGGAAGTCCAAATTCGACAGCAGTGGCGGGATCACGATACACTTTTTAGAAATGTGGACCTCGTCAAGAGAACTGAGGCTTCAAGTTTTTTAAAGAATTTGGCGCTATAGTCCAGGGATCGCATGAGAGGGAGTCGAAGGGTCTAGCGAAACTCGTCCTTTCTCCCGTCTGAAATGAGGCCATTGGGGAGCAGGTTCTGTATCGACCCCGACTCCAGTCGTGGCTCTGGTGTACGCATCGCGTCACGCAGAGGCATGGCAGGGAGGAAGCGGTGAGAGAGTGGAGACCGAACGATTAGGCAGTTAAGTCACGTGTCAAGCAGCCGCAAGTGCGCGACGTTTGGTCGCGGGGCACCAGGTGGTGGACGCGAATTAACCTCTCTAAAACGTCGGGCCGCCAGGGGGCACCCGGATTTGAACCGGGGACCTCTCGATCTGCAGTCGAATGCTCTACCACTGAGCTATACCCCCACGAAAATGACCGAGCTTGTGTACACGGCGAAATTGCCAATGTCATACGTTTTCACAACTGGTTCTTGCCACAAAAGCGGCCATGGAAAATTGCCGCATCACTCTACCGCCAGATGGCAGAGGACGAGCCGTTCAGCCCGATGTTACGGCGAAAATGTCAATCTCCCTTCCGCAACTTACAGACCTGACATAAATACTTCCACAGCGATAAACATCTCAATCCACGTAAAACGGCGGCCACCAGGGGCCGTCGAACTTAACCTACTCGATCCGCAGCAGGGGGGGGGGGGGGGCGGCGCAGTTGCCCCCGCTCCCTCTCCCCTTGCCTGCAGGCAGGAGACAAGAGTAAAAGTTTTACGTGAAACCGGGGGACATGATCTGCTGCAGGTAACACCGGCGGCGGGCACCGAGCGTGTGAGAACGACCATTTTCAAATAATGCTTCAGAAATTCTTTCGAAATAAATGCGTATCGTTCGAAGATTAGACTGGGACGTGTACTTCAACTGCAGAATGTAAAACGTTATCCTCCGAGCGGACTAAACGTTGCAGCGATACGAAACACAAAGGTTCTGCATTTACTTTTCCAGTTCCACCCCGACTAGACTAATTACAAGTCTGCGTTGCTGTCATTGCTAAACCATTATTGATATCAATACAAAAATAACACAGGCAAGCCAAGCGTACCAATTTTGTCGTGAAGCGTTCAAAGGTGCGTTTTTGAGACACATTATCATTTTGCAAATTTTGTCCTCGTTTTTCGTTTAATGCAAACGAAAGTCAAGGGCACTTTCCACTTGGGCGTGGCACTAAAAAATGCACAGGGAAATTCATCTGTATTTGGAGGCTATCGTGACGGGGCAGAACTCTGCACAGATGAGAGCAGGACGTTCCATGTCTGACTTTTAACCTGAATTCCTGAGGAGTACCGAGGACGCCTTCAAGCGGCGTTTGGTAGCAGTGTATGACGTTAAGAAAAAGCTGTTGCTAGGAATACGCCTGCAACCGCGATTGCCAACTCCTGGTTTATCAGAAAAGACATTGGTTTCGGTAATAAAACGAAATAGTTTCGTTAAGTAGATAGTGTATAAATGTGTAGTGCTAAAATAGATGGTCTTATGTAGAAGGTACGACACACTTGGTGATGTCTGGTCAGTGCCAACCATCTGGACGTAACCCGTGACGTAAACGTTAACGTACGTGCGTAGCGATCCTTCCTTCAGAATTGGTCAGTGGAAAAACCTCGAAATACACTTCTGAACAGGCGCGCTCGCATGTCGTAGAAACAAAAACCACAACGTACGGTGTCACAGCCTCCGTAGGCAGCGTGGCGTCTGCCCGCAGTTGAAGATAAAAGTTCGAGGGCGGGGGGGGGGGGGGGTCTGAGTCATCTTCTGCCAAAATTGCTCCCTGCCAGATAGTGGGTTTGAAAGTATCGGCCAAAAAACAAGGTCTCTATCAGTTTGCCGTCTACGGTAGTTCCGCAGCTCAATCAACTGGTGAGATGTACGTTGCATTAGCATAAGTCGACGTGATGTTGATGAGGTTGAGATTCGAATTATGGTTGTTTATCTTGTCATTCTGTAAGATGGATTCGAACTCTTCCTTGCAAAAACTTTCCTGCGTTTCTGTGAGTCTCTTCCGTAACCATGAATTTGGCACGGCGTGCGGTGAGTAAAATAGCATCTTTGAAGCTGTAATTAGCGGGTCAATTCAACGGAGGACGTGAAGCAAAAGGGCATTACGTGGTATTTCGTGACGAGGGGCACAACCAGGTAACTTAATGAGGCCAGGTCACCGTCTCCTTGGCGAGGGGGGGGGGGGGAGGCTATGGTTGTGGTGTAGAAGTGAAAGATTGTAAAATTTAGTGAAGTAGGAATGGTGCCTTCTTTATCAAGTGAGAACGAGGTCTGAGGTGGGGCACGGGCCTCTCGTGCTTGGCATGTCCATGGCTGGTTACGCTGTGAATTCTGCCACAGGTCGGTTGAAATTTTTCCGCCAAAGATATTTGTTTAGTGACCATTGGGGCTCGTAGGGGTCCGCTATCACATCGGCCCTTGGTGACATTTTTGGAGTCCCCCCTCCACCCATTGACAACTTAAATATAGTTCCCGACCCCGAATCGGAAACATCCTGTTTTGGGTAAGGGATTATTGTATTATATTGGATTATTACTTTTTACATCCGTCTTTACATCAGTCGTAGTAGCGTCACCAAAAACCCAAAATTTTTGGTAGGAGGGATAGGAGGATGTCGGAAGATCATCATGCCATTTGAATTAAATATGAATTGGAGATCAAGCGTTTAATAATTGGCGTTCTCCGAAATTATATCCTTGACCGTGTGGACGTTAACCATAAATAAGTGACCCAAATGGTTATCAGCCTTCCCCTCTTAGCTTGGAAGGGCGCAACTTGCTCCCAGCCGGTGGTAGTGTCCTATCATAGTACCAGGGATCAACTTACTTTGAGATTGGCCCACCCCCAGGTTCAGCTATTGTTCCCAGGGACCGTGTGCGAACCTTCTGCCATCTAGCGGGAGATTTATCATAGTAAGGAGCCGGTCGCACGCGAACAACCGTCATCGGCGTTCCACAGCAGCTCAATCAAGAAGTTATCTAGAATAAATCGCAGTGTTGCTGCCTGGCGTATTAACAAGCCAGCGTGTGCCCACTAGCAGGGGTGGATCAAGCGGCCGTTTGGGGGGGGGGATTGGACAATCACATGGTAAGAAAGGTTGGGGGGGGATGGAGCTGGGAGCGACTGACACGATTCCGACTGGTAACCAGCCGGGGTTCCGACGTGTGCGGGTAGAGACGGGTGACCACGCAATGCGCATTTCTGGGGAATAGAACTTGACTGTTGACTGTGGAGAGGGAGATGGAGGAGGCGGGGGGTTGGGACAGCCTTGCGTTGCGGCTCGGGAGGTACCAGGTGGCTGACCAGCCAGGGGTGGCGGGACGAGACGCAGCATTGCACATTAGTGAGCATTTTCAATTTTGACCACATCACGTTTGCATTTCCCGTAAAACACACCTCCCCGATCCGCCTATGGTCCCGATTTGTGAGGCTAGGAATGTGACGCGCTCCTGCCGCTGAGCCCTCTCCGCCCCCATCTTCACACGCCCCTGACGGGACGTGATATCAGCCACGGGACGCCGCAAAATATTTGAATACGTATAAGCCGTGCACGAGCAAGCAAGATAGATTTGGCCATTACTGGCAGTTTTTCACATTTTGCGCCACATCTCGGCAACCAGGGCACTCAAAAACGTGGTGCTGGACGGCTGTTACTTAGAATACTGGATATTGCTCTTTTCCACAGTTCTACACGTTTTGTGTCACATCGCTACATCCGGGGCTCGGGGCGCACTTGGGAGAAGCATGCATTGATGGGAAATCGAAGGGAAAATCACGTGGTATAGATTGTAGTGTCACGTGTGCGCGAGCCAGGAAAATTGATCTGGCCGGCACCGACCGTTTTTCGCTGTTCGTTTCAGTACAATGCTGTTTAATGCAACGGCAGTGCGTGCTGTCATCATTCAAAAGGCTGACAGTTGATGGAAGGGGCAAAAATGACCGGCCACGTCCCGCGATCGATCGCCGATCCCATGGAATAGGTTCGGCTGTGTTGCAGAGAGCGCAGGCGAAATGCGCTCTCTCCTGCCGCAAGCCGCCAGAGGTCGCTAACACCGCGCGGCCCGTGGCCGAGTCTTTTTCATATTTTGCGCGATATTTCGGCAACCAGGGCACCTAAAAGCGTGATTTAAAATGCAAAAAATACACAATTAAAATTTTCAATATTTTACTTAGTGCAGCGAAGCAAGCGTGCAAGCGCTTGTTAGCCCTGTTCACATAGATAATTGGAAACGCTGCCAGATTGGCACCAAAGCTGATCAGCTGTAAGGTTTTTTTAATTTTTGTGCATCCGCGGTGCTGATAACATGGCACTCTTGAGTCAAGCTGTGCAGCGTTTTGTTTTCGCATTGAAGTGCCTATAATAAAAACTTTACCTGCCTTCTGGGAAATCCGTGTCGATTTTATGTTCTCAGCTACAACTTTAGCAATACTATGGCACACCACAATAATACCAACAGCAACAAAGTAATAGCCGGCGTCACTTTAAACGTGGTACTTTTGCGGCTTAATCCTCGTGCAAACACAGCTTCCAGCAACCTCCTGTCAGCGAAAACTAAACCTGACCAATCAGCGCAGAGCTTTCAAAGATTAAGATCAATAAAAATGGCGGCGAGGCCGTTTATCCTGGGACGGCCAGACTACAATATCAAATATGGTAGCTTGGCACAGGTTCGTTTCAAGCTACCATATTCTCCATATTTAGCAATATAGTACATGGCGTTTAAGTTATTGCAGTCAGCTGCGTAGCCTGGTTGTAAAGCAAAAGGCACAAACGCACTTTTAACACAAATTCGGAAGATTTCTGACACTTGCACAGGAGAATAACCGAGATCACCATCATTGGTGCACTTTTGTTTCAATCTGGCAACCATTTATTTTCCAATGTAAACGGGGCTACTGAGGCACACAGGCCCTTAACCTCGGGCACACAACCCTGCTACAAGTGCCAAGACTGACAGCAACAATGGCTGTCATAATTCAAGAAAATGAAATTCCTAGGACTTCCGTGATCTCCTGGGTGAAAGAACTACTGTGTGCACAAAACTGTGTAACCAGAAAATTACAGTAATGGATTTCATGAAAACATGGAATCATGGCAAACAAGGACACGCATCTCCGTGGCATCCGTCCTACGCTACATGATACTAAATTATTGACAATTTTTCAAATGTTCGTGAATAATCTAAAGACCAGTCCATTCTCTTGGGATGACCCTCATGCGTACCTAGGCAAGCCATTCACAATGGAAGCAGGCTAACACATCACTGAAAACCAAAAGTTGTAACAAATGCAATGAGTTGCTGCATTTGTGTACTGTGTGTTGTGGACAGGATTTCTGGCATTGCAACAACGCAAGTTTTTCTGGCACCATCTGAGCATGAAATGTTATCTCAGTGACAGAGCTGAATGATAGGCAGCTGCATGCCTAATGTTAACCATTCATGCTTGGCATCTAAGTTTGGAGCGTGAATTCCTCACAGCTGGCTTGGCTCTCATAATTTGTAAGCAATGTATGGCACCTAGGTGCAGGTGCTAAGCTGGAGCACAGATCATGCAGCACCAGAAAACTCACCCAGGTGCATGCAAAACGAAAGTGACAATTGATTGAAACAGCCACAGCCTGATGGCTACCCAGAGGGTAATTGTCTTACCTGCATATTGGCTATCTTACCATTCCCATATCATTCTGCCCGGCCCTTTATGCAGCTGCACCCCATGCATTTACGCTGCAGCTAATATCCCCAATTTAACTGAAATGGTCCGATAAAACAGTGACCCAAATAGGCTGGAAAACCTGCAGCAGCTTCAAATCAACAGTATTGCATGGCCTGAATGGCAATATGTTGGATGTATTTCCGAACGCTGTAAATTTGGTAACAAAGCTGTAAAGCAAAATATGGAATCGTAAATTCAGAATGAGCTCCACCAAACAAGCCTGGGTCCAGCAGTAAAGCAGTTTTATGTAAGTAGGTGTAAAATCGATGGACATAAGCCCATTGTTGCATTAAAAGAGCCATATATCACAAATGTAATTTGGCTCTGAACGTGGCTGCTCACACAACTTGCCACCATGCAGTCAGAGTTTCACTAATTCAATTCAGGTAATCAGGCAACAAAAAATCTTGGCAAGCGTGAATGAAATTTTGCCCATGCCAGCTTCCACTTCTTGGCTAAACTGATAATTCAGCCACGAACAACAGACAATAGGTAGCCAGTGTCAGCATGGTGGCTTCACAGCCACGAGATCATGTTGACATTGTCCAATGTTAGATTAATTCTTAAATGTTTGAAATGTGGTAACATTTCTGCGTACTTCAGAATGTTGAATCATTAATTCAGTACGCTTACGACACACCCTTACTGGAGCAGCAGGACTAATTGCTACATCCGTAAGAGAAAATTGGATCATTCACAAATTCTTGAAGACTGCCCAGCTCATAAATTATCATAAGCCCCTCACCCAAGCAGAAAAGTGAACTGTTCCATTTGAGCCAGGATCAAAACTTGCCCCAAATATCTCGAGGACTGGTTGGCAACATTTTGCAGCTAAATAGTTCATTATATTATACGCTTGGACGCATGCCGTGGTTAGAGGGCAACCGTTGACGCATGTGCGGCTGACCAAGCGTACTCAACAAGTTTAAATCAGTGAAAGTAACCAGGACAACCTGCTTTTTTGGGAAATCCATGTCGATTTTCTGATCTCAGCAACAACTTCAACAATACTAGCAGACACCTTGGAAATACCAGCAGCAACGACGCACCGCAATCGAACGCGCCAACAACGTAATAGCCAGCGTCACACTAAATGTGGCGCTTTTGCGGCTTAACTCTCGCGTAAATGTAGCTCCCAGCAACCTCCTGGCACATAAAACTAAACCTGACCAATCAGAGGAGAAGAGATCTCAAAGATCAAGATCGATGAAAATTGACATATGGCGGCGGTAGTATTGTAACTTTTTCTCTGCACAGTGCAAACCACCATCTGCGCTAGTTGACCATAAGAAAGTAACATCACGGTATGTACAGTGATAAAAGCTCCGCATGATGCTATTTCGTATATTTTTACCCCGCAGGCTCACTAGGGCTTGGCCGCCCAATGCCTAAACCTTTTGAGTGCCCTTCATGCTTTGCCGTTTTTTGCGCGACAAGTTTTAGCAGCGGGCAGATCTGGCCATTTATTACCGTGGTAATAAAGGTTGCGGCATGTTGCTGAAGGCTCGCAGAGCTCACATGCTCCTTGCAGGCCTACACTGCACCACCATTTGTGGTGCGACGCTCAGTGCAGCCGGACGTGCTCTGACAGGCGCTGAAGGGGAGGGGATCGACGAAGCCCAACCCAAGCATAACAATAAAAAATGGTGTGTGGATAGAGCAACGTTGCGTCCAGGTGTTGTTGCGGATTATGCTGGGACCTTTAAACAAAACGATTTAGATGCTTAAAGCCGCATGCCGCTGCGAAAGTCTCATGACAAGCAACACGTCATGTACATGTTTCGCTTATTCAGCTTAGTTAAGGGCCGAACGGAGGTTTCCTTTTTGGGGCGTTACGATTCGTACCCAGCGTAGCCAAGGGGAGGAGGGAGGGAAGTGGTCGCCTAGTATGTTCCTAGGAGGAACAGTGGTGGCGAAAGAGCCTGAAATGCGCAACTTAGATGGAAGTTCCAAAATATATATTCTTAATGCCAAAATCTCGCCAACGACAACCCCTCAAATCCTTATATTTTGTATCCCATACAGTTTTAGCACGTGCGGAAATGGTTTGGATTTTGCAAAGCAATGTTATACACCGGATTTGGTTTGTGCTTTGGAACCGAGATCTTAACCTATAAGGTTTAGCCTGCTGCTGTTCCTTACAGCTGCGAGGAAGATTCCATGCACGTGCAAACAATGTTTTGGCCTCTTTCGCTCTTTTAAGTAAACGTGACAAACGTGAACAGAACGTGACAAAATGACCCGATGTTGAACTTTCGGGCCCGCAGACCGCTGTAGAACCAGTGCAATAAATGGATGGGCATTACATTTTTCGGTCACATCATCATCCATGTATTGTACTGCATCGACGAAGGCATGTAGCCTAAAAATATGTTCCTTTGGCTCCTAATTAGTGCTCGCCCTGATTCGCCATTTTCTATGACGCGGACTGACACGGGGGGGGGGAGGACGTGAATCCCCAGCGTTTCCAAAGTAACGAAGATATATCTTAGCGGATAACACCAATGGATTTGTATTAACACACGCTCGGGTGAAGGGCAATTTGACCCCCGAAGGTTTTTTGGGAATGGTTTTCGAAAAGCCACTGACCCACAACAGTTCAAAATCAGGCTTTGCATTTAGCGAAGTCAGTTTCTAGGGAATCGTTCAATCTGATGCAACAACGGAGTGTTAGACGAAGCCATACATATCACTGAGATACTTTCTTAGGCAACACAACCATTGAATGAACAAATTGCCAAGTTGCATGAGTTGTCTGCTACTACAGTTGTCGTGCTAGATTGTCACGTCCCTGGACATTCGCCACGCTTCACCATTCGGAGCGCCTCCTATATCCGAGGCTGGATCTGATAAGAGATCTGCCTATCCGCAGAGCAGAGGCACCGCGGTTCGACGAACACGGTGGAGGTGTGCTAGATGCCCTCAACCGCACAAGCAGATCTGCTGTTTTGTTCCAACGGCAGACGTGAACGACTGCTAGATCTAGGATTGGCACGTCGATCAGCTGTCTTAAACATGCGTTGGGATTTTATCCGTTGTTCCCATTTCTGCCTTTACAGATTCCGTGTCCACTGGTTATCGCGCTTTTTCACGTGCTCGTGATTTTTTCGCGTAGCGCGAAAACCATTTTGCTCAAGAATGACTGCCGTCCAAAGGTGTCTAACTTCACCACTTGAACCATTTTGAAACTGGACGATTTGATGGCATCGTAGGCAAATATCAAACCTTTCGCTGGCCGGAACCTCATCGTATGCTCACCCATGAGCCATTCACTCTCTGACACAAAGTACGTGGGGAGAATTTCCTCGCGTATAACTGAGGCTCCAACATTTATGGTTCCAGTCTGATGTGAAGAGGCAACAAAGCTAACTCCCTGTCTTTTGTTTTCAGAGATCTATCCGTCAGCGTGTGTGCAACAAATTTGAAGATGCACAACTGACGTTGAAAAACGAAAGATACGACAATGCAAACTCGACGCAAGGTAACATCCGGCGGAGGACATCAGGCTCCCTACTTAAGCGTCAAGCCACTAGTCCCCTCGCGGATACACATGTATTGCAACAAGGGGGCAAGAGGCGAGGGGTGCCCGCGATGAAAAAGCGCAAAATCAAGCCAACACTAAAATTTTCTCAAAACAGGAAACAATGGACTGATTCGCTATATCGGAGGTTCTGTATGCACCCTTACATGCTTATGTTTCTGCACGCTTTTTGCCTACCTCATATAGAGCACGCGAGAAGCACCAGCACTGGTGCCGTGAACACAGTCTGTAATGGTGACTGTGCCTCGCGGTTCTGCCGAAACAGCTTGACAGCTCTCTGGCTCTCCCTAGCTCTCCGGAATTTGGGTTTTGACCATGCTTCCCAATTTCCGAGAGAAAACATAAAACAAACCTTTGACAAACACGACGGACAATAGTGCTTCGGCCGCCGGCTTATTTTGCGGGACGGCATGGAAACGAAGATAGTCCGTGTGTTTAAATTTGTTCAGAGCCTTAGCCAGCTTTTTAGATTCGAAAGTTGGCTAACACGATTTACCCATGCTATATTCTGTGCCAGCAAGGCCCGTTTTCAGCATAATTTGTTGTCATGATTGAATACTTCCCTACGTCCGCTGTACATAATTGCGTCATGACCTTCCCAGAGTGTCACATGTCGTGACCTTCCCAGAGTGTCACGTGTCATGACTTTCCCAGGGTGTCACGTGTCATGACCTTCCCAGAGTGTCACGTGTCATGACCTTCCCAGTGTCACGTGTCATGACGTTCCCAGGGTGTCACGTGTTATAACTTTTCTATGGTGTCACATGTCATGACGCTCCCAGCGTGCCAGTGTGTTCATTTATCTATAAACTGTATTTCAGGCTAACAAGCTTAGCAACAATGGGTATCACATGGCCATCAAGATGTTAGTTTACTAGTCCATCCTACAGAAAGCGATGAAAAAAATAGAGATAGAATGCATGCACTATACAAGATAATAAAAACAGCTCCAGAAATAATTTGGTCTAGTGCGCAAGAAGCCAGCTATTTGCCATTATGCTCTAGTTCATGAAGCTAATTTGACGTTTAGTCTGATGAACCTGATTTTTTATGAACTAGTTGATGAAGCTAATTTGACGTTTGGTTTGATGAAAGCAATTTGCTGATGAACTAGTAGATGAAACTAATCTGACGTAGCCATGACGCTTACCATGCATGGGAAGCGTCATGGATTGCCGCCGTAGTCGTGCCAAGGGCGTGCCCCAGACGCAGCTTTTCTTCCTTTTCAGACACTGATGGTGCTATCAGCGACTGCTTTATTGCTGATATGGTGCATGCCACTGAGTGACAGGCTTACGAACACCCAGTTGTTTGGCGAACGGCCTGTGCCCTCTGTAGGATACAAAGGCGTTCAGCTCGTGCAGCCTTCGCCACCAAGAGAAACCTCCACGGAATCGCACAACAGCACTTCCACGAAGTTGCCACCAGCCGGCTGCCCGCAAGGTCCACTGCTCGTCGTGAACCCCGGTGGCCGGCTGGGCAATAAAATTTGCCAGTACCTCACACTCTGGGTGCTGTCTGAAGCAATCACCGGCGTCCAGGCGCGCATCCTGTCACCGATGTACGAAAAACTGCGGCGCCACTTTGAGGATCGGCGGCAGGTTTCTCTGTTGTCGGATCGGTGTAGTGCTGCCATCTCTTGGCAAAAAGTGTCAATAGGTGATGAAAAGACGTTTGGAGCGCGACTGGCGGCGGGCGAGTCGCTGCACGTGACGGGCGGACCGTGCCCGGTGTCGCGCTTCTACGCGCGGCGCGAAGAGGCGCTGGCGCAGCTGGTGTGGCGCGCCAACGTGTCACGTGAGGCCGAGCGGCGGCTCGCTCGCGCGCCGAACGGCACGCGCACGTACATCGGCGTGCACGTGAGACGCACCGACTACGCCAGATGGCTGCGGGATAAGATACACGGCCACCTGGTTTCGCCCGCGTACCTGCGGTGCGCGCTGAGGCACGCGCGGCGTACTTACCCGCGCCCCGCCTTCCTCGTGTCGAGTGACGACATGGCCTGGTGTCGGGCACACATCGTCGGCGACGACGTGATGTTCGTCGGCTCCGGCGCGTCGGAGGCGTTCGACATGGCCACGCTCGGCATGTGCAACCACACGATCGTCACGTACGGCACATTCGGCTTCATGTCGGCCTTCCTGGCCGGCGGAGATGTGATCGTGCCGGCAGGCTACTCTAAGGTAGAGTATTCTCTGGTGGGGCATCTGCGCCAGGCGCGGCTCAATGTCACTCAGCTCAAGGACTCCGATGAGTGCTGATCCGCCACTTCTCGCTGATAGTGGACGCTGATGTAGAGGCGTAAGCCACCTTCACTGCCTGCATGCTCACGTGAAATGGAGTGACGCGCTTTGTTTTCGTGGTGAGGTGCCATTTATCTTCGTTTGTGGTGTGCAATTGATTGTTCCAGAGCACTGATCTGCATCTACGAGCCGGATAGGATTGTTTGTTGTGCACATTACTGATTAACCTGTCTCCGGCCGGACGGGGGGGGGGGAGGGGGAGGGGAAGGGGTTAACTTCCCCTCTACGGTGTTTCGGGTTCAGCTAGAAAGTGAACGCTCGCAGCAGCACGAAATTTTAGTACCTGTCCATCTATCCATTTGGCATCTTTTGTGTAGGCTTAAAGTTTTGAACTGCAAAGGTCAGTGGCCTAGGTCGAGTGAGAGGTCAACTTCTAAAAACTTTGACCACGCTTAACTTTTTTTGCGTGTTATTTATCATTGTTTAAACTTACTTTGGTAAAAAGCACGATGGCACCTGCAGTTTGCATCATTCAGACTTTTTGAAACAGGCAAGGTCAGCGATCCGAGGTGAGGGAAAGCTTTTGCTATTTTACGTAAATAATGCAAATTTATACATGTTTTGTAGTCTTGGTGTATGTACATGAAGAAAGGAGTACTAATTCACATGTGCAACCATTATATGAACACGGAGAACATGTCATTGGCATCGGTCATGACCTACTTCTTTGGGTGTGTTCTACAAGACACATGTTCAGCTCAAAATCGGCAGTTATAATAGGTTTAGGCGTAGAATTCGAACTATCATCTGACAACATATTGTGATCTTATTTCAACGCATAATGAAATCATAATGATCACGTGAAACATGCATGGTGACATCATGTGAAGTTATCCAGGGTCAATGACCTCTGACGTGACCATCGATGCGGCGGAGAGGCTAGGTGAATGGGTGCGACGCCTGTAATCACCTCTGCATGGTATTCGTAAAGCTGATGGCACCTTATTTCATGTATCAGCTTGCCTGTTCTCAGTATGTTATGAACGCATTGTCCAGTGTCGAAGGAACTATGTATAATGTAAACAAGGGCTATGAGAGCATGTGCACCTGTAGGTGTACAGCACACCATTTCTGACCACATAAAATCATTATAATGGTCACTTAGACCGAGTTAGCACTTTTTTTCTCAATTTGGATAGCTTATGAATTTGACCTAAGTTAAGCTCAGCTGACTTTAAGGTCATGCTTAAATGAAATTTGTATGAGTGAGATAGCTTTGCCCCACAGCTACACCCAATAAAAGAAACTTAGTCAGAAGCACATTGTGAAAGAAAACTGCACTGCAACAACAACACTGCACTAATCGTCAGCCACCGCTGATCACATCGACCAGCCGGTTAGCTGTAAATAAGCCAGAAATCAAGCTCTTAGTTTATTTATGGTATCTAGCAGCCAACTCTAGTTAATTTTGCCGTATTTCCGAAGAACGTAGCGTCAAAATAACGAGATTCACCATGATGTGGACAAGATGGATAGACTCTATGTATATTCATGCGTAGCGCGCCTATTTTATAGGACTACGCACAATAAGACAGGTCCCCAATCAAAATACTAGGAAACTTACAATCTAATGGCCAAAATGCAAGAACGCTTTGGGGACCTAAGCTCAAGGGGACCAATAATGTTGCATACCCCACCGACCCCCCCCCCCAAACAAAATCCTTGATCCGACCCTGAATTCCCATTATATGTTTATAGCACTATTCCTTACAGTCGAATACATTCTCAAGACCTTTATACATTTTTTAAGTCACAAACTGCTTTACCTCCAGTTGAGAATTTCAATGCTGTTGAGCTGATAAAGGGAAGCACCTCTCTCTGTGACCGCTTTCTCTCAATGGTTCGAGCCGATGCAAAGGAGATGGTCTGCAGCCGATGTAGGATCAGACCTTGTTTGAAGCACAGACGCTCACGTAAGCAACCCGACCAACAGCAATCAAAGACTGACCCTTGATCATTTCATCCTCCAGGAAACCGAACCCACGTGACTCCGCTCGCGCGAGTTGGCCAAACATGTACAAGTTGTTACCCGTTTTTGTCGACACTTCCATGAGATCATATTTCCAGAGATGATATCTGCCTTCTGATCAAATAAACGTTCCAGAGTGGCAATGATACATGCACCAATGACGATCTTGGTTCTCCCTACGGCCTCGGGTCCCCGCCTCCCTACGTGGGTACTCCAGTGGGACACTCGTCCCCGCCTCCCTACGTGGGCACTCCAGCGGGACACTCGTCCCCGCCTCCCTACGTGGGCACTCCAGTGGGACACTCGTCCCCGCCTCCCTACGTGGGCACTCCAGTGGGACACTCGTCCCCGCCTCCCGACGTGGGCACTCCAGTGGGACACTCCACCCTGAGCAGCCGTCTGGCCTCGTGATCAACACAATGTAGAAGCTGGGCCTGACACTCCTGCTCTCCTCACTCCGACAAGCCCATGGCCATGCCATACACTTCGAAGTCCGCCAGCCAAACAGACCACGGCGCCAGCGGTTTGCCAGGAACGGCCGCAAAGGTAGATGGCGGCCGAATGCCCTCCATGACAGCCGCGGGAGCAGTTAACCTTGGTCCTTGTCGCCAGTTTACGTAGTGTTTCCTCGTCCAGCTCCGCGTCCTCCCATGCCTCAGCTAAACGCAACAGCTTGACATGGCGCGCGACATCTTAGCGTAATGTATAGCAAAAGAAACACAGCAACACTTAACACGCTACCTCGCACCTCCTCGGCCCTCGGCCCACCCACGACTCGCCCCAGACCAACCCAGCTCGCTCCGCCCCACTGGTCACCCATACGCTGGCGGCCGCTCACTGGCTCAGTATGACGGTGCTCCCCTGCAGCACGCTGTGCCGCCGAGCACATCCGCCGGCTCCGGCCGCGCATCGCGGGGCGCGGAACGGCCTCCGAACTCCGCACGGTCTCGGACACTGCAGAAACATTTGAGTTGACCCCTCAAGATTGGATGTTAGATCAGTCTTGGTTGCAGCCTTCCCTCGTGCTGTGAAATACACAGAGAACGATCTCCTCTCTTCGAGTCTCCACCTCGCACTGTGGAATACAAAGAGAACGGTATTCTCTCGCCGAGCCTCCAATTCGTTCTGTGAAAGACACAGAGCGGGCTCCTCTCCCCGGTCACCCCCCGTACTGTGGAATACGCAAAGAACTGCCTCCTCTCTCTGAGTTTCCCCCTCGTACTGTAAAGTACACAGAGAACAGTCTCCTCTCTCCGAGTCTCCCCTCGCACCGTGGAATACGCAGAGAACGACCTTCTCTCTCCGAGTCTCCCCAGTCGTTCTGGCGTCCATGGGAGCCCCGCTGCATTCCAGACCGTCTGACAACACTCTCGGGCCTAGGGCCCCGGCCGATAGTCCCCTTAGCTGGGGCGACACGGTCTCTCTGGGACAGCCGGGCGACACAGCGGAGGGGACGCCAGGACGTCACTGACCGGCTGCGGCCGTACTCACGGGCGCACACATGACTTTTCCGAGCAGAGTTGCTTAAGGTGCACAGCCTCAGCGTCCCACGAGTCGTGACGTTGTGCTAACGTGACGAGTCGTGAAGCCATGCAGTCGTAAAGTGCATCCAACTTTTCCGAAAGCGTACCAAATGCACGTGAACAAGGTCAGACAGGTATGTGTTGCCTACAAGCCGCCCTACATACGCCCCTTGCCGTCCTCTCAGCCCGAGCCTGAAGCGCTGCTAAACTAAGAGACCCTCGGCCTAGACTCGTTCCCACAACTATGAAGCGGTCGGCACATGCGAAGCACGTGATGGTTGTTTGTCGTGCGCAGAAGCAGACACGAATGCTCAGAACGGACGTCGGTCAGCATGGAGATAGATCGAGTGTCCGCCGGACGACACATTGTGAGAACGTTCTTTAATTCGCCAGGTCCATGGCGGGATGTCACTATTAGCTGGCATCCATCAGCGGCTTGGGGAAAGCACGACGGGTGGTGAGAGCGACGTGGGCAACGTGTAGCGCCGGAACGGGGTCACAAAGAGGGTAACGGATCCGGCGGGAGGTCGCCTCGAGCGCCGCCACCCAGAGGCGACTTCGGGACCTCTTCACGGCTACTGGGTCAGCGTCACGTCACTTGGGGAATCGACACACTTACTCGCGGGAAGGAACAGGCAATCGTGCAGGCAAAGGCACGAATCGACGCGTGTTGACGCGCACGTGCGCTCGTGCGCAAACCGCAGACTCGACAGTGTTTCGAGCGTTCTTCACGAGTGACATCAGACCTCAACAACCGTGCAGATAACGACGCAAACCCAACGACACCGTGCAGGCGCGTACACTGCAAACAAATCACTCAGCTGCCGTAACGCCGTCAGACTTATAACGATGCCATGAGTTGACCGGGAGTCGCCCAGGTCGGATTTTCGAAAACAATCTCGATTGCAAACTCGCTGGCGTCTAAGCAGGACACGCTGGCGCCTGGAGCCTAAGTCATCCCGGGCCCATGAAAATGACACTGGTACAAAGGCCGGCTCACGGCAACCAATATCCATCCAAGATATTGGTACTTAAATCATTTCGACCGGGGTGACTGAAAAGGAAATATGGATGGATCAGCTTTAAGCAAAATAACAGCATATGAGGTGCATAAAGTTGGCATAACAGTCTCGGAAATAAGGGAAGAAAGAGGTAACTTAAAGTTCAGGGCAAAAATCACTTCAAAACCAAAAGGCACTTGAAAAAAATGCGTATCGCACAATACCGGTTTTCTAGCAGAAAACAAACTAACGATAAAACTAAATGCATATGTATATATGTATATAGATAATGTTTATTTTGTTCCGGCAAATGAGGTAAAAATGCTATTTACGGAAGGTGGCTGCAGCCGGCAGGTGTTTGAAATCTATGCACTATTTGCTTGGGGTGCGTCCGTCTGCCTGTCTGTCTGTCCCATTTCACGTTGCACAGTGCCCGAGTCGAACGGTGGTTCGCTGACTGTTGATATTTGGACACGACCCGCCGGAGCGGGAGGCAGTGTTCACAAGTAGGTCACGAGCCTGTGCAGTCCATGGTTCAGGTGTGGGGCGTGCCAGAAAGGCAATGTTATGCCCCTTGAATACTAACACCGGTGGTCGGAGCACATGGTGCACGATACCCCATCACGGTAACCCGGCGTCGGATCGACGAGGAAATAGCACCGTTCAACCTGAAATTGATCAATGAATCTCATCGTGTGACGGGGGCAATTGCACATGCCGCCCTCCACGGGCATACAAGCCGTCAATGTGGACTCGCGCGTTTTTACACCTTTTCACGTTTTGTGTCATAAATCGGCAGCCAGACCGGGTGGACGAGGGAATACAATTCCAAAGCGTCGGCTAACGTGCTGTCCGCAATGGATGTCACCGGCACGGATTTGTTCGATGCACGGTTACGCCAGTAATCGTAGGACAGGCTGGGAATAGCGGCATAACGGAAAACTACTTCGAATACGACACACTGCTGTCGAAATTGCAGCCATGGTCGTGACAAGACCTACGCGACCCCATGCCCAGGTTCATTTGCCACCCATCCATTAGTCAGTCTGTGCAAAATCACGCTGAAACATCAACTTTACAAAAAAGGGATGGAATGCCACATTTTTGGGTGGTCAAAATGTTGCTAGTTGATCGCTCGAGCCTTTTGTTGATTAAACCCAGATGAGCCACGACCAACAGAAATCTAGAAAAAAATCTCGCGATAAGGGAGAAATCGAGATATTTCGTGAAATGCTGTGACGAATGAGCGTCAAAAAGCTGACTAATCGCGTCTTAACGAGGAATGTACGTTTGCGATCGAGCATGTCTTGGGCGAGGATGCACCCACTTATACCTCACACGTGAATACTTTTGTTTTAGCTACGGCACAAACTGCCCTAACATGATATCATCTAAACCACGTAGGATTCTAGTTCCTGGTGGTCGGATACATGTCGCGAGAGCATCATTAGCCGAATACGAGCGTTTAAGGGTTTTGCTCGTCCAGCCACGGTAGAGAATCTCATAGCGCTTAAACGGGCCGGAGCACTCGTGAAGCTTACCGCGCGCGAGGCGAGGCGTCCTTTATGAGCAGAGTGCGTCAGTAGTCTGAACCACCAAAGGTCCCACGCTGCAGTATGACAGCGGGTGAGGCGTATGTTGCAAACATGTGTCCGAGTGCAGTCCCGGTGCTGAAGGTTACAGGAAGCTCTTGATATAATCAAGACATTAGGAAGTGGAAAATTATATAGACTTGGTGCTGCCCGAGCGTTGCAAAGTAGATTCCACTAACCCCAGGTTTAACCTCACAAACAGGATTGCGAGTTTGCTCCAATCAGCTTTAACACGAGGACGGGTCGGGGGGGGGGTCAAGTTAGCCCCCTCCCAAAACGTTTTTACAACAAAAATGGGGAGGCGCAGCGAAGCCGCGCCAAATTTTGCATATCTGTAGGCTCTTGAATAGCGGATCTTTTTGTGTGCAAAATGAGATATATGTGCCTTGTAATATCCCTGTCATATGGGAGGTAAAATCCAGGCCATGGCTGTCAGCAAATACAATTCCCAATAGGGAATCGTTCAATCTGTTGCAACAACTGAGTGTAAGACGAAGCCATAATCTCTGAAGTAGTTTTCCAGGCGATCGAACCATTTAATTTAGGATTGCTCGTAGGTTTGGGTTTCCATGACGTTCAAGAGGTCATGCACAGTCACTGATCGGGAATAAACACCAACGGCCCTTTGCGAAGAACAGGTGTCCACGTGCAAGGCAATTGCTTGAGGTGGTCTGGGGCACCAATCAAAAGCTCGCTCTTGTTGGACCTTATTTGACCTGATGATCATGACCTATGGACGTCAAATTTTGATATAAGTGAGTTCATATGCCGCGTAATTCAACCAGCAAATTTGCCGTCTCTAGCTTTCTTAAATTTATTTTTAGATCTCGGAAGATCAAACTGACCCCCAACCCGAGCGAAGGGTCACCCGGGTGGGCGTTAAATCACCTGAAACAGTTCTTAAATGCATCACGCTGCTTTTACTATAGCAGAACTACCTCCAACTCTAAAACTGACAATGACCGTTTCCCCTCGGCCCGACGCTATTCATAATGTTATGTCAGTTTGGTTAGACATGTATTGCAGACATGTTATAGTTCACTTTTCAACTTAATCTGAATGAGGGATAATTTTCCCAACACGTGGTATAATCAACTGTCGTTGCAATTTTGAACGCCGGAAAATACAGTTTCGATCTCTTATATTTTCGGCCAATCTCTTTAGCATCAGCATTGTACAAGCTTTTGGAAAAATGGTGAGTACTCGACTGATTTGCTTTCTTGAAAACGTGGACACCTTTCGAACATCCAGTGCGGTTCCCATAAGAACCGAAGCACAATGGACTGCCTGGAGTCGTTAGACACCGCTGTTCGATAATTTTTTACAAAACGACACGCCGTAGCAGTGCTACTTGATGCTGAGAAGGTCAAGACATGTGGTATATGCGGCCTTAGGAGTGCTTACATTCAGAGTTTTCTAGAGAGGAGGTACTTTAGCGGTTGAGTCGGCAGCGCTTTATCGGACCGTTTCGAACACGAAAACGACAGATGGGTTTGATTGTTTGCCGCGTGGTAATGCGTTGGGTTCAGTGCAAGACTGAAGGCTGCTGTTCATGTCGTGAGAAGCTGACTGGCTATAAGGACGTAGCTAATCGTCAGTTTTTAATGAAATAGCGTTAAAAAGCCCGGACGATCTAGGATTATTATTTGTGGATACCTGAGCTGTAGCTTCAAAAATAAACGGAGGTTGTTGGAGCGACACATGCCAAGGATTCATCCTGGGCTTCGTACTATTGAGAGGAACAGCGGCTTTGAGGTAAGAGGCCGAGCATCGCTTGTGCAGGCCTCTTACATAGCCCGCTTCATCGCAGACTTATCGCTGTTACGATCGCTGATCTGATCTGATCTGATCACTGCACTGATCGCTGGACAGCATGAAATACGCGCTTTCGCTTTCAGTTGTCATTTTATTGTATATAAAGCTAAATGAACGTGCTAGAGTTGTTCAAAGATGTCGTTTCCATCTGCTGATACCAATGTTGTATGGGTTTTGCTCTGTATAATCGGGATCACGTTAGGAAATGCGAGTTCCGCACCAGCAATTATTATGCCAAGGTAATGAAGGCCGCTTACGCTTTCAGCTGATTGTACGATGACGTCACGAGAACAAAAGTGATATTGTTTCAGGTGCTTGTAGAACCTTGCTATCGGGAAATGTAGGGAAATGTAGATGATAAGGGATGTAAGGGGAAGGAGGGGGGGGGGGGCAGAAAAATGACCGAGCCTGCCTCCGAAATGCACGTAAAACACTTTTCTCCCAAGATTTGACGCAATTTTTGCAGCTGGCAGCAGGGGTCCAGTTTCTTAGAATCAGTTTTTGGGGACTGAGCCCCCAAATTAAGATCAGTAAGAAATAATGGATAAAACTGAGAATGGGCTGCTCTCTGAGAAACAAAGTGGATACCGTCTAAAACGAAGCACACAAATTCAGCCGGTATAATAATTAGCAATCTTTGTGCAGCTTTTTGACCGAGACCATGACTTTACAGTCATTTACTTGGACATTAGTAAATATTTTGACAAAATATGGCATAAGGGCCTCCTACTCAAGTGCAAGCACTATTGTGGTTTGTCGCGAACTCTCGTAAATTGGCTGGAACTGTGATGGAACTTGGCTGGAATCTATCAGACCGTAAGTAGATAGTTAAGGTAGGCAACAGTTTCAGTACGCCTAGGACCATACATGCTGGATTCCCGCAGGGGTCTGCGTTCTGGGTCCTTGAGCTTATATATCTTAACGACCTAGCCGACAAGACTGATAATGACGTATTGTTCTTTGCTGAAGATAGTACGCTATACACACTACCAAGTTACCGTACAAGCGGCACTCCACCACAACTTATATATCATTCAAGAGTACGGCAAAGACTGGCTCATCACGTTTAATGCCACGAAAACAATTAAACAAACATTCACCAACAGTAACACACGTAACCCACCGCAACTGTCATTTGATGGCCAACGAATTGCAACGCTATCATGCAATCCGAATTTCGATGCTGCGTAAAACAGATCGTATCATTCAAAACTTTTCTCAACTCACGAACAACGAACAACTAAGTATCTATCTCAGAGGTAACGATTTACAAGGTCGCGATAGGCAGCAGATAGCAAATATTTTCCAAGCATTTCATTTTCAGACCAAACGGTTCGCCTAAAAACTTCCAGCGGGCGCGGGCAGCGGACGGGTCACTGGGTGGCGTTGCCGGGCCGGGCGTCCGCCGCCGGCCCGAGACGGCTATATGTGTAGACCGGAGCGGCGGCGGACGCCTGGCCCTTGTCGGCTTACAGATCGGACGAATGGGCGGTGGGTCGTGGGCTCTGTGGTGGTGATATGTTGTATTGTTAGGAGAGGCGCTTAGATTTAAGCGTTCCGCTTATGCGCCAATCCACTCATCATATTATGTACTACTTCATGTCCATAATCGAAAATAAACACCAAACATCAAACCCAGATGATTGGCAATGCCCAATGCTGTCATGGCGCATTTGAAGGCAAGTCGCGCCAACGAGAAGGGAGTTATGCGTAAAGATAATAATGACGTCATTAGGATTAAGTCAACATTACTGCATCACGCCGCTTATGTCAATGGTAAATAATTCAAATTTCTGCTAATGAAATGAGCTACTTAAATGACTCCTCCGATAAAAAACTGTTGCATAATCTCAGCTTACACTTACCTGACGTCATATAAAGTTTATAAAATGAGTTTAAGTCTTCAATGATTGGTCAATTTTTACGCCGAGAAAAAAGAGCGCAGTAAATACGAGCAGCATCTTACAAACTGAACTAAAACGACCCTTACAAAAATTGGGAGACAGCGGAGTCGTCACAAGTCGTCCACAACTTGTATCACCACACGGCAGTCATGAGAAAACTCTTGGCCATAAAAACATATTTTCATCTTTCAGTGTTGTAATGCGCTCAGCAGCATCGCAACCGACGTTTCGTAGAATATGTTGAATAGAGCTTTGAACAATGAGGGTGTTTTAGTCTTCTTTCAAAAAGGGGAGTGATTGGTATGAGTTTCCCAGGCTCGTGATCGAGCAGATGCTTTTTACCTCTGTGCGTATAAATGTTGAACACTTCCTGACCTAGTGCCGCGGCTGTGCCACGGGTCGTCTGCGCTGCTTCGTTCAAGCGCCCTTTTCCTGTGCCGGGGGCGGAAGCCGTGCTGTGATGTTGAACCCGTGCATCTTCACCCTCTTAACCCATTTTGTCTTCAGAACCATTTCCGACCGTGCAACTGCATAGGTACGGAGACAAGGTGCGCAGTAATATATTGGTGACACAGTACTGACCATTGGCATGCAGCTGACAGCTTCAGAAATGCGCCAAATGGTCGCGTAGTTTACGCGCTTATAAACTCTCAACGTCATCATCAAGTCAAGGGTCAGCTGGGCAAGTGTTCGCACTTTCTCAGCCAAGGCCAGAGAGTGCTCGAGGCGCAACATTCAGAAAACCTGGTGCGCTATAAGCACATTAGTGAGGAGCGCTCCAGACTGAGGGGACCTCAACCCTGTGACCTCAGCGACAGGGACCGCGACCTTTCGGCGAATGCCAACTGGGTTGTCTGTGACGCTTACAACGACGACGAGAGATAGATTCACGAAGTGAAAAAGGAGAGATAGCAGGACAAATTACCAGGAAAATACACTGGGGCCCTCAGCGTTAGAATCACACTGAAAGAACAAAACAGCTGATCCTCAGATGACGCAAAACCCTCCACCTGGGGCGGACGAGTCGTGACGTTTGCAGCACGTCGCCCGCGCTTTACGTCTGCAGGCGGCGCATGCGCCGGTCGCACATGACGTTCATCAACGCCGGCAGTCGGCTCCAGTCGCTGCCGAGCAGGGATCAAGAAGCCCGGTTGCCATCAGCTGACTCAGTGAGTACTGGATCGTGTTTTGCAGCGTTGTTCGTGCTCACGCAAACTTATTTCTCTTATTTATGGCAGATTCTGTTGTCGACCAGTCAGGTGATTCTTTCTGGTACAGCTGTACTGAGATTGCGTCGAAATCCACATTGATGCTTGGAAAGAATAAATCTCTTAAAAGTGGTGTCTCTTAATTGTGGTCTCGCTCCACTAACCATGAAATTCGCTTGACTATCATATGTTTAAATAGCTTTCCTGGGTGACATGAGAACGGAATGGAACGATAGGTTCAATGATTGTCGATTGCACTTCTCAACTGACGATATCAATCGATGAGTGCAATTGATATTGTCTTCCGAGATGTCACCGGCAGATCGAATTGTACTTTGGAGCTTCATTAGCTTTATTAGCATAATGTTCTTCTGTATTGTTGGAAACAAAGCAATTAGCATATAAAAGAAAAAAAATGTTTTGCAAGATCCACGATGCCCGCATGACATTTTCCGAAAGGGCTACACTGAGCAAGGGCCACAGCAAGAACAATGATTATAGAGGCATTGTCGGCATAACTTGGCTATTGATGCGTATTATGGGCAATAAAAAGGAAGGCCATTTTCTGGAAAGTGCTCGAACTATTCCCCATAGTCGGCCCGGAGAGTAGCAGCAGAAGTGATATGCAGAATACTCGTTTTTCATACAATGGTGCTTCACATTCCATACAATTCACCGAGCTCGAGCACGTTTATAATTTCGGGCAAGGGGATCAGGATCCTCATGATGGCGTCGACAACAGCGGAAGACACGTTCCGATGTGCCATAACCTGTCTCACTTCGGTGGTCCACCACGGCACTGGGATGCGTCATGATTGGGTGAGGACCGGGAGATTGCGGCCGGACGAACAATGGATGACATAAAATCTTCCTCTTTCGCCGATCATCCTGTTACGCCGACAATTCCTTGATTCCTCGACAGATTTCAGCCGGCGACCGGACCGCCAAAACGGTTTGGCCCGATCTACCGGCTGTAGCTCTCTCTCTCTCTCTCTCTCTCTCCTCTCTCTCTCTCTCTCTCTCTCTCTCTCTCTCTCTCTCTCTCTCTCTCTCTCTCTCTCTCCTCTCTCTCTCTCTCCTCTCTCTCTCTCTCTCTCTCTCTCTCTGTCCGTCTGTCTGTCGTCCGTCTGTCTGTCTGCCGTATGTCTGTTTGTCTGCCTGTTTTGTCTGTCTGTCCGTCTGTCTGTCTGGTCTGTCCTCCTGCTTGTCTGTCTCTCTGTCTTGTATGTCTCTCTGTCTGCTCTGTCTCTCTGTGTCTCTGTCTCTGTCTCCTTCCCTCTCTCCGTCTATCTCTCTCATCCCTCTCTCTCTTTCCTCTTCCTCTCCCTCTCTTTCCTCTTCTCCCCTCTCTCTCTCCCCCCTCTCCCTCTTTCCTCGCCCTCTCTTCCCTCTCTCTCTCTCTCTCATACATTCTTTCCGCTTCTTCATTCCACTAAACGTTGCCCGGGTTTCCAGAATTCGTTAGCGTTAACTGCATCAACACTCTTCGCTAACTGTTGGACCAGTTTGTACCGCCCGGCCGCGGTGTTCCAATTAACCAATTTAAAACCGGCATATGAAAAACGGGCCGCCGTTCCTCTGCGGAGCTCACCGACTCAGAGCAGTGGTAGGTCGATTTGTTTTATTGGACTCGATAACGTACAAACCGATGACACCAGGTACATATGTGCTCACTGGACGTCTAGCTAGTGTGGAGTCGCCCCGGCCACTAGAGCCCTCGGACCATCGAGAAGTTTCCCTGGGTGTCCATAGTGACACGGGACGCCCAGGGTCTTTTTAGGCGTTCAGTTTGTTGCGTTGCATACATAATGTTATTTGCATACTCATGGTTTTTAAAGTCGGCCAGTGGCACGACGCTACAGCTCACTTGGTGCGGCAGATGGGACTGCTGCTCACATGCAACGCAGAATGATTGTCCGCAAGCAAAGATAGCTCGGAGCAGTCAGTGAGTGAGAAGGTAAATCATGGAAAAAATCGTGCAACTGTGTCCATTTCCCCAGTGTCTCATTTCGGACCAGCACCATCATGCGCGGCGCATAAAAAATGTGTGCCTGTCACCCGTGCATGGTGGCCATGTTCGGCAGAATGTGCAGAATTCTCATGGTTTGTACAGAGACAGCGTGAATGCAGGTGATAGTGCACGTAGATCGCAGATCGAGACGGAGTCAGATGTTTGTGTTGACATGCCCAACTCATTTTCGTCTGGAAATTTACGGGGCTGATTAGAATCGATTAGTGAAAGTGTCACATCGCGTGCTTTTAAAAATTGCGCTCACAAGCCCTAGAACCAAACCCCCATTCCCGATGTTGCAGTCTCCATAGGCCGCGCGGAGTTGGCCCCCTGGACACAGAGAGTGTTCAGTGGGGGTGTTTGAAGGGAGTAAAGAGAATTCAAATCTGTGCAATCAACATAATGCATTATGCAGTAAAAACTGAAAATTCTCGAGTAGACGCGGCATGAACGCGGAGCTTTACAGGTGAGGCCAGCTCAGCCAGCTTCACCCAGCTGATCCGGGCGTGGAAGTTTTCATTTTGTTTGTTTTGCATGTGAAACAATTAGAAGAAACCTTCTTTACAATTGATACAGCTTTGGTCCATTCCGACACTGGGGGTCCAGTAGCCCACCGGGAAGAACACAAATCAACGCTCGTGCCGGATCGTCGCGTCCTCAAACATTTGCTAAGCTTCCCAGTACGTCAGCGCCACCTATATCCGTGACCAGCGGATGTCTGGCCATTCAGAGGGCGGAGGCGCTGAGGTTTGACTGGCACCGTTCCGATGCATACGGCACGCGTCGACGGCGCACTTAAACCGTGCGGGCAGATACGCTATCTGTTCTAACACTAGACGGGATTTGGCAGATAGCCTGGTGCGGCTGACGCTCCGTGCTCAGTATGGAAGCACAACCAAACACATCGCGGACGCGCGACCCGGCTGGTCGCGGACGCGTGACCCAGCCGGGTGGCGGACCCATGATCCAGCCAGTTGCGGATGCGTGAATCGCTTTAATAGGCCCTCTGGCGGGTGAGCGGTGGGTCATGGTTTCGCTGGTGGCGTTTATCGATTCTTTATTTTTCGTTATTGTATGGAAATAAAAGCAAGCCTTTTCTTTCCTCGAAGTGGTGTGTCGCTCAATTGTCTCGAAAGTGTGTGGGGCTTCTGTCTGCTGTCCCCCATGCTCGTCATTAGCTAATGCCTGACTCCTTGTCCACCGGCTATCGCGTTGCTTTTTGTCGCACGCTAGCGATTATTTCCCGGTGCACTAAACCGGTTCTTATGGACAACTTTGCTCCTGAATCATTTTTGAACTTGGTGATTTGTTCACATTATGGGGTACATAGAAACCTGGGTTGGCTGAAATCTTCTACTACCTTCACTAATGAAATGTGTGCTCATTTGTACGTAATCGGTGGTAAAATTCCTCATTTATCTGTGGCTGCAACCACAACATGGATAACCCCAGCTCGGTGTGAAGAAGCTGCAAACCTAACACATTGTCATTTGTTTTCAGGGATTGGGCTGTCAGGGACAATGAAAAAAAGGAGCAAGGTAAGAGCCATCGGCAGCCACACGGTTCCCAAATTCAACATCAGACCACCGGCCCCTTACAGGATGCAGAGGGATCGCCAGAAGGGGGCGGTTGGGGAGGGGAGGGGAGGCAGCGAAACAACATGTTCCCCAGTAAAAAAACAACATGGTACCAAAGTGCCCCTAAATCCTTCCCAAAACAGGAAGCAAGTTGCCAGATTAATGGGAATCTCCGGTTGTGCATGCACTTCACGTCACTTATCCCTTATCTCTGCAAAAAGTCAGCGCTGTCTTCCTCAGTGCGCCCCTGATAATACATCTCGACCATTTCCTGGAACATGAGTTTGGCTATGCCCACTGATGTCCCGGGAAGAAAACAGAGAACGGGCTTTCGACAAACACAAGGGACAATAAGGTTTTTCCCGATGAGCTATTTGTGGATGAAAAATTAAAAAGCGAATAACATGATATACTCATACTTTGTTGTGGGTAGCCCAGGCTCGCTTACAGTATTTGTGTTGTTGTGATTGAATACTGCCGTGCGTCCGCTATAGACGACTGGGTCAAAACTATCCCAGGATATCATGCTCCATTTACCAATAACTTGCGCCTCAGGCGCATTTTACACTTAACTATTATTTTCTATTTAAGCAGTTCATTATTAGATCATCAACAATGGGTGTCATGTGCTCATAAACATGCCAGTTTTCAAGCCAGGTGAGCATAAAGTAAAGACAAAACTGAAGGTGAGAACATGATGTGTACAAGCCAGTAAAAACACCTCCGGAGTTGTCAGATTCAATGCCGCGCCAAACCAACTATTTGTCATCACGCTCTGGCTGAGGAAACTGATTTGATCCCATGCATGCGAAGCGTCAAGGGCTGTCGATGTAACTGTGTCAAGGGCGTGCCCCAGTCGTAACTCTTTTTCCTTTTCAGACACTGATGGTGCTATCAGCGACTGCTTTATTGCTGATATGGTGCATGCCACTGAGTGACAGGCTGCCGAACACCCAGTTGTTTGGCGAACGTCCCGCGCCCTCTGTAGAATACGAAGGCGTTCAGCTCGTGCAGCCTTCGCCACCAAGAGCAACCTCCACGGAATCGCACAACAGCACTTCCACGAAGTTGCCACCAGCCGGCTGCCCGCAAGGTCCACTGCTCGTCGTGAACCCCCGTGGCCGGCTAGGCAATAAAATTTGTCAGTACCTCACACTCTGGGTGCTGTCTGAAACAATCACCGGCGTCCAGGCGCGCATCCTGTCACCGATGTACGAAAAACTGCGGCGCCACTTTGAGGATCGGCGGCAGGTTTCTCTATTGTCGGATCGGTGTAGTGCTGCCATCTCTTGGCAAAAAGTGTCAATGGGTGATGAAAAGACGTTTGGAGCGCGACTGGCGGCGGGCGAGTCGCTGCACGTGACGGGCGGACCGTGTCCGGTGTCGCGCTTCTACGCGCGGCGCGAAGAGGCGCTGGCGCAGCTGGTGTGGCGCGCCAACGTGTCACGTGAGGCCGAGCGGCGGCTCGCTCGCGCGCCGAACGGCACGCGCACGTACATCGGCGTGCACGTGAGACGCACCGACTATGCCGAGTGGCTGCGGGATAAGATACACGGCCACCTGGTTTCGCCCGCGTATCTGCGGTGCGCGCTGAGGCACGCGCGGCGTACTTACCCGCGCCCCGCCTTCCTCGTGTCGAGTGACGACATGGCCTGGTGTCGGACACACATCGTCGGCGACGACGTGATGTTCGTCGGCTCCGACGCGTCGGAGGCGTTCGACATGGCCACGCTCGGCATGTGCAACCACACGATCGTCACCTACGGCACATTCGGCTACATGTCGGCCTTCCTGGCCGGCGGAGATGTGATCGTGCCGACAGGCTACTCTAAGGTAGAGTATTCTCTGGTGGGGCATCTGCGCCAGGCGCGGCTCAATGTCACTCAGCTCAAAGACTCCGATGAGTGCTGATCGGCGACATCTCGGTGACAGTGGACGCTGATGTGGAGGCGTGAGCCACCTTCACTGCGGGCATGTTCACGTGAAATGAAGTGACGCGCTTTTTTTCGTGGTGCGGTTCCAGTACCTTCTTTGAAAGCCGTTTTACTTTCGAAAATTGTTCAGGGCATCTGCGAGGAACATTATTTAAACACATCAGACGGAAGTGATAGCCTTATTCCTCGGAGAAACACCATGACAATGGAAATATAGATGAGCTATATGCCTCAATTCTCTTTGTGTGTCTCCGAGGAAGAAGCCTATTACCACGGCCTTTATACTTTCGTTTGTGTTGTGTAATGATTATCGCAGATCACTAATGTACACTTTTGACATCTCCTTGTGCGACACATATACCGGACAAATACTGATCAGCCGGATATGTTATTTGTTATACAAATTACTGATTGATCCGTGACCGCCCTGGAGGGTGTTGGCTCCCCCTAAAGTTTGTTAGGACCTGGTTGAAAAATGAAGGCTCGACCACATTTTCAGTATCTGTCCATCTATCTACTCGGCATCCTCCGTGCGACTGAAAACGTGATTTTTGATTGTCCTCGAGGACAAGAACCAGCGACCGTCGTGTCTGTCGTAATCCAATCGTGTTTGGACGCGGCTGACCCGGACCTCGTCCCGTCCAGTGGGAGGCTCGTGCGTGCAGCATCCCCAAGACATTGACGTATCCTACACGCATCTGACGGCCATTCTGGCGGCGCTGCTCCCCGTGCCTTCCCCTCCCCCCACCTCCCGACGAGACTGTGCCGTGCATTCCCGACAATCAGCGCCACGACACTTCTGCCTCGGACATCCCGTTGACAGCCTTGTGTCTGGTTGTGGTTACGATGGTGGGTGGATCATGCCTCGCTTCGCTACAGGTAGCTGGCCTATGACTGCACCTATTCGCAGACGACGCTGTCGCTGTTCATCAGCGCTCGCAGCCTCCGTGGGGTTCTACAGTTTACCTCCGTCTACAGTTCAGTTGTATGCGTTTTTGAACGGAGATAACCATTTTGAAGATCACTTAATGCAATTCACAACCCTGCTCTTTTTAAGAATTAAAACCCTATGGTCTCTGAGCTAAACGACATCAAACTTGTGCAGACTCTTTCGTGCCGTTTATCTCAACGTCACATGGGCGTACGGTACGTCATAGAAACGTCACGTGAATACAACCACATCATCGGCCATGTAGTGTTCAAGGCAAATACAAATTATGATTATCAAGTTGTCTGTGTCTTGCGTACCTCGCCACAACTCCTAGCATCAGTAAATTACAGTTATTCCTCTGCGAATGTAAAGCGTTCAGTTTAAGTGTCAAGCACAATTTTCATTTCATTTTTTAAGGTGTTTCGGCCCGTTCTGACAATATTACGTCTGGAAGTATGACTTCACATAAAGGGTGTTGCTACGTAAATGAAGAAAACGCTCATTACGAGCTTAAACATCGATTGAAGCAGGATGGCAACTCCGAGAAAGATGAACAGTAGGTCGAGAAAATGGGGATGAACGACTTTTGTCAAGACAAGTTGTCAACGAAGACAACTTATGAAGATAATTTGATGTGCCGACGTCAAGATAAAAAGTAGGTCAATAAGACAGTAGTAGCAGCCTAGGAAAAAAACTTAGGAGAAAAAGCAGGAGAATGGAGATATTGTTGGGTCGATATTTCGACAACATGCCTTTATTGAAGCACTAGCGGGGGTGAATTCACTTCAGTGACTGTTCAGCAGCCTTGAAATTGAAATCATTCATTTCTGCTGTTGTTTCGATAAAGGCATATTGCTGAAATATCAACCCAATAATAGCTCCATTCACGGCTTTTCTCCGGGGATTAGGGCTATTCCCACTGTCTTATCTATGTGAATAATGTTCCTCACTAATGCACTGAACAGCTTACGAAAAGTAAGCCGAGCAAATGGATATGGGCAACTTTTGTCAAGACAAGCTGTCAACAAGGACACATTTTAGAGAAAACTTGATGCTGTACCGACGACATTGGACCTTCACAGCTTTGCGTTGTTGCTGAAATTTGGTGCACTCAATGATAATTTAACTGAAGGTGGATGATCGCACGGCTGACAGTGAGAACAGCGGTGATGCAAGCCTATGCGACCATCAAGTGTAGATGATACGGTGTCCAATTCACAGAAGAGTCATCACCTCCTCATCCAAACGGTCTTCACGATGCATTGATGGCCGAGACGTAATGTTGAATTTAATGGCATTAAGTTGTGTCCTAGTGGCGTCTGTCCGTTGCCCGAGCCGAAATGTTTTGTTAGTGAGCGAACTGAAGACTATAGCTGCATAATCAATTGAGAAGCCCGTGGCGACAGCGGCCGTCAAGGCTTCTTTGATGGATTGGTCAGCCCGCTCATCTCCCCATGATACCTCTTTGGGCTGGAATTTGAAGAAAAAAATGCGTCGCTTCATGTCATGCCATGTACATTGTGTGTGTGTAAGATATCATAGAGATTAGTGATGCTGACAAGGCGGACTGTGTGTGATGCTTGTGTAATAGCTCAGCGGAACAGTGCCTGCACAGCTGCCTCAGAACCTGAACAAGTCACGATTGTTTGCACAGAATGGTCGTGCCGTTGAATGTGTTGTAAAGCAGGATGAACAGGAAATAATTCAGCAAATAAACTGAGGTGTCATTATGGTAATGTTCTTCACAAATTACTGAATGTCCGGTGTGGTCGTTAGTCATGGAGTCACCGGCGTGAATAAAATGATAGCTTGGGAAATTAGCCACTATATCATTAAAAGTTTGTTGTACAAAAGCGGCTGTCTTAGTGCGATTCGGATCATTGCAAAGAAACAAATATTTTCGTGGTGTTAACTACCATGGTGACGTAAGATATGTATGGAAGCAAATGAATGGCTGGGTCTGCTCTGGGACCATAAGATGGCAGCACCGCCGCTCGCGAGCCAGATGAACTGGTCATTATTCGTTGCCCCGGAATCGCAAGCGAACTGGTTAAAACACGGTCTATTTGCCACTATGTATCTAGTGTGTGGTGTATTGCTTAGTTCGCACGCAACGCGCAGAGTTTGCTAATGGAATGACGAGAAAATGAGCTTAATCCATGTTTGTTACGCAATCCAACCCCCAATACTTTTAGACGTGGCATACGCTAGCGCTGGCTTGCAAATTTTGGTACGCACCCTTTTCCAACACACAAAATTTTGTATTGCACACATGCGATCAAAATTCGGATGATGGAAGCCACCAAAACTGAGCTAGGGGTACTGCATCGGACAAATGAGACCTTTTCTGCAAGTCCGTTTTCTGGATCAGGAGGCTCTCCTCATAGATAAGATAGTCCCTTTTCTTTGTCAGGGGGCTCTTTTGTATTAAGGACGTCCCTTTGCTGACGCGAAGGACCTCATTGGGCATTAAGGAGGCCCTCGTTCGGGATTAGGAGACACCTTGTACATATCATGAAGCTGCTGTTTTGGAACCGGAGGCCTTTCTGACTATCAGAAGGCCGCTGATTAGGACTAAGATGCCAAGAGATATCCTCATCGCGTATATGCACGCTAAGGCTCTGGGTTTGAAACACAGCAGACGTCGTGTCTTCGCGGTAAAACTTGGCTGACAGCGAGTAGCACGTCTAAAAATCAAAAATTGGTTGTACGGAAAGGTTCCCATGAGAGCATGGCCGTAAGGCATTCTTCAGCGGCAGCAAAACTGGCGGGGCGGAGCTGAGGAAGCCCCCCCCCCCCCTAACACACACACATCACCATCGCTATCGCATGAAGTGTTCAGGTCCCTACATAACCCGCGCTCGGCCGGGAAGCGACTTTCCCATTCGGTTTTTCGAGCGCGGCTAAAAAACGAACGCTTGCAGCAACACCAAATTTTCAGCGCCTAGCCACCTGTCAATTTGCATCTTTTGTGCAAATTTGAAGGTTTAATCTGCTGAGGTCAGTGACCTAGGTCAGATCAAAGAGGTCAAACAAAAAAAGAAACTTTGCCCACGTATAGCTTTGCTTTGGGTTATTTGGGATTGCCCAAACTTGCTATAATAATGAAAAATGGTAGCACCTACAGCCTGTATATTTTTCATCTTTTTTTCAAAACAGGCGAGGCTATTGAACTAAAGTCAGATCAAGTTTTGCAATTTCCGTAGGCAACGCCAATTTTCATGCATTTTGGCATATTTTCGGTGTTATGTTATCAGGGAATTAGAGTACTAACCCGCATGCAGAGCCATCATACGACCTCAAAACACATAACCTAGATCCAGGTCATGACCTACCTCTATGCGCGCCCTCTGCAAAACACATGCTGAGCTTGGAATGAACAGTTTATTGTATAACATTCGGCGCACAAGTTGAATACCCTACTGAAGGCATGCTGCGATATCATTTTGATACATCATAAGGTCCGAACATGTCACGTAAGGACATGCAAGGTCATATGAGGTTGTTCAAGGATTACGACCGTTGCCAGTAGCGGAGAGGCTAGACGAACGAGTGCGACGGGTGTAACAACTTCCGTATCGTGCTTGTAGGGCTGATGACGTGTAATATTATGCACGAGTGTAGATTTGTATTCCTTTGGGTGGGCCACTGCCCCCCCCCCCCCCCCCCCCCCCACTTCTAGCCTGCACTCCCCCCCCCCCCCTCCAATGGCAAGTTAAGCGCCCCCAGCCTTCTGGAACCCAAGTAAATGCAGGACATCACAAACAGGAGCTCGAAAATACATCAAACTTAAAGAATACTTAAGGGCATTGTTTCATAGGAAAAGGTGGCCAAAGGAAATGAGAACCGCGATATCGCGTATAGTTTAGGGCACCTGACTGAGCTAGTCACATTTAAAAGCTCCGCGGTCGTACCATGTCTACTTGAGTTTTTCTGTTTTTTTCCGGCATGCCGTATGCTTCTAACTACACGCTATATTGTCTCTTATTAACTCTGGCCTAGTTTTGGGTTGTTGTGTGAGTGCTTTGGCATTATTCAACTACGTTTCAGTTATACAAACCGCAGCAAGTTGCGTCATTTTGCGACGAGTTCTCATCGGAAGACGGAAACAAAATGGTGTAATAGTTGCACCCAAAAACGTAGCCAATTAAGTAGCCGTCTACATGCACGTATGTATGTATGCCATGTATTTACTACGAATAGCTGCATACGTGCAGCTTAATGTGTGATTCGTGTCAATGGGTTACAAACTACAGGATCAAAACGAAGATTCAGCGGTGATGATGGCACGTAAAGAGCTTGAGAAAGGCGCTCAACGACAAACAAATCCCTATTTTTCACATTGGTTAAGTTTAGATGTGAAGGCAGCACGGCTCCGGGAGATCATGACGGCTGGAGTCAGGGGGTTCCAGGACGAGGCAGCACGATTTGAAAAACCCCTACGCGACATGGACAGCCTGAAAGGCGGCAGCTCCAATGCGCCGACCACGGTCGATCTCGTGATGCGCTCACAGCGGTCCGAGGGGTGAACAGCGACCGGACCGCCACCCGTGCAAGGCGGTCATAAAGGGCCCTGAAGACGCCAGTATGGTCGCCGCGCGTAACAAGGTCACTAGTTCCGCGTCAGCGTAGCAACCTTACCACCGGCGAAACATGATCTCAACGCTGCGCACCGAGACGATCCTGGCCGCGAAATTCACGATTTTTTGCACCCGGCCGTGGTAGCAGGCGACGGCCGCGCCCCAAGCTGAGAGGCAGTACAGGATGTGCGGAAAAGCACGAGCCTGGATGAGGAATTAGCGGGCTTCAGGTGTGAGATGTGAATTTCGTATAAACATAACAGGATAGAGTTGCGCTTTTCAGCTAATTTGGATATGTTCTCCTCCCGGGATAGAGTACGATCGATGGTCACACGCAGCATCTTCACGGACGGCAATGGGCCTAACATAAGTTAGAGGTTCAAAGATGGATGGGTGAGGTTCTTCGATGGCCTGGGGCGTGCCGACTAGAAGAAGGGTGGCCTTAGTAGGGTTAGTCTTCAGCGAATTGGCAGTGAAGTAGGATTGGAGGGCAAGGGTGGTTTTCTCCTGACGGAATTTTAGGGTGGATAGGCGATCGCGGTGGGCGAAGTCGAGCAGTTGGGTATCGCCGGTGTAGGAAATCAGCTCCTCGGCAGGCAGGTAGAATGGAAGGTCGTTTGTGAACATGCTGAAGAGGATTGGGCTCATCAGGGACCCCTGGGGGAAACCGTGGGGCAAGGGAATTTGACTCCCTTTTGAGATATCAGAAACTGAGAGTTAGAGATACCAAAGTCACACGGTGTGCTTTCCTGCACGTGAACTCACTTGTGTCAAAATTTTACACGCTTACTCTGGACGGTATAGTTTGTGCATACATATATAAATAATTAAGAACTTATCTAAAAGCACAATGACATGCTTTTAAAAAGCTATTGCAATTTGAGGCTCACCGGTGTTATTTTGTTGTGGATTAGCACACTTAAGCTTTCAAGACATGCAATAAATGTTGATATATATATATATATATATATATATATATATATATATATATATGTGTGTGTGTGTGTGTGTCTGTGTGTGTGTGTACGTATAGCATACATAGTGGATGTACAGTAGAGTGGATGAAATCCAAGAGGTACTCGCCCTCTTTACCTGCGACTCCTCTGTACCTGCGACTCTCACGGCCTTGGACCTGCTCCCAATCACTTTGAGAAACCCACAAAAAACTAACATCTATGGAAGTAATACACAGACAAGGTCGCCATCATTCCTGTATAAGATTGGTCCTCGTGATGAGCTCCAACTGTCCTGCGTGGCCCAGGAACTGACGCCTCCGTTACTTTCACAAACTGCAAAATTACTGGCAGAATTATGAACATCACTTTATCCAAGTTCTCGGGCTCCCTTCAATGACTAGAAATAGGTTATAGAGAAATACGCTCGCCTTCTCCCCGCCCAAACTACGGAGGCTCATGAAAAACTATCGCCCAGGAACACGGTTCATGGATTATTTCGCAATGGCGACGGGGAGGGGGGGGGGGGGGAGGCGATGAAAGGCCCAAAGTTTCTGCTATAAAACGATTTTATTACTCTGCAGGCGAGCGAATTGTCAGCATGGCTTGAAATGTCATGGCATGTTTCAAATCCATTTATTGTTTAAGGGGCTACTTGGCTTTGTTACTTGTCGGCATTCAGTCATTTCGATATTCTTATATTTATAGACTTGAGAAGGAGACACGCACCCCTGGTCTCCCTAAACACGTCGCTGCTCAGGAGACCCCCTACGAGGAGGCCCCATTTGTCCTTGAGGGCCCTTGGAAAATTACACCCCCCGCGATCCGAAATCTGATGACGCCACCGATCCGCACAGAAAACCCATCGTCCACCTGTGCCGATGTACGGAAGCATCCGTTCAATAATTCGTCCAACATCGCTACATCAGTTACTTGTTTGCAAGGTTATGCATGTATTTACACGTTTGTTCTGGGCTACTGCGTTGATTAAAGCCATCCTATTCGTGCTACTTGTGCCGGCGATAATATCTGGTGCTGTGCACGAACCAGTGATGTACTCTATTGTCCTGATCAGCGGACACACATACTGGGTACCAACCAGGCTCGGAACGGCTGTTTTATGATTTATTTCAATGTAAGCCGTTTACACTTCCCCAAAATATTCTGCACGGCTCTGCATATGCCACACATGTCACAGTAACTAGAATGTACCGTACCGATAGTTTCTTGCATAGAATATGAAGTTATTAATCATTATGATTGTCAACAAGTTAAACAATGACACAACTACGGCAGGTTGTATAAATAATGCATCACGTGACAGAGAATCCGTGACAAAAAATAGAAACTTCAGCGTACGCGCCGGGCCTGAATAAGACAGCTGCGCGTGCAACGAAACCAACTGGCCCATCAACCATCGGAGCTTGCGACCAATGCATCACTGTTTGGCTAAGAATGTATGAAGCGACAAGATGGTCTGAGCGTTGTCCGTGAGGGATCAGTGTCGAAGCAAAAACTGGTAGAAAAGGCGAAATCCCGATGAAAGGAGAATAATTAGTTTTGAGACGGTGGGGAACAAGCACGATGTGTTATATTGCGTCAGAAGCTTTTGCCACCTCACGCAGGCTCCTTATAATTTTCAGAGGACTTTCAGTTGTTGCCTCCACCAAATGGTTGGCCGGGCACCACTTCGCTGGCATCAGCAGCTGTCTGTCTCGATGCCAGTTCGACGGCCAGAAGACGTCACGTGTCTCCGCTGGGTCCGCGGTGGCGCCAGCCTGACCCTCTGGCCAGGGTGAGAACAGGAGGCGGCCGGCGGTGGCCGTCGACCATCACCTGCCTGTCCAGTCTAGAGGACAGCTCTCACAGCTGGCTGTTCTCCTGGATCCAGGGCAGAAACTCTGCAAAAAGCCAGCGGTCAGTACCGTCAGACCGGCAGACTCCTCGCGGACTCACAGACAGACTCCTCTCCAGACATTCGGTGATACGGAACGCTACGTTCAACTTTGGGCAAAGATTTCCATACTCTCTTTCAGCAGTATTTGCGAGATCGGTACAAGCCATGTGAATGTAATGGTATGAACTGATATTCATGTAGTCATGTTTAACAAGGCTTGGAAATCAAGCAGCTTCAATTTAAACTTCGTCTCGCGAACAGTTCGGGTAGTGCTCATGAAGAAAAGCAAACTGGAGGTGGGTGCAGCATCGTCTCTCCCAGAATACGCTCCAGTTTATCAGCATGCCACGTGGGGATCTTGTATCCGTCGACTGGCACACTGACGAAGGTGGGGAAGCACCTGAGACGCGGGCGTACACCCCTGGGAACTCTGGCAGCGCGCAACCATTTCCGAAGCTGACGATGCCGGCCAGCGTGTATATTTCGTCGGGAGAACGGATCATCATCGGCCCACCGCTGTCGCCCTGGGGGAAGAGGCCGCATCAGCAGTCAGTCACCTTGTGGCGAAGCCACTTCACTACACTGTCACCCTGCGTCACGGAGGTTACGTCAAAACCTGCTTCTCTGTGATATAGGGATCACGTTGACGAGCGATTTCCTCTCTTTCTCCTTCCTCCCTTCCTCTCTCCCTCCCTCCCTCTCCCTCGCTCCCTCACTCCTTCCCTCCGTCTCTCTCTCTCCCTCCCCAACTCCATTCCTAACTCCCTCTTACCCTTCCCTCATTCCCTCCATTTCTCTCCCTCGCTACATCTCTCCGTCTATCTCTCCCTCCCTCCCCAACCCCATCCCTAACTCCCTAACTCCCTCCCTTCCTCCATTTCTCTTCCTCCGTCTCCCTTCCTCCACCTCCTCCCTCCCTCCGTTCATATTTCTCTCTTCCTAATTCCCTCCATCACAGTAGTACACCCTCCCTCCCTAAGTCACTTCCTCTCTAACTCCCTCTCTCTCTCCCTCTTCCTGCCTCTCCCCTCTTTTTCTTTTTTGCACTGCTTTTACCTTCCTCATCTCCCTCTCAGCCTCTCTTCGCCTCCTTCCTTTTCCCTCCCGCTCCCTCTCCCCCGCTGTCGCACCTCACACGTGTCCTTGCCGCCTGCCGCCAGACCGGCGCACTCTCAGCCTCCCTCCGCCTCCTTCCTTTCCCCTCTCGCTCCCTCTCCCCCCCCCCCCCCCGCTGTCGCACCTGACACGTGTCCTTGCCGCCTGCCGCCAGACCGGCGCACTCTCAGCCTCCCTCCGCCTCCTTCCTTTTCCCTCTCGCTCCCTCTCTCCCCCGCTGTCGCACCTGACACGTGTCCTTGCCACCTGCCGCCAGACCGGCGCACAGCATGCGACTGGTGATCTTCACATTATCAGCGGCGTAGTTCGCGCTGCAGGCGTCGTTCGTCACCACCGGTACGCTGACGTGGTGGACGACCGGCGGGCGCTTCTTGCTTCCGGAGCGCAGCACGCCCCAGCCGGCTAGCACGCTGATGCGGTCCTGGAAGCAGGCGGCGGCGCCGCCGCTGCCGCCGCCGCAGGCCAGCTTCGGCAGGCAGATGGGTCTTACGGCGCCGTCCGGGTTGTTGAACAGCGGCAGCAGCGACTCCTTCAGCCTGCAGCGGTGACACCCGACAAGGTTTAGATGTCTAACGGCAAGAAAGGCATCCCCACTGTCCGTGACGGCAACACGGATACGCCTTCAGCCTGTAGCAGCAGCACCACAGGCTCCCGCCCTCGGCCTGTAGCAGCAGCACCACAGGCTCCAACAGTGCCAGCACATAACACACATGTCGCATTACCAGCAGGCTTCTTCCGCCAGCAGCGACGGAAGCATTGAAGGCTTTGATTTGTAGCGACTGAGCGCTTTGATCTGAAACTACGGCACCAGTGGAGCCTTTGGCCCAGAAAACGAATGGCAACGACACCATCGGTGCACAAGGGCCGCGCCATGGTAACATCCAACGTATCGAACAGCGCCACCTGTGAACCTGTGTTTAAAACAACGGTACCCGAGCCTTTTTAAGGTTGCAAGGCTGACACAACGATCTTGACGGAGTCATTTGGCGCATACATTGCCAAGAACGAGCCTGCCTGTTCGCAACATCCACACTGGTGAGGTTTTTGACCAGGACCAATGATAGCAACGACCCCTTGCTGCAGCAGGGGGTCGGTCAGTGGATCTGTTGCAGCGACGTCGCACGCAGCTCCGCGACGACACTCTTGCAGTCTTCGGTCGGCAGCAGCGGCACGGAACACCAGAGACTTCGATCTATGATCAGACTATGATCTATGATCTATGATCAAGGCTACGATCTACGATCAACAGCTGCGGCTCTTTTACACGGCAACGGTTGCGCAGGGGACCCACCCATTCCTCAACAGCCGAAACTGATCCGGGCACTGCGCGCATCACTCGTGCTTACTCAAGCAGAGACAGATCGTTGTCCAGTGTCTTGGAATTGTAGCCTGGATGAACCAAAATGCTTTTCAAGTCCATCTTGATCTCCATGTCATCATTCACTGAGCTGTGCTTCCTTACCAGGACGCTGGTGCCGCGCGCGGACCTCCTGAAACAATAGATAACAATGGTGAATCCATCAAGTCAAACAGGAACGCACAGACATACACCGCATTTGAGCATGATTATATTGATACGATGTTTTATTGATATGTGTAACTTTAACGAGAGTATTACCGTAGCACCGATGTCATCCTTTGTCATCCAGCTGTTACAGGTCGATCAAAGCCTGTTCTTTTTAATGAGTTCAGCAAGCAGCTCGATCCAATCCGCGCTGCGTTAACTGTTCTTATGATGATTCCAGAGCTTGTATTTATATAATACGCGTGCAAGCTCCAGTTGTATTTGTACACTGGTATTCCTATGGCATTTGTACATTATTTTTAATGTACATTTTTTGTACATTATTTTTACATTTCTATGGTATTTGCACATCTGTACACTATTCCAATGGTATTTGTACATCTCCCGCACTGTTGATGTTCCCAGCAGTTCAGCACGCCTTAATAACAAATTTCAGACACACGAACTGTCGTTATAAAAAGCGTCATTCGTGATCCATTCACCGTGCGGTGCAGTGTGCTGCCGTTAAGATGAACCGCTCGTTGATGATGCTGCCGCCACAAAATGGCTTCCTCGACGCATATCTGTACGACCAGACGAGCCCGACCTGGAACCAACGCATCGTCATGAGGGCTTACGGCCTCGCATGGTAGCCCCGCAGTGCAGCTGACCGCCTCCGAGGTCGCTGACCACCTCTGAGGTCACTGACCACCTCCGAGGTCACTGATCGCCTCTGAGGTCACTGGCCGCCTCTGAGGTCACTGACCGCCTCCGAGGTCACTGACCACCCCTGCGGTCACTGACCGCCACCCCTTGCTGAGCGGCGGTCTCGGTACTTGGGAGGAGGCTCTTCGCTGTGACCTGCCCGTAAAGCACGTGAAGCCGACCAGCGCAAGGTGAACACGACAGCTGGTCCCAGAGGTCAGAGGTGTCACAGAACCGCTGCCGATTGACGGTTGGTACAATCTTACTATGCAAAGTCAGCTTCCATGGACTGCAGCCGAGATTCTATGAACGGTTCCGCTAACGACTTCGTTCTAGGGGTTACATGTTTGCTATTTCCAAGTCCCTTGCTGTTGTCATGATATTCAGATCAGGATGTTAGTGATTTTGCTGAACATATCTAATTTTACACCGCGTTGACATAGTGCCTCCCTAATGAGTTGGTTGGGGTCACTATAGATCACCATAGCCGGCCACCCTTTGGCCATCATATACGACAAAAGCATGCGTCATGCATCATGATGGCGCACCGGACTTAACAATACAAGATGAAGACAATAGGCAGTCAGCGCTGCCGGCCGTATCAACCATGTGGTATAGCTCCACTCAGCACCCTGCTCCGCGCCGCAGAATCAGTTCCAGTCGCCGTGCGACGCTTACCAGCCAGGGGTAGGCGGACCGCTTCGTCGCCTCGCCGCCCACAATGCGACTGGTGTGCTTGCTCGTACCGCAAGCCACGGCCACCGGTGGCACCACCGGCGCCGCCGCTGCCGCCACTGCCGCCGCTGCCGCCGCTGCCGCCGCTGCCGCCGCTGCCGGCACCACTGGCGGCGCCACCGGCGGCGGCTTCGTTGGAGCCACTGCAGGCGCCACCGGCGGCGCCACAGTCGACGGCTTCGTTGGAGCCACCGCCGGCGCTCCCGTCGGCGGCTTTGTAGGCGGCTTCGTCGGCGCCGTCACCGGCTTGGGTGTGACTGTCAGCCACCAGAAGTCGGTGCCGCCGACGGGCGTCGACGTCGTGGTGATTGTCGACGTCGCTGTCTCCGTGGCGGTCGGCCGCGCCGCGCCGCCGGCTCGCACGGAGCAGCGGAGCCGGCCGCGGCCGCGCCGGCCGCTGCGTAGCTCCAGCACCAGCGCCCCGCCCGTCTCCAGATCGGGCGGCCCATCGGAGGCGTCCAGCACCACGCGCCGCCGCTTCGACTCGCGCACCACGATGTAGTCGCCGTGGGCCAGGTCGAAGGTGTCGCAGCTGAGGCGGAGCGGGGCGTCCGCGCTGCTCGGCTGCCATCAGCCGGGTAGGGTCAGGTGCCGCCGCCGGCCGAGTCACACGGCAGCCACCGGGTAAGGTCACACACTGACCGCCGGGTGGGGTCACACACCGACCGCCGGAAAAGGTCACACACAGACCGCCGGGTGGGGTCACACACCGACCGCCGGGTGGGGTCACACACCGACCACCGGGTGGGGTCACACACCGACCGCCGGGTGGGGTCACACACAGACCGCCGGGTGGGGTCACACACCGACCGCCGGGTGGGGTCACACACCGACCGCCGGGTGGGGTCACACACCGACCGCCGGGTGGGGTCACACACCGACCGCCGGGTGGGGTCACACACCGACCATGCAGTGAGCTCACACGCCAACTTCCGCGCAAAATCGCACACCATTCAAAAATAATCTGGCTAGGAGAGGCATAACTTAGTGTTAAAGAAAAAACGTGAGCTATTGTTTGGCAACCGCTGCCTGGGAACTTTTATGCTCAGGTATATGGTGCGAATACATGGTCATGGTCAAGGTGTGCAAGGGCAGGAGCTGACCAAATGAGTCTTTCCTAAAATGAGGGTGGAGCGATGGGGGCTGTTGCACACGATTTGCCGCATCATGCCTGTTAGTTCTCGGCATGCTTCCAAAAGTGATCATCATTTCCCTTCATTTCCACGCTGCGTTACGACAGGGTTAGATCAAGTAAAGCGTTCGAAGATTGTCTAGCATATTTCTCGGATCCTTGACAGATTTCGCTCAAGCTATCGACGTCTAATGTCGGCATGCGGTCACCTCTATTTTCCAGGAGGTCCAGATGAACGATCCGTACTCGTCTGGGTAATTCGGCGACGTCACAGCTACGGTTACGCCGTCAGCTATCTTGAACCTCCCGGCGTTCGGCACTGTAACCAGATACGCAACCAGTAACCACTGTAACCAGACCCAGGAACCAGTGTAACCAAGGCAGGTCTCTGAAAAGGCGACTGCAATCGACAGCCAGCAACCAAGTCCTGAAATCGAGCATCACGACCGACAACAAGAAGAAGCAATCTGCACCGGTGGGAGTTTAATCCGAAAAACGGATTCACTCCCATGAAATCCAAATCCAAAAATTCAATTCTTAACTAAGTCTTTTCGCTTGAAGTGGGCGGGATGGCAGTGAGGACAAGTACACCGTTCGGACCTTCCGTGCAGTGCTCACTCACGCGTTTTGTCACTGTTGACTTGCTCCAGCGGCAGCTTTTCGAGCTGGAAGGGGGTAACCCACTTCTTGGCCTTCAGTCGCCGGTCTTCTGCAGAAAGGTCGCGCAGCTCAAGGTCACCTGTCCGTGACCCTGGATCCTTCTGCCGCCCGCCATCTTTGTCGGAAGCTGCCAGTCCTGAAACCTGCAGAGTCTAATGTGATTTTGCGCCTCTGACAAGCACCCACCAGAACAGTTCTGTAAGATGTTTTGGACGCAAAATCAATAAGCAGTCACTCAGCTCGACCTTCAATGCCACACGATACCCTACTCACCAATTTTGTTTTATAAAACCGACCGCTTCCAGCCACTTATTGTAAAGGTTTTTCGTTGTTTTATGGCAACGTTTTTCATCGATCTCATCTCGAAGCCGCGTCGAAATATGTGTATCATCAGTTCCAAACATGTAATCCAATTGTGAAAAAATCGTAGCCTACCGTGCAATGCTGACAGCGTATCATGACTTGCCGTCCGAAAGCTTAGTGAATTCACAAAGCTCAGCCAGGCATGCCGTCCTGGTGGCATGTCCAATGTCATCGGTCAGGCGTTATCTGCTTCATATGCATCACATTCGTCGTGAGCAGCGCCGGTGGATTTTTACAACGAATGGTTACATGCCACCGGTGTCCTCTGCCGGCTGTAGCTGAAGCATGCACAATTCAGGCACGCACGAGTGATGAGTGGACCTGGCTGGCTCAGTATGCCATGCTGGTCCAAACACCAGCGAGAACGAGCTTGATAAATTCGGCATCATCCATGGGTATGGCCGTCGTGTTTTTGTTTGCCCATACCCTCAGCAGTCTAAGAAAAAGGAAACACAAATAGTCGTCATGGTGTTGTCGATGACAATTTGAACCATGTCGCTCATGGCTGATGCCTGCAGATTATATATATATATATATATATATATATATATATATATATATATATATCGGCAGGTGTTCAATATCTCGATTTTAATAAGGCCTCTGATGGTATAGTTCGTTGAGGACTCATCCACCTGCTAGAACTTTGCAGAATTTATGAATCGTTAGCAGCTTGAATGCAAAGCTGCTTAAACGACAGAAATTACATAAATTTGCCTTGACGTTATCAAGCTGGAAGGCGGTAAATGGTGGCGTGCTCCAAAGATCTTTCCTCGACTGCTTGTAGTCAAATGATTTGTGAATCACATTGAGTGCGATTTTTTTTCTTAAGCATTGATGTTTGCAGATGTTATAAAACCGATAAGAAGTGTTGAAATAAGCGCTGACAAATATCTATTAGATAACCTATTATCTCTAGTGAAATAGTAGATATATGACGGATTTTTAACTAAGAAGTTTAACTACTAACTAACTAAGTTACACTGGGAAGTTTAAAGATCTTCATTTTGGGGAAAATCTACATTTTCGGTATCAGACGAAAGGCCACAACTCACGAGTGACTGGTCATAAATATGACCCGTCTTGGAATACAAAATTATCAACCGCGAAGTTCTTGAACTGTGAGTACCCACGTGGTCACTTTATCCAGGCCCCAAAACGCTAGTTCGCTCAAGATTTAAGTGATATGTAGAGCGCCGAAAGTTGAGCCACTGAGATGGTACAAATATGATAGAATATACGGAACGAGATTGACATCCCTTGACTTACACTAACTTCGATAACGACGGCTGCGGTGTGCCATTACAAACGTGTGCAGAGCAATTTACCTCTTAGATAGTACTGATAACAATGCACTTTTCAACATTACCAGAAACCAAACAAGAGTCATGAATTTTAACTAAAGCACAAGTGTAAACAAATCCAAGACAAAAATCATTCAGTGCCTGGGTTTTCAAGTTTTAGGATAGGCCCAACTTGGAAATTATGACCAGTTTTCCGCTATACTCAGTAAAAGTACGCATTGATGGCCACTTAAGCAAAAGGAACGTTATTTGCCACAATAATTAACCGCTGCACGCCTGCAGTTCCCAGCCTTTACACTGGGTCATCACTAGCACACTTCACTGGTTGTTCCAAGCCCGCCTACGCTATGTTGATCAGTTGCGCGTTCCGTTCCTGTGTAGCGTAGCGTATTAGCGTGGCGTAGTGCAGTAGTGTAGCGTAGTGTATTAGTGGAGCGCGCACACGTTTTCGCTAAGCCCTCCGTCACCTAGTTGTCGCAGCATTTTTTTTTTAGTTGTGTGTGTGTGATGTGCATACCATCACTCGCATTTCTATGCCCTGTTTCATGATGCTGGCCCTGTCATGTGTCTCTGTTCAGAAGAATGCATTCAGGGTTGAACACAACAGGGCTATATTTAGCTTTCCGCTCCCTGCACCGGTTTTGTCGGCGGGCGTCTGCCTGCTGCCGCTGATGGCAGCGACGGAGGCAGTCTTGAGCCACGCCAGTCCAGCGGCGAGCCGTAGACGGCGCACCGCACCTAGGTGACCCGACTCGTATTGCTTTGCATCGACCAGTGAGTCAAACGGCAACGTACAACTGGTTTCCGCACCGCAGACGCCGCAAACTCGAAAAGCGATGGAGGGTCGGGTGCGCCGTGCGGGGGCCTAAAAATGACGCTAAATGCCAACATCAGCTCGGATTGGTCGACCACGACATGGCCGCAAGTCACAGCACAAAGCTGGCAGGTGCCTGACCGATGCTGGCAGCCGGCTCTCCAGGGGGCATCCAGTACCTCTGGTCTGCTACGTGACTGGTTCTGCAGGAACAGGTGCCTGCCTCGTGGTGCTTGAGGAGCGATTTAGCGGGACAGGGAAATGAACTCATGTGGCGACAACGAGAGCTGATGAGTCATCATTGGTTTCCAGCCATCTCACCAGCTATGTGATTTATTACATTTGGTATATGCAGCCGGGGGTGAAGAAAATGTTTATTTCGGTGCTTGCCACGACAGTAAAAACAGGTAACACCATACAACACATACGCTGACGTCATTGTCTGTCGCACAGTTTTTGGAATAAAACCAGTGGAAAGTGTCTTCTTCAGGGAGGAAAACAGAGTTCCGTGAGAATGCATCACGCATCTTTTTAAGTTGCTGATAGAAGCCACCTATGGTAAATTGAAACATATGGGTTAAGGGGAAGGGAGCTCCCTATGGATGCACTTCTAGATCCCTGAAGGAAGCTTATGGGTTTCCAACTACGAACCAATAATTTCTCAATTGTTCGCGATATATCTGCATATATATATATATATATATATATATATATATATATATATATATATATATATATATACATATATATACTCATGTGGTTTCAGGCCTTAGCACAAAGCTGACGGGTGTCTGACCGTCGCTGGCAGCGGGCTTTCCAAGGGGCATCCGGTACCTGTGGTCTGCTACGTCATATATATATATATATATATATATATATATATATATATATATATATATATATAATCGAATTTTTATCACATTTGCGTAGCACACGGCCATGTGATTACGTTGTGATGACGTCCACCAAATAATTTTCCGATTAGGAAACGTTATGGTCCCGGCACGGTTCCAGGCTCCAGCTGCGTAACCACGGCAACCAGATGACATTGGCTCGATACACAGGCCAGAACCTGCTGCCGACCCCTTCAGAATTCCCCGCCCCCAGACCAACCCACAGATGCTGCCACAAACCCGATCGCAGGCCCGGTTACGAGGGCGACCCCATCGCTGCCAGGAACTCGGCCACAGACCGGGTCAGACAGCGGGTCACAGACCCAATCCCAGACCCAGCCACAGACCTGGCCTCAGATTTGGTCGGGGACCGTTCCACACGCCCGTCATAGACCCCTCAACAGACCGGGAGACAGGAATGGTCAGACCTGGCCACAGATCGGAGGACAGACCAGACACAGGCCTGACCTGGCCACAGATCTAGGGACAGACCACAGGTAGGCCCGACCACAGGCCCGAGCTCGGACCAGGCCATAGACTGCAGTGCAGACCCGGTCACAGCCCGACAATAGATCAAAGACCAGGCCGCAGCCTCAGAGGCATGGTGCAGACGACGGTGAGATTTCACACAGCCGGAGCACAAAGGCGGTGGCCCCCTATCCCACAGCACTCTGCCCCCCCCCCCCCCCCCCACGATAGGGACGCATCGTCCGTTGGTGTAGCGCAGCTCGGTGAGCTGTCCGGCCGTTCAGCTCAGCTGACGCCTCCCTGGTCTCACCTGGAGCAGCAGAAGACCGAGCGTCGCCGCAGCTGCCAATGACGTCATGCCGCGCGATCCTGTCGCGCTCGAGCGCCGGCTGAGAATGGGCCCGCCGCTCCTGGGCCGCAGATGTAGGCGGTCTGGGTCGGCTCAGCACCCGTGCTTCCGGGATTTGGTCATTCTGGTAACACCACGGGTCAAAGTCGGTCACGTACGCGCGACGTTGCAGGTCACGGCCGCCGCGAGTTCAGTCACCAGGCTGGGCTAGTGCGCGGTGAAATATGTGTCCGCGCCGTCCGATAGGCGAAGGAACTGGTTTAGCTCTCGATGTGCCGCTTGGCGCACGCTGCCTTGGGAAAGATAATCAGGCAAGATGTTTGAGAGCCTCTGGCTGGATGTTGGCCGAAGTTGAAGCACTTAATGCTTCTCCCAGTGCTCTATCCTCATGGCTAAGGGGACCTTCCTTGAATAACTGTTGGAGGTCTTTGTTAAAATCTTCTAGCTGGATATATTTGATGTCGGCGAAAGAAGGCTTTTTATTAAGCCTCTCCAGCTTGACAGGCTAAACCTACCTGACCACTCTGCCGCTTGGCGTATTCATGGCCAGATAGTGCTGGAAATTTAGGTCTCGGTGGCCCGGTGCAGGATTTTCCGATTTTCCGATTTTGCGCACTATCCGACGAAGATTTCTAAGGAGGTCCACTTTCCTGAACAGGGACCTGTGGGGACGATTGTGGTACAGCCTCGAAAGAAGTTTGCCCGGAGTTTTGAGGAAACTCTGGTATCTTGAATACCATGATACGACCACTCGTTGGCTTTCACTTCAAAAATTTTAGCCCATCCATCGGGACCACAGGGATCCAACTTTCGCGGACTATCTAGCAAAAAATATCGCCAAGCTGCAAAGGGGTAGATTACTATCCCACCAAAACTGGAGAATCTGAGCAAAAAATCTCTATACAGGAATATTGGCAGCCTTTGCTGTCGCCAATTAGAATTCTGCACTTTAACCGCAATGAACCAGAGATGGCCCGTTTTGCATGCAGCCGTTCTTGGGACCGGTGAGAGCGAGCGAAAGATTGGGTCGTGCCATAAGGGGTGTCGGAATTTCCTTGAAACTGTTGGTCAGCTTCTGTTGAGACTGCATTGATATATGCCACGTGACCTCGACTGCTCCCGCGGCTTCCTGCGCGTCCGTAGCACCGCCAGGTGTCGCTGAGGTGCACCTACGCAGATTCCGAGTGTTCGAAGGAAGCGGTGCGATCGTGGACGGCGCCGACGTCTCAAGCGCGAGTCAGGGGCGTAGCTTCACAAAGCAAGTCAGGGGTGTCAAGCAGGGAAAACAGCCAACTTACCGCTACCCTACCCTTACAAGGAAAACAAAACCGTGTTTCTCTCAGAATCTGGCCCACTTTTCCCTCGAAGTTCAGTGTGGGGGGGGGGGGGGAGGCTAGAGCCGCCCCAGCTAAATATGAGTTCTCAGTCGATACCTACGTTGCGCCTTGCACGCGGATGACCTACACCATCCACTGCCAGGTGGCTCCGACCATCACGTCTTTACACGTTTCCCATTTCGCGTCGAACGACGGTGCAGTCTGAGCCCAAATTGACAAGAAATGTGTGCGGCGTGATGGGTAAAAGAGCTGCAGATGTATACTCAAATGAGACCTGTCTCAGGCTACCATCGTTCTCTTAGACTGCCTAATCACAGTCCTAAATGATACCACTGGTGGAAGACTCCCTGTAGAGGTACCAGTGCTCTCGGCAGGACATGCCACCCTCTCACGTCCTCTCGTTATGCCGCACTTGCGTCCCTTGGATATATGCGATATATATATATATATATATATATATATATATATATATATATATATATATATATATATATGAACCTCAAAATGACCTCCACCCCACGTCGTGCCTGCTTCCGAACTAACGGAAATTACACTTCACACTCCGCCCAAGCTACGGACAGGTGAAATGGAAAAGGAATTGGCGAAGTGCAGCGGAGCTAAAAGACGCCCAGCCTTCGGTCAATTTACTCCCGGTCCTCATTAAAACAACAGCATCGACGCGCGATCTGTGCCTGGTTGGAACGGGGCACGGACTGCGGCTCGTGCCACCGCGCCGCCGTCACACCAAGACTCAGGGGAACGGCCGAGTCGCACCATGCCGCTACGGAGGCCGCGCAGGCCTACCCACCGGGCGTCATTGCAGGACCTCAGCCAAATGAGCGAGAAAAGCATCGGGAATTCGACCTTGTTCACTGCCTCAGACAAGATCACCGAGAGTGCTTCGAAGAGACGGCGAGCACTTGCAACCGTCGGATCGCCGACAGCTATCATGGCTGCTCTCAGCCATGGGGAGCTCTCAGCTCCCAGCTCTCAGTTCTCAGCCATGGGGAGCTCTCAGCTCTCAGCTCTCAGCCATGGGGAGCTCTCAGCTCTCAGCTCTCAGCCATGGGGAGCTCTCAGCTCCCAGCTCTCACCCAGGCGGAGTTCTCAGCTCTCATCTCTCACCCAGGCGGAGCTCTCAGCTCTCAACTCTCACCCATGGAGTCCGGCTGAGGTCCAGGGCACTGCCCTGCACGAGAGCGTTGCACCAGGAGGTCGCTGCACGGCGTCCGAGGGACGTCAGCACGCTAGGCGCCGTGGTGCTTGGCCGGGATGCACGCAAGGGCACGCGGCTGCTCGTGGTCGTGACCAGCCGTCTCCAGCGGTCGCTTCGTCGATGACGCTTCACCTGCTGTGTCCGACTTCCGGCTGGCAGTATAGCTGGCAAGGATGTTGGACATGATGTGACCAGGGTGTAATCAGCATGATAATGTAACCATGTATGGCGCGACGACGGCTCTGCACGGTGACATCAGAGCCAGGCAAGGACTGCTGACAACGCGGCAGTCGCCCTGCTGACGGACGTCAAAATGGAAGAGCTTTAGTTGCGGTTTGCGGTCCAGAACCTCAGCCGCCCGGTCCATTCCTCGTTTTATTTATATTATTTGCTGATTGCATTTCCTTGTTGCGGTTCATTCTTTGGCTTAGACTCCATCCGTTCCCCCCGCGCGTGACTGACATGCCTCTCCATTGTCTATTCATGATCCGCATTCCATTTCTTAGGCCATGCCATGTGTGGGGCACAAAGCTATGCTTTCCACTCGTTAAATTTATTGATGCATAATTTGTTTATGCACTTGATGCATCATAAGCATTCACCCTCCCAGCCACAACCTACTCGCCAGCCCCCAGACACGCGTCTCACCCCCAAATTACTAGCCCCCCCCCCCCTCCGTGGCGTCCGTCACGCCACCACTCCGGTGGTCCGAGGCGAGCTCGTGTCCGTCCACTCGCCAATCGAGCCACGAACAGCTGCGATGGCAGAGCGCCGGCTCACCGCTGACGGGACGGACGCGACCATGGCACTACTCCGACGCGGCCAGGGTACTAGTCCGACGCGGCCAGGCCACTAGTCCGACGCGGCCAGGGCACTACTCCGACGCGGCCAGGGCACTACTCCGACGCGGCCAGGCCACTAGTCCGACGCGGCCAGGGCACTACTCCGACGCGACCAGGGCACTACTCCGACGCGACCAGGGCACTACTCCGACGCGACCAGGGCGCTACTCCGACGCGGCCAGGCCCCTAGTCCGACGCGGCCAGGGCACTGCTCCGACGCGACCAGGGCACTACTCCGACGCGACCAGGGCACTACTCCGACGCGACCAGGGCACTACTCCGACGCGGCCAGGGCACTAGTCCGACGCGGCCAGGGCACTACTCCGACGCGGCCAGGGCACTAGTCCGACGCGGCCAGGGCACTAGTCCGACGCGTCCAGGGCACTACTCCGACGCGGCCAGAGCACCAGTTCGACGCGGCCAGGGCACTAGTTCGACGCAACCAGGGCACTACTCCGACGAGACCAGGGCACTACTCCGACGTGACCGGGCACGAGACCGACGCGGCCAGGGCACTACTCCGACGCGGCCAGGGCACTACTCCGACGCGGCCAGGGCACTAGTCCGACGCGGCCAGGGCACTACTCCGACGCGGCCAGAGCACCAGTTCGACGCGGCCAGGGCACTAGTTCGACGCAACCAGGGCACTACTCCGACGAGACCAGGGCACTACTCCGACGCGGCGGGTTGACGGGGCAGGCTCCCCTCAATCGCGCGGTGCCTCGACCAGTCGCCGCGGCCAGAACGGAAGAGGCCGCTGTTGCAGACCGCCGGCACTCCCCACCTAGGACAAACGCGAATGCCGAGCGGCAGTGGGCAAGAGTTTTTGCGTTTCGGGCTGGCAGTGTTTGTGGGAGTCGAGAGCTGTTCAGACACCGCAGTTTTACGAAGGGGCGCTGCTTGTCCCGGGCCCGTCTAAGTCTTCAGATCTAGAGGTCTGCTTCCTCCTTTCCCACACACCACCCCACTTTTGTTTTCCCGGCCACCGCACCCGTGATTTCATCTCTCCTTCCCCGATGTATTTAACTCTTCTTTTCTGCATCAACTTTCCGGCTACCCGGAGGGGGGGGGGGGAGGCTTGCCTCGCAGCGCGTGTCCCGCCGTCCCGTCTCCCCAGACGAGTGCATCGACCCCGGCTAAGCCTCCCTTCATCGTCCAGCCGACAAACCGCGATATTGGCCGCTCTTTGTCCGTCCGTATCCGCCTGCCGCACCCGCAGTTCGCCGCCCGCCCGTCGGGCCGTTCGCAGACCGGCACGCCGTGCTTGCGGTGCGTGCCGTCGCTGCCGGACGTGTTTGAGCGCCGTCGGGAGTGAGTAGGCAGTGGTATGCCGTCTGCTGTATGGTAGCCGTATGCCGGTATGCCGTATGGAAGCGGTCGGCACGTTCGTATGCCGTCCAAGGTCGTCGTGTGCTGTATGTCGTCAGCTCGTATGGATATGATGCAAAATGCATAGCCGCCTTGGCGAATGCAGGTCTGCACATTTCGGGATGGTGTGAATTATCGTATGCAGTCGTTAGGAAGCCATTGATCCAGATCCAATACCCCATTTTTATAGAAGGCATGCCATGGCTTGAGCAGCTTTACACATATCAATAGGGAACTGTTGTGACGCCTGAAGGCACTCGGTGCGGAAACGATATTTGTGCTGCGCTTTTAGATAGTTTCCTCGGCACGTTCTTTTAAATTGCTGCTCGCCACCAGTTTCCTACAGCTCATGTGCAATCGCATGCTAACAAGTTAACATATTTTCGGTCGTGCAGTGCTACCAATTCCATGTTTTTTATACTCAGTATAGACGGCTTGGTCAGGTCGCGACAAATCAACAATCGGACAAATCGACGAAACTTCTAATTGTGGCCGCGTTCGATCTGTCATCAGCACGTCACGTGACCACAAAGTCATGTGGCCTGTTACGTCACGCACCGGCTGACGATGATGCCAGGCTTTTTTGTTGTCAGCCTGTCAGCACGGGGAGAAAGCGCTACCAGATTAAAAATCCCTCTGACTGAAGCGACGTCTGTCAAGTTGGCACCACATTCACATTCAGATTCAGGTCCATATTCGGGATTCAGCGGACTCCTCGAATTGCCCTGAAACTTTGCACAGAGATGCATTTGGATCTCCTGAGCACAATGAGCACAAAATATCGGACCGGTACACCCTATTACTGGAGAAATCACAATATAAAAGATCACAATAAAAAATGCGAACTCCTTCAATCCTTTCCAAAATCCGTGTGTTGGTACATATTAGCCCTCTGATTACGATAAACGCAAAATATTGAACCAGTACGCTGCATCAAAAAAGTTATGGTTTTTCAAATGCCGAAGCTACTTAGGTCTGGCGTATATGAGGCATGGATCACATTTTCTTCATCCTTGACTCATTTTCATATTCCATATTCAGTGGACTCTGTAGATTGGACTTAAACTTTCCAAATATACGAAGCGTATTTTTCTAAGCATAATGAACATAAAATCTTGGACTGGCACGCCCTATTACCGGAGATAGACCAAGATGAAAAAATTTCAATAAAAGGATGAACTCCTTCAATTATTTCCAAACTCCGCATGCTGATATCTCCGGTAATAGGGCGTACCGGTCCGAGCTATTGTGTTCATTGTGTTCAGGAGGTTAAACTGCACCTGTGTGCAAAGTTTCAGGGCAGTTTGAGGAGTCCGCTGAATCCCGAATATGGACCTGAATCTGAATGTGAATGTGGCGCCAACTTGACCGTACTGAAGCGGCAGTTTGATTTGGTAGCTCTTGTGTCGGCAAGCACGTTGGGTGAGACGGGTACATTTGCTTCTAATTTTGGGGGAAATGCGATGTAAAATGAATAAGAAGGGAATTGAAATGCCAAGTGTAGCCATGAAAAGCTGAGTGGCAGTGCTTGGCGTGGTGGGTGTGTGCGTTACCCAGTAAAATAAGAGCGTCATGAGCAAACACTTAAGATGAGAGGGAAGTAATTGAAATGATTTGCAAATGGGAGAAATCACTCAACAGACGGATAGAATCGATAATGGTATTACTGCAGCAGAAGCCACACTTTCAACACCACTTTGTACGTAGTGTGTCGGCGGTAAGCCAGTTAGTGTGTGGTCTGAAGTAAAATGTAAAGGAAGAAGGGAAAGCAAAGTTAAAAGACTTTCCCGCCAGCTCACACATCGAACGCATTGCCTGCACGCATGGCGTCTCGTGTTCCAGCTGATGATCGTGATGACGACAGATTGAACGGGGCCTATTACTGAAGTGATTTCATATGAAGTCCTTATGTTTTGAATCAGCGGTGCAAATTTCAACGAAATCGAAACGACGGACGGATATAGGAAGCATTTTGTCCAGCACCTGGTATAAAACGAATAAAAGCCTCGGGTGTTTTAAAAATGTCATTAATAAGGTATGCCCTTAAGGGTCTGTAACTCAATACAAAATAACACAAACTTTATGTTATTGAACCGACAATGATCAATTGCAGGCAATAATTATTTCAAAGCTTTAGCTCATGTGTTCTCGACTTATGACCATGCAACCTAATGTCACGTGCCGTGTTTTAGCTTTCAGGACGCTCACACAATTATTTGTTTCCAGGCACGAAGGACGGCAGCTTCTCTTTTGAAAAATTATTGGTGGGTTTCTCTGAAACCCGCATTTTTGGTTGAGCTCAGCATGCACGGTCAAGGTCTCTCCACTTCGATGGCATTCAGAAACTTGAATTTCGTTAATTTTAGAAATTTTATAAGGGTTAATAAAATGTCCACATGTCCTGTTTGTTTTTCGCCAACAACTATGACACATCATCAGATATTCGGCGCAACCTGGCGTCATTCACCCTGCCTTGTTGCCGTTCCACGCTTGGTTCTCGTGGAACAAGATTAGATACCCAGGACTTGGCCTGTGTGTCGGGATATGACTAGCCGGACCACTGTCGACGTGGCTGCATATGTGCCGTGCCAAAGACTATGGTACACAGCTTCCCGACTGTCATCTTTCCTACAGCGCTAGAGGTGAGAAAGAGCCCTGCATTCATTAATTGTACCACGCTGACCTGGTCCGACCATCAAAGGCCCCTTCACGAGTGTGGGGGTCTGTGTGCAACTGCCTGCATGCAACTTCAACGGGTCCAGCTGGCCTGGCCTGTCTGGATGCTGGGGCAGCTGGCCTAACCTGGCCCTGTCGGTCCGGTCCGAGGTGGTCCGGACCGCCGGTTCAGGTCACCTTGACCGCCGCGATTCGCCGGGGCGCACACCTGCGTGGCGCGCAGTGATTGGTCCGTGGCCACGTCACCCCGTGTCGGGGTCGGATGCGCGATTGGACTAGCGGAGCTGGGCGGGTGCGTTCGCGTAAGATGTCGGTGTCCAGCGGAGCTGAGAGTTGAAGTGACCTGTGCACCATGAGACTTGTCTTCTCCCCCCCCCCCCCCCCCCCCGCTTACTCTAGTATTGATTGGGGTGAATCTAGTGACGTTTTACCAGAGCTATCTACTGTTTTATTTCACTTGGTTTTGACATGTTCACTTCCTTTCAAGAGCTTGCGGCCCGCGAGGCCCCTGGTCCGGCGAAGGTGAAGAACATCCCGATGGGGGCGGATAGGGTCCGCTATCAAAACATTTGCTCTCTCTTTATATCTGGGAAACGGGTTTTGCCGGCAGACATTTCGATGACATTGACCTAGCATGACCTAGCATACACAGACGACCGGCGCACATCCGCTGGTTTGTGAATCTCGTGAAATAATTCGATCAAAGTGTGAAATAACGCAGCACGTACACTCGCAAAAAGCTCATAAACGCGGCGTGACAGCCCACTGGGACAGCGAACGCAGCGAGAAATGAGAGCGGATTTTTAAGATGCCTTATTTAGGTGACTGGCGGTCAACCGTCGAACAATAGCTGTAAATGTCTGAGTGTCACATCATATTTGCTAGATTTCGCAGTAGGGCTAAAGCTAAATACAGCGATGACTGACACAAGCACGCTTCGACACGGTAAGAACATTGACTGAACAATGTGGAGTGTTATGTTTACTCTTTCCCGAATCCAAGACAAGCTTTCACGACAAAAACAAAACGATGAATGAATTAACGGCGGCCGGTAACTGAATAAAAGCGGGATGTTCGGATGAGCGCACAGCTATGCATAATTCGGGCTGATTTTGCGCGGACAGCGCTATGACTTCCGATTTGTCATTTCATACTTCTGCGATAAATCCCGTGTGAACTTTCATGGATGCAGTTTGGAAAAGGATATTTGTGGCATGATACTGTGATAACGGAAAGGACATGCATTGATGATCATGTGTACTTCGCTCAGCACTCCTCTGAAGCCTGTTATACCCGAATACTCTTTGCTCGAGGATCCGGAAAGAGTCGCTTGCAAGTCGATCAACACTCTTTAAAAATGGTGTTTTCGAGGAGCTCGGCCTTGTGCATGTAGGTGGGATTACCGCAGGACCCCGACGCCTCTCTCCGTGTGCGTCGGCGCCCGGTGGCGGACCAAGCGGGCATGTACGGTTACAGTGAGCGCTAGGTTTAATGCAAAACCTAGCGCCTCGCTACCGGCAAGTCGGCGTGTTTTACTCGTCTTCAGTTCCATCAGAGTCCCACAATGCTCCTTTTCGCACTGTATTTTCACCTAGAATGTTGTATAAATCTAGCAAGATAAGCACACTTTTACTGTGCCAAGGTTTCTCTTTACACAGAGACTGAATACAACGTGCTCTAGTCGTAACAACCACTCGGAGATATGCATGTGTTAAAACATGTCATGATGACGATTTCAGGTCTTACGCGCGCCAACATCAAAGGTCATATTGCACCCAGACACGACATGCAATCTAGGATTCCGTGTCTAGACAAGCGCGCCGATAAACCCTAATCATCATCATCGTATACCTGCCTTGTGGTGTGTACCTCGGCCACAGAAAAACAGTTGGTCATTAGTGATGAACTGTACACTGCCACAGCTCATCACTGCGTCTGATATACGGCTACTAATCGCTGTGGAACCGCTGAGATTAAGCGAACAACAAGAAATGCCCTATAAACCAAGCCAAGTTTCTCCAGCTCTTCTGATTAACACTGGGAAGTACATGGGTATTAAAATTGGATACACTGAGAGACGCCATCGAATGCAAAAACAGTTTTCAGTAGAAGGCAAATAAATATTGGTACACGGTACAGCAGACGCGTGTATGTTCACCAAAAGCTTGTCCTTGGCGACCTTGTGTGCCATTCATATTCAGAACACGGTCTGTTTCATTTGGAAAACATTCAGGGCGCATCAGTTGTTTAAGCGTGTCCAAGCAGATTGCACGTGCTCGAAAATTCCGCTGTACGTAGTCTTCCGCAGCAATGGACGCACGTGGAATAGACGATTAAATAAATAACATGCATCAGGCCCAGCAGCATGACAAAGATGTGAATCCGCTATTCTTGTGACGTCTTCATCTTCGAAGAACTTCAGATCCGGGAGTTTGACCTTATCCAGTCCCAAAACTCTGAAACAACGTGCACACAACATGTCATTTGTGAACAGCACTGGGCCCTGCTCAAGCGGTTCAATAAGTTGCGTAGTTGACTACATCATGTGGCCGACAAGGGCAGAAGGGACCGCCCTCTGGTGTACTGCATCAACGTATCAGCCGTTCCAGATGTTTCATCGTAGCGCCCTGCAAGTGACTGATTTAACACCTTACCCCACCTAGTGTTACGGTGTGAGGTCAGGTCCCGGAATGTGGCGCTACTTGCGGGGCTTCCACGAATGTTTACGGTTCTAATGGTAGTACTTTTGATTGCCCATGTTTTTCTTTACCACCATTGTACCATTCAGCGGCATGCTGAAGATTATGTTCACTAACCGGAATAACCAGTCAGAATTCAATACGGTACGAGGCCATATCTGATCACTATGAATAGCACGCCCGGCTGACGCGTAAGTTCCAAACCCGCATAGCCTGTGTTGCCCATTCGCTCTGGGTCGGTTAGGAAGTCCATCTTGATTTCGAGACCGATGATCACAATGGGACAAGTGATTCGGCGAACAATTTCAAACATCCATTTAAACTGACTGCCTTGAAAAGGCGTTCAAAGTGTGTGAAGTGTTCCAACGGTCGTGCAGGTTGCTAAGCGGTAGTGATCATTGTAATTGATTCGACGTTTCAACTGATATTTGGTGATGATGTTTCAAATTTCAACTGAAATTTGAGAATTACATCCAGAGATTGCAGAGGGCACCATTTACCGGCAGTCACCTTTGGAGAAATAGCCTGGGCGCTGACGGGTTGTGAAATATTTCACATACTCTGAACTGCAATGCCTTACATAGCAGCGCTCTCTTTCGTAACACCAGTGCATGCTACGTAGCACAAACCACTCAACATTTGAACATTCGAAGGAATAGAAGCTTGGAGAAAGACAGACGATGTTCACCATTCCACAGCGTCGATGGCACTGCGCTACACTATCCAGGTAAGCCGGGTTATTCTCAAGGGGTGGTTGAAATTATCCGACAAGTGGATCCTCACACGTGTCTCCTAAATACTCGGAATAAAGCCACACTGAAGCGAATATCCGTGCTTTAGTCTGATACGGATGCATTTCATTTCTACGGATGTTTCCAGAGCAATGGACTCGGCAGCTAACTTATGGTGATAAATGGTACGATTATCACTGGTATCGTGATCAATGAGGTGATGATCAATGAAATGACTATCACAGGTATGCTGACCAATGATATGATGATTAATGATGAGTAATAACATGATGATCAGTGATTTGACGATCAATGATGTGATGATCAATTATATGGCGATCAGTGATAGACGTCGCATGGAGTGTGAAGCACCGTAAGTTAACTGCCGCTCACGCGTCAAATTCTCAGCTGGTCGTACCGGAGACGCGGGTGTAGACGCCTGGGAATTTCGGCAGAGCGCAGGCGTTGCCGAAGCTGACGATGCCACCTAACGTGTAGACAAAGTTGCTGTCTTTCAGCATCATCGGGCCGCCGCTGTCGCCCTGTGAAGAAGCAGTGTCAGCATACAATGCAGATTGTATCATACAATATCTCGACATGTCTGAAAATTCCATTCAAATGTGTGTGGGGAAACTACGGTTTGTTCATACTGCAGTCAAATCGAAAAAACACGCTCTTGACAAATAAACAACCGCACGCAATTTGCTGCACCAATTTGGTGCACCTTGTGATCGGTTCACACCCGGCAACCAACACCGAGCCAGCCCCGCCCCGCCCGCCCGCACGCACCTGGCACGAGTCTCGTCCTCCAGCATCCTCCCCTGCGCAGATCATGTTGGCCGTGATGCGGCCGCCGCCGCCCGAGTAGCTCTGGTCGCACTGGGCGTTGCTGACCACCGGCACGTTGACGTGCTGCAGCACCTCCGGCTGCTGCGACTCGCCAGACTGGAGCACGCCCCAGCCGGCGAGCGTGGTCGTGCGCCCCTCGAAGCAGGCGGCGCCGCCGGCGGAGCAGCGCGCCGTCGGCAGGCACACCGGCCGCACGCGACCGTCCGGGTCACGGAGCAGCGAGCGCAGGGAGGTGTCCACCCTGCCACGCCGCACGCCAGGTCAGGGTAGGGCACAGCAGGGAAGGGCAGACTGGCGGCGCGCACCTATTTGTCCGGGTCACGGTTAAGCAAAGACAGGCAGGGTAGGGCACAGCAGGGTAGGGCAGACTGGCGGCACGCACCTATTTGTCCGGGTCACGGTTAAGCAAAGACAGGGTCGTGTTCAGTCTGTGGCGGTCAGGTCAAGGCAACGCAGGGTAAGGCAGGGAAGGGCAGGTCACTCGAGGCAGGTGGAAACTGTGGAATTGAGTTAACGGACAAGGTTGGGGACGACAGAAAGCGCCTGAGCATGTTGGGCGAGCAGGTGGTTGGCAATCTGAGACGAGGCAGAGCATGGTCATGTCGGGGTCACCAGGTCAGGGTTAGGGTCATGACCCATTAGTCACGCAGAGGGGGATGAATAGAGTTTGGTAAAGTGAGGCGGTGTGAAGTAACCGCATCGGTCAGGTCCACTACGACATCCAGGTCAGGTCGGGTCAGATCAGGTTAGGTCAGGTTAGGTCAGGTCAGGTCAGGTCGGGAAAATAGACAGATATGTGAACGCAGGTCGACGATCCTGGGTAGAGGTCTTCACATAATGAATTTGTTTGCCAAAAGAGGATTAATCCACTGAATGCGTTAGACTTTATCTGAAAATTTCCAAAAATCGTACGGGAGTTTTGGGGTGAGATTTGGCGCTGAGAATCCCTGAAGAATTCGGGAGCACCAAGGACGTGGGCGTCATCTTTTTTTCGGAATTATTGAGCCGAGTCATCGGTATCAAGGATGGAGGTGATTAAAATATCATGTTCGCCTGGTGAGTGAATATATACATAAAGGACACACCATGCGAGGAACATGGTACGATCAATTATACCATCAGTTATATTTGGACATCGATTCCATAAATAAGCGATGCGTCTCATAAGCTCACGTCGACACCTTATATTTGGCCAATAAGCGATTGACTTCGACAGATTAACACGCTTTGTTGGTTTGCTCTGCTGGAAAGGGATGATACTGAAATTTTCATTTTCAGGGGGGCGGGTGGGCCTGTCATACGAAATAAACTTGAATTGTGTTGGATCGTGCTGAATTTTGAATTATGAGGCATGGAGATTTCCATAACCGTCAATGCAGTTTGGGTACGCCGTCCGTTGTTTTTTTTTTTACCCGGAATGCATTGCGATGCCTTTGGAACGCACGAATGGCAAAGCCCGATATTGATATTCCCATTCCGCATATGGCTAACATGATAACTCCTCAAGCTTCGACAATAAGAGATCGCCACGTGTTTACCTTAGGAGAGCCAGATCCCTGTTGCTGGTTTCATTATCGTAGCGTGGATGCAGCAAAATATTCGTAACTTGCTTAGGAAGTTGGTCGTCGTCGTTAAGTCGCTTATGCTTCCTCACTAGAATTCTTATATTTTCCTTCCGCTGTCTGAAAAAGAAGCAGTCATAACGCGCCCATTCATCGCCTTTTCATGACGGCAGTCACGACAAAGTGACGGCAGTTGGTCAGTTACTGGTCTGACCTGACGGAAAGCGATCCGATGGGCCTGAGCCGCGCTTTCCCTCGCACTCTCGATCCCTCGTGATCTCTCGTGATCCCGCGCGATTCCCCGTGATCTTTCGTGATCCCGCATCATCCCTCGTGATCCCGTGTAATCCATCATGATCTTTCCTGATCCCTCGTGATCTCATGTGATCCCTGGTGATCTTTCCTGTTCCCTTGCAATCCCTTGTGATCCCTTACGATTCCTCGTGATCCCTCGTGATCCCTCACACCAGCTCGAACCAGGACTCAAACGACCTGTCCACACGGAGCGCCCGGGGTCCAGTTAGTCCGTTGGTTACCACATCGCCCAAGCCATGGGTTTTGCTCTAATGGCCAGAGCAGTTTACGCACGCGGGATCAAGAAGTAAGGTTACTGCTGTGTTGAAGGAGTCTGTCAAGCAAAGTTGGTTCAAAGAAAATGCGTAGCGTTTTTTTTCCCCTGTGCGTACAGCAGAAGCTTCATTTTTCAGGGCGAGTTGTGGAACCATTTGGCATCGGTTTTTCAAATTAAAAAGCATGGCGACCATCACAACCATCGCTTTATGGCTTAATAAAAGCCGCGCAGTATTTTCTCCACGAATCGAAGCACGCCGTGGAACTCTTGTCTGCCTCGTGGCGAGCCCATGGTAATAAGATTGGAGACGTCGGTGGCACGCAGCGACCTTGACCTAACTGATGCCAAGAGTGAGATGTAGCGAGAGCCAGGACGGCCGGACTTGTCTGGGGCAGGTGTGTCGCGGGAAGGTCGCTGACCTCACTCGGCTGACGTCACTCACCCGTATACGCAGTGGGCCGCAGTTAGCACGAAAACGCTCGTTGATGATGGTGCCTCCACAGAATGGACTGTTGCCGAATTGAGACACTAGACCAACCTAGAGATAGAAATGAACGCTATTACACAAACAATGCGGCCACTTCATTAATGCAGATCGATGGACAAGGTGCTGGTCGTGTAGTATACTGATGAAATCATCGCTTGCATTGCACACATGCAGCCACTACCCAGATATTTTGACGAAGAAAATTTTGCGTAAGTTACCGAAATGCCTGAATTGCTATCACTTAGGAAGCAAGGAACGCAGCGTCGTTAAGCACGAACCACGTTCTTGATGAGCCCAGAGTCTGTTCCAATCAAGGACACATCTACTTACCAGCCAGGGGTAGGCGTTCGGTGGAGCATCTCTTCCTCCGACGATCCGCAGACGATAGTTGGTCTTGCCACATATTGGGTCATTGATTCCGACTGGTGCCGAAGAAGTTCCGCCAGTCTGTCCCCCCGTCTGTCCCCCCGTCTGTCCACCCGTCTGCCCGCCCGTCTGTCCACCCGTCTGTCCACCCGTCTGCCCACCCGTCTGCCCACCCGTCTGCCCACCAGTCTGCCCACCCGTCTGCCCGCCCGTCTGTCCACCCGTCTGCCCGCCCGTCTGCCCACCAGTCTGTCCGCCCGTCTGTCCACCCGTCTGCCCACCCGTCTGTCCACCGTCTGCGGCTAACGCCTCCACGGAGCACCGAATCCGGCCGTGGTCAGACCGACTGGTCTGAAGCTGCACCACCAGCTTGCCCTGGTAGATGTGGCTGGGTGAATTATTGCCGTGAAACAGCTGGAACCTGCTCCCTTCGCTCCGCACCACCAGGTAATCACGTGACCCCAGTTGGTTGTCCTGACAGGTCAGCAAAAGCGTGCTGCCCTGGCTCCACACCTGTCGAAAGGAGGCAGGTCAGCAGGAGGGAGGCATACCACTCCTGTCTGCGAAAGCGGGCGAAGTTAGGACGGGGCAGTCAGCTCTGTTGTTAGTTTACATGCTGTTCTGGAGCACGTAGCAGCTGTTCGGCCTGCCAGGGTTTCAGGCGACGTGAACAGGTTCCGCGGACGCTGCTCAGCCAAACAACAGCAGACTCCGCAGGTAAGGGGCAGCGACGGGGCTTAGCGATGCGCCGCTGGGTTTCTGGGAGTAAGCTACTAATTCCAGAAACTCACAAATAATGGTTAATATCAGGCTACCCATCAGCCAGTGGCGCAGGCACCCAACGATTGGTGGGTTTTTTAAACATTGGGGATTTCTTTACACTTCAGTGAGCACTCTGAACCCGAGAGCCAGAGCCTCAGAAAATTCCTCTTGTGGATCTATGGAGTTTGTGTCACGCATTTTGTTATGTTTACGGCATTTAAATGAAATATTTCGCCTTTAAATATACCGAAACAAGCATCAGATGTCATGAAACAAGCTCACTCCTAACTGACGGTATGCTTTTTAAGTGGGAAAGGCTGCTCTAAAAAGCGCAATTCTCTGTTTAGTAAAAATGCTCCTCATTGCGTCATGGCTCGTTTACGTCATCGTACCTTTCACAACATTGATTCATACCCAACTGACGGTCGCTATGTCTGGAAGTCTTGCTCACGAAGACTAGATATGAACGCCTCGGCAATCATATTTATATTAGCCTTAATCGACGCATGACTTATGAAACGGTAGAATTTAAATGACGTTTTATGACGTCATGAATACCAAGGTGACTTTGAAATTGTCTCCCCGAAATACTCTCCCCTCCCATTTTCGCGGACGTGTCACTCAGAAACAAGATGAGCTTAGGCCTTTAGGGCAGGGCTGTGGACAGCACCGAAAGGTCTTCAAGGTTGCCATTTCAATTCAAAACCATGTACAAAATGCGGAACGCTCCCTTTAACACACCCCTAGGAAGTCGATCAAACACCCTTCGTTCGGGTGAAGGGTCAGTTTGACAACCTGAGATCTCAAAAACTGAAAGAGCTAGAGACATCAAGCACAGGGTGTCTTGGCCTGTACGTGATCTCACTTGTGTCAAAATGTTAGCCTCCTAGATAATAACCTGCGGGTCAAAAAATGTCAAACAAGATCAAACTCAAGGCTGGTATCCAAATTACCCAAAGTCTAGATACCTGTTCTAAGCAAAAGGTCACACAAGGTTAGTGACCTTGTGAAAACTTTCTGAGGTCATGGCGACCAAAATCATACACAACTGCTTTGACTTCTGCATTTAGATGCGCGTAAAAGATGACGATAGAGAGTATGTTCCTTAAAAAATGTTGATCTGGGTCATTCTAGATTAGTGACCCATTGTGACCTTTAAAAAGCTCATGGGATGTGCATGATGCGGTGTCTGTCACCAATAAATTCGAAATGTGCAACAGAAGCTGTCCTATACGGTAAGCTCCAAGTAATACAACGAGTTGGTTTTGGCCTTTGTCTTACCTTTATACCTGAACCTAGGTCAATTGAGCGTGTTCATTGAATTTTTGTGTTGTCTAAAAAACTATCGGTGATGCATATGGCTTAGTCTAACACCCCGTTGCTGCATCAGATTGAAATATTCCCTAGAAATTGTCTTCGCTGAATCCAAGGCCCAGCTTTGACCTGCCGTAGGTCAGAGACCTTCAAGGTACATTCCAATGTTTGATACCAAACGATCCACTATTTAATTGTCCACCACTATGCAAATTTGGGCACGGCTGCAACGCACCGTTCGGAAATCATTTCGGAAAAACGTGGGTGAGCAGGAAATTGACCCCTACCCGAGAGCGCGTTAATTAAATCAGTCAGTCTGCAATTTCAGGTGCCCTCGTCCACTGGTGGGCCACTCACTCATAGGTGGGCTCCCCGAAGAAAAATATCGTCTCACGGTTTTGTAAACGTTTGTAAAACGTGCGTGAACGTAAGCGCCCTGACCGTATTTTGCTTCAATGACGATCATGGGACCAAAAACAATATAAAATTGATGTGCTTCTGCTGATGCCATGACGAAAAGATTGGCACTTGCACCTTGCGAAAACAGACGCAAACACGCATGTATAAACAGAACCAACAAGGACCAAAACGTTCTCGATGATGCATATGAGTATGCAGGTACCAGGACCAACTCATAACCACACGCACCATAAGCGGACGGAATGAAGCGAACGGTATTAGCACGGTGGCGAAGCGTATAATCTAGTCTTTGGGTATTACAAGCAATGAACTTTATCGCTCCTATACAGTAATGCAGGATACTTTATCGCTCCTATAATGCAGGATAATGCAGGATATCGCAAGCAGGCATTCCGGATCCACGAACCCGAAAACTCCACGAGTTCCAGACGTATGGCCCATATTGCCGCGGATACCCTGGTGACTGGAAAACTGCCTTGGCTCCATTCGTTATTGCAAAATTTCCGTAGTCAGGAACTGAAAGAGAAATTGTCGGTGTGATGGGTCGTTACACGCTTATGACGAACACAGTTCAACAAATGTTAATATTTGAAAATGGAATGAGTTACTGAAGAGCAAATAAAATCATATGTTTAATACAACAGCACCAACCAGGCACCCAGATTTCCTCAAAAAGGAAGACAACGTTATGCTCACTCCTCACTACTTGCTATTTCCAAATCTAAGTGTCATATGCATTGCGGTATATCAACAAAAAATAATCGGTGGGCCTACCTCGAAATTGTTATCTCAATAACGACGTTTAACGACTGTCAGCCGCACCTTCAGACATATGAATAAAGATAAACCCGTTGATCTAATACGTTGTGCAAACATCAGATCTCTTATACGACCTTCACCTTATTTTCATAAAGCAAGGCGAATTATTTCAGGCTGAAGTTGATACAGCGAGCACGTCTCTCACCTATGCTGTGCCTGTCCACCAGATACGTCGGCATATCTTCCAGGTCATCTGGGGTAACCCAATTGAAGCGAAACGCGCGAGAGGCCGGGTCTTGCACCCCATTCGGCGCCGGCTCAGGCAGAAAGCCTTGTCGACGTCCGACTGGAGCGATCGAGAGCAGGTACTCCTCGAGAGAGGACGAGGACACCGAGGACAACAGAGCGTCCTCGGCGGTCGGGCCCAGGTCTTGGCCTGCATATTCCAGGGCCTGAATGCAATCTTGGCTTCGAATAACCTGTAAGTTAAAACGGCAAATATCAGCGATATGGGCATACGATATAAAAGTCCCGTAAACTTCCACAAGGTGTCATGTTCCTCAGGCAGATGTTAGATTTGCCTCTGGAAGGCTCTCCGAATAGAAAGCAGAGCTTGTGAAACTTAATATATAACTGACTGACAAATCAAGAGCCGTCGACACGCCACAGCAAGAAAAGCTTTCAAACATAGCAGAGATTTAATTGTCCACATTTTTGACGCGTTTACCGTTCAGCACATGGTAATCCCGCCTTTTTAGACCACTACATCAATGTGTGCATATTGTAAGCTCATGATCATCTTCGGTAAAGGTCAAAGGACATTCTTATGTAACCCTCATTCACAGTTTTGAAGGAGGGTTGACCAGTTCTGATTTATATCAGTCTTTTTCGAGCCACGCACATAAGGAAAGCAAATTGTAAAGAATGTGCGTGATATACAACTAGTGCGCAAACCTGGTGACGGTAAACTGAATTAAAGCGAAGTTTTTGTATTATTCTTCGATGCTGTAGGTGAAATATTTTACATTCAGATTAGCGGCAGACGCAGACAAAAACTATGTATGTTTGAAAACAAGCTTAAATTCATAAAAGCTTGCTGTCTTGCTGCTCAACAAGCTGTCAGCTTGCTGACAGGACAAGCCCTTTTGAATGTACGTGACATCTATAATCCCTGTTCAAAGAACTCAGGCAGGTTGTCCATTTCAGACCCTTCCAAACTGCGAGCACCGCGCGTGAGTTTGCCGGTTTTTCCACGTTTGGCCGAACTTGTGCTGGTTGTAATTCGTCTGTGGGATTTGAAGGATGCAGCTATTTTACACTTAGTAAGGCTTTAAGGTCACGCTTGAACGTTGAAGTTACGACGTTGAGGTTCTGTGTTTTTGTATTTTCTGTGCTTTTGCGTTTGGATTTAAGACAAAAATTCACTGTTTCATTCAAAGAGTCGAAATCGTGCAGTCTGCTGTCTAAAAGTAAAAAGGCCCAAACGACACTATATCAAATAGTACTTAGACATTTCTTTCCTTTGGACTGAAATGTAAAAGGCCTCACCGCCATCAGCAAAAGTAGCACTTCGGTATTTTCGCCTTTGAACGGCAGTGCTGCTAAGCCCATCTCAGTACCAGTCACAGAAAAATTCCAATAAAAATCATCGCTTACAAACAAATTATGCACACTTCCAGCCTTAACACTGCTTACAAACTTCACAGTACAGGCACGTTTACTGCGACCTACCACGGCACAAACGTACTGCTACTGTCAGAAAACTCAGACACACAATAAACTTACCTGTCGCATAGGACAAACATATCGCCCATGAACTTCGCTATTGAATTGTCGCGGCAGTCCTAGGTTTGTTCTTGACGTTAATTTGCAACCTGTTCGTTTGGAACTTCGGTGTAGTGGCATCAAAGAAACTTTCAGCAAATGTGACAAACCCTTTCTGAAGAGATCTCTGCTTGAATTTCATTTTCGAAAGCGTTTTCTGTACCCCATGAAATTCTTTACAACGAAAAGATATTCAACTTTGATGCTACTGAGCTTAAAAGAGAGAGAAAAAACAACTGGTTGAGAAGACGTGCAAAATTCATATAAGATATCTTCGAGGACATGAAACTGATGACGCCTCAAAAATTTAACACGCACCCGGGTGACCAGCTGGGTACCCTTCGCTCGGGTGGGGGTCAATTTGATGCCCCCGAGATCTCGGGAACTAAGGGAGCTAGAGACACGAAATTTGCAGGGTGTGTTGACCTGTACATGAATTCACTTGATCAAATTTTCAGGTTCCTAGGTCATGACCTCCGGGTCAAATAAACTCAAACAAGGCCAAAGTCTACGTTTGGTCTCCAAAGTGCTTCCAGAACCTAGACAACTGTTTCTAAGCAAAAGGTCACATGCTCATTTAAGGTCAGTGACCTTGTTTAACCTTTTGAAGGTCCTGGTGACCAAATTCCAAAAGACTGCTCTGAGTTTTGCTTTTGAATAAGCGACAAAGGTGACGCTAGGCAGTATGTTTCTAAAAACAAAATGTTGACCTGGGTCATTTTAGGTCAATGACCTATTCTGAACGCTAAGAAGTCTATGGCAGGTGTATGATGTGGTTCCTGCTATCAATGAATTCGAAATGAATACCAGAAACTATCGCAAGCAGCCCTAGAGTGACAAAACAGGTTGGTTTTGACTTTGGTATGACCATATCTGAACGACGGTGAAGTTAATTTGTTCATTCAATACTTGTGTTGCTTAAGAGAGCATATCAGAGATGTATGGCTTCATCTAGCACTCCGTTGTTGCATAAGATCGAACGATTCCCTAGAAATTGACTTCGCTGAAACCATGGCCTGAATTTGATCTGTCATATGTCAGCGACCTTACATGGTACATCTAATTTTTTATACCAAACAATCCACCATTCAATCGTCTACAGTCATATAAAGTTTGGCGCGGCTACACCGCGCCGTTCGGAAGCCATTCTGGAAAACTTTCGGGGGGTCAATTTGACCCCACCCGAGTGCGATAAAAAACAATGCGATATTCCCTGCATATAGTTTGAATATCACAGTTTACTGCACAGCCCGCCAGGATCCTCAAAAATAGATGAGGGGAGGGATGGTATCAGCAACCATCCATGTCAATACGCGCGCGATGCCTCCTAAGAATGCAGCATGCACAATATGTTTTGCAAGAGCGTCATTTCAAAATGGTCAGGAAGCAGAAAATGACATCAGTAGAACCGAGAGCAAATGTGTCAGAGACAATGAAGCTTTTGAACCACTCTCTGTCGTAAATGTAAGGAATACCATCCGTACAACTGGATACACGTCCTTTCAATTCAATCTAATCATTCGAATTTTAACCATTAACACATTCCTAAGCCCAATGTGAGTACGAGAAAACAATATATGTTCGTTCTGTACAGAAGCTCGTGAAACATAAAAACACTTATTTTTGGCATGTGAGTGTGTTTAAAAATGATGGAACAAAATTTCCCGATGTTTATCGGGATGTGGCTTGAGACAACTCAAAAACAAAGAAAAAATACTCGGTGACTGCAGCAGGAAAGTTATAACCCACATCATCACAGTTGCAAAATGCCCTGTGTACGATGCAGGTGGTGGAGATATTCGTCCACATTTCATTGCTTTAAAACGCTACTTAAACGATACTTTGATACTGAAAAATCATAGCCAAAAGGCACGGAAAAATTTGGGAATTTAAGAAAAAGTAGAATGATTGATGGACAAATGTAAATTCCGATGTTATACAATAGATTGAAAAAGCTTTGGTAAGGTTACCAAAACATTATATTCTTCCTCCATCCTACGCGGGACCTTCCTTTCCCCGCGTCCTTCTAGCCCCCCCCCCCCCCATGCCCTGGGCCTCGATCTCTTAAACGTGCCGTTTGATCCCGCCGCGGCTGGCTGGCTGGCGCTCCAGCTCGCGTCGTTGCGCACCCCACAGCGTGGCCTTGCCAATATTACCGCCACCGCTTCGCTTCTATTAACACCGCCTCCTCCCTCTCCCCCCCCCCCCCTTTTACTTCGCTGCCGCCCCCTCTGCCGCCGCTGCTGCCGCTAGCGTTGCTCTCGCCTAGCCGCGTGCAGCCGCGCTGGGTCACACGGCCGCGCCGGACTCTTGCGAAATAGACTCAAGCTCCGATCATGAGGACTCACCACCAAAACCGTCAAGAGGACGGCGCGAAGGCACGAGGTGACCACCATCGCGGCCGAGCGCGGCGAACGTGCGTTCGGCTGCGCCGCCGCAAGACTAAGAGAAGACCCACGGGGTGGCGGACGGAGCCGCGGATGCAGAACAGGTTTGCGATTTCCGCTGAAGGCACCCAGGCAGCTTGCACAGGTCACTAAGCGATGCCGTCAGTATGTCCTCTAATGCAACTGGGGAAGCCTGACCACAGAAATACCAGACAGCCAAAAGGCGAACAATGGCTAATGAGGCGATCGGGGATAAATCTGTTTGAGAAGCGACTTGTCATTCGACTTCCCGCATTGCCGGCGGCGCAGGGCTGAGCCTGGCTACGCGGGTGCACGCAAGTTCCCATTTCTCTGAGTTTCGGCATAAGGCGTGAGTGGTGTAAGACGTGGTGAAAGTCGGGCAAGTCTGAGTTTCCGTGTAAATCGTGGCCATTTCTTCACTTCGGTAGGATACGCGGTGTACTGCCGCACAACGTCCGCTACACAACGCCTGCAGCCTCTAATGCAACGATGCACAATTACCCTTGAGAAGACAACTCAGCCGGTAAAAGCCGGCTTCTATGGAAGAAGACACAGAGCATCAGACAGATCAGTTGCACTCACACAACATGGAGGAAGGTATGTCAGAGCCTCGACGATCCCCAAACCAGGAAGGCAACCGTATAAAGCCGCTCAGCCGGGTCGGTGAGCTCGACCGCGGACTGTCTTAGTCGGAAGAAGCTTTTCACTTTAATGCATTTGCTGCATTTTTTCTCGAGGCCCTGCCCTCTCCATTGGGGACTCGCGTGCCCACTGTTGCACCAAACACCAGAGCCGTCACCGCCACTGGGGTCGGTGGGGGGAGGGGCGTTCACCGCCACTGGTGTCGGTGAGAGGGGTCACTGCCACTGGAGTCGATGAGGAGGGGTCACCGCCACTGGAGTCGGTGAGGGGGGTTCACTGCCACTGGGATCGGTGAGGGGGGTCACCGCCACTGGGGTCGGTGAGGGGGTTCACCGCCACTGGGATCGGTGAGGGGGTCACCGCCACTGGGATCGGTGAGGGGGGTCACCGCCACTGGTGTCGGTGAGGGGGTCACCGCCACTGGCGTCGGTGAGGGGGGTCACTGCCGCTGGAGTCGATGAGGAGGGGTCACCGCCACTGGGGTCGGTGAGGGGGAGGGGCGTCACCGCCACTGGGGTCGAGGAGGCCTGAATTCCAGTAGCAGATTTGTTTTTGTTGCATCATCTGAGACGGACCAAAATAAAACTGGAAAGCAGTTCCACCTCAGGTGTGGTGACGTTCGTGCCAAGGACCAGTGTGCCGGGTGAAAGCCGGTGAACTGATATCTAATGGCCGGCGTTTCTCAATATTTGTAGCTGCGGCAATAGCGTTACATCGCGCATAGCCGAGTTCCTAACCGCACAAGCGTGCATTTATCGGCGTCCTGAAATCTCTGTATTGGGATGGTAGGCTGCTCGTGGATATCCTGATCTTCTCGCTTCACAAACGCCAAAGTTAGGAGCATTATCCTTGTCAGAACGGATAATAAGCACTGGAATGTTACCAACGAGAGGCAAATACATAGCTACATACACATGTATACACGCACAGCATTTACATATACTATGTCGCTGCTGCACAATAAGCAAGAGCGTGTAGATCAGGCCGCACAATTGTTTTCAATGTCAAACTTGTTCAAACCTCTGTTTTTGCACCAAGCACGATATATTGGTTGCCAAACCGATAGATTATGTATGTACAAACTGCTTTATGTACGTATAAGTATTATGTATGTATATATATATATATATATATATATATATATATATATAAATAGTATATATTCCAGCCACGGATGAAATTTGGTGTTAAATTCGTTTCCCAATATACAAATGCGATGGTCAAAGCAATTTAGCTACCGGTCTCCAAATATCTTACTCGAGTCGCGAATCTTAGCAGACCGATTCAGTCGTGGTGCCGGCGTGCCTGGGCGATTCCGGTCTGAAGTGCAACTGGAACACAGGCGGGATTTCTGCCGCACAGTGGCCGCGATAACTGGAATGGCACGTCCGACTGCGCACCGGTCAGCATCGGGTGGAATCAGGACTTCTTTGTTCGGCGTGAGCGCTTTGCCAAGTCAGACTTCCTAGCACGCAGGCCGAGACCTAGAAAGTGTCCCACGGCTTCCACACAGTCGTTTACATAACCGCCGATGGCCAGATGAGTCGAGGTGTTCTGGTAGTAATGAGAAAAAGTTGGCAATTATTTCCGGCCCGCTTGCCAGCTTCGGTACGACAGATATGTCGATATGTCGACACATATGATATGTCGACAGCGCCAACAGCGAGAAGCCATTGTTCAGAGGATTGCACGATTGTTCATGCCTTATATCCAGTGTAAGCCATGATTTCACATGGGTTCACTAGCACGCAGGTGCAATGTGCCATCGCTACGTCTTCTGGTGCTTGTCACTTTGGATTATCTTACGTCTCTAATTGTGTTGCGACAACATCTATGATGAGAATCCCGACCCCGTCACCAATGTGGTTACCTGGGGGCGTACCTATCAACACAAACGGAGAGAGAGGGACAAAGCGAGAGAGAGAGAGAGGGGGGAGGGAGAGGGATGGGGAGGGGAGGGGTAGAGAGGAAGGGGAAGGAGAGTGAGAGGGAGGAGAAATGGAGAGGGAGGAGAGGAGGGAGAGGAAGGAGGGAAGAGGAAGAGAGAGAACTCGCCATTTGTACTGATGAATATCAAATTCACATCAACTCACTACTACGGACAGGACACTGAAACACTATCCTTTTCAGCGACCTTCAAGAAAGGCTCTGCAGAACACTGAAGCTGCCCACATCCACAGCGCAGTATGTATAAGCGCATGTGCACGACTCAGACCGTGCCGTACATAGTCTGATGCACCCGGTGCGCTGACGCAAGCCGCAGCCGCAGCACGGCGCGCGGTCGGCGGTGCCGATCCGGGACCGGTGACGGGGCCATTGACCTGGTCGCACGGACCGGTGGCTCGCTGCACTCGCACGGCAAAAATCTGCCGGGCCTGCACAAAGCCAGAGGCGCGGCGCCCCTGGAAGTCGCATCACCGGGCCGAAACTCGGCGTTATCCCATTTGGGGAAAACAATTTTTCAGTGGTGCAGGTTTTCACTGTTGCGTTTGTTGCACCTAGAAACGCTCGGGTGCGGTGGAGGCGGTGCAACAAGGGAAGCCCGCTTGGCCCAGGACTGCGGAAAGGTTTAAAATAGCCATCGACACCTGAAAGTCATCCTAAAATGTAACACCTGTTCTTTCGTGCAAATGTGTTTTCATGGCGTAGGAACAGAAACGCCGCAAGCCAGGATAAATTTCAGGCACCGCTGCAGGTACAATTAGTGCTACATAGGTCCTAATAGGTAAGTTATCAAGTGCATTTGCGAGTGACATTCTGCATATGGTATTTGTATAACATTTATAGGTTTATTCATAGAAGAATTAGAATGGAAAGATAGATGCAATATTTCCTCCACATGCCTGTATTGAAATAAACATAAGTACTGAACTATCAATATCACTACCGATACTCGTCTCGATAAAGGCATGCAGCCGAAATGTCACATCTAGCTATCTATTCTCTTGGTTATTTAACAAGGAATAGGCTGTTAATGCTGTCTGAACTAGATCTTAATGGGATAGTGTTAAATGGCGTTAAATCAGTACACCAGTTTCGAAGATATAGATGAGCTTTAGTCACCGTGCTTCAAAGGTGGGACACCCACGCGCCCAGGCCCTCTTTGAGTGGGACACTCACAATAGAGTATGACTAGGTGACCTCTGACAGCCAAGGAAGCCTCCTCTTGTAGCATAAAAATGCCTTATTCCAATTTCGGATCTTCCGGAGTTAAAGGGTGAGGGTGGGTAGGTGGAGCCTGATGGCTTGGTGGCCCTTTTCTTTACTGCTGCTAGGTCCTGAGCAGCAAAGGCGCCCTCATTACTCAAGTACTCAAGAGGTCGTGACGCCATGCAGCCGCTTTTCTTCAGAGGCTGTATGGGCCCTCCCTCAGGAGGAGTTTCTGGAGATTGCGGAGATCCTATAGGGAGAAAACCTCTAGTCGTTTTGCGCAGTCCAAGACTCTCGTACTGTCCAAATGTCCGCATGGTTCATGGATGATAGACACATAGATCCACATGGATAATTTGTCACTAAGACAGGAAGAGAGAACCTCAGCGCGAACACATACCATGCTAAGCTACGAAAGAGACCTGCTCTTAACTTTAGATCAATTTCTGGGCACTCTTAACACCCATGCTATGGACAGAAGTATCATCGTAAATTGTACGTTGCAATATTGGAGCGATGTGGCGGTATGGTACCGCAGCGGTATGGCGTACCCGGTACGGTACAGCAGCGGTATGGCAGACTCGGTACGGTACCGCAGCGGTATGGTGTACCCGGTACGGTACAGCAGCGGTATGGCAGACTCGGTACGGTACCGCGGCGGTATGGCGTACCCGGTACGGTGCAGTAGCGGTATGGCAGGCCCGGTAGAGTACTGCAGCGGTATGGCAGACTTGGTACGGTACCGCAGCGGTATGGCGTACCCGGTACGGTACAGCAGCGGTATGGCAGACCCGGTACGGTACCGCAGCGGTATGGCGTACCCGGTACGGTACAGCAGCGGTATGGCAGACTCGGTACGGTACCGTAGCGGTATGGTGTACCCGGTACGGTACAGCAGCGGTATGGCAGGCCCGGTACAGTACTGCAATGGTATAACAGACTCGGTACGGTACTGCAGCAGTACGGCTGACCCAGTACAGTACTGCAACGGTATGACAGACTCGGTATGGTACTGCAGCAGTACGGCTGACCCGGTACAGTACCGCAACGGTATGACAGACTCGTTACGGTACCGTAGCAGTACGGCTGACCCGGTACAGTACTGCAACGGTATGACAGACTCGGTATGGTACTGCAGCAGTACGGCTGATCCGGTACAGCACTGCAGCAGTACGGCAGACTCGGCATGGTACCGCAGCGGTGCTGCAGACCAGGTGCAGCCCAGCCACAGCGGGCCGGCCCGTCGCCGGTACCGCAGCGGTGTGGCATGTCCGGTGCGGTATGACTGTACCCGGCCCCGCCGCAGCCTTGCGGTGGGCGGCCAGTCCGCGCTCCTGGCTGATCGAGCAGTGATCCGGGCGGGCCACGTGTCGAGTCACTCGCTCCGACCGGTTCTTGGTCTGGCTGAAAACAGCGCAGCTTTCGGGGGCGCTGCCATTGCACGCGGCGTGCAGAGGTGCCTCAGAGGTACCTCCTCTCCCGCCCCATGGCGTCGCTGCTGACAGTCTCTGTCCTCCTCGTGCTGGCGGCTCAGGTGAGAGCGCCCTCTGGCTGTTTGATCGAGACTGTGTGAAGGTCGCCCCGCGGTCATCCGCCCGGTAAGCGTGCGCGCGTGTGCGTCAGGGCCGTTGACCCGCTGAAGCTTGCAAAGCTGTCATTTGTCGGTGGCGGTCCGTGTGCGCCGATCCAGTTCAGTAACTCCGATCCAGTTCAGTAACTCCGCTTCAGTTCAGTAATTCCACAGTTCAACCTGCGGTCCGGCCTGAGTACATATTGAGATGGTCTGTGGGTGATTGTTGGTCATGATTTTGAGTGGTAAACTGCACCTTTTCGTGTACTAAAAACGCATCTAATATGGGGATGCAACACGACTAGTGTTCGTGCTGTTATGATACAAAAACATCGCTGCCAAACCGGCATTTTTAGGAAGCAAATTTATCCCTGCAATCATACGCCACGGTGCTCTCGCATGCACGGATGCTTGATGGGGATTACAGTGAGTCAAGTTCGGCGCATGCTGGGTGCTCCTTGTGAGTAACTCCCCACGCTCACAGCATGATCAGCTGCTTGCATGGTCAGCAATGAATACATCACTGCTTTTATTAATCTTGGAAACAGGCACACAAACACTGACTCGATTTTCGCGCGCAGAACGGGTTCAGGTTCACGGCTGTGCAAACGTTATCTGAGCAGCGCCGGCGGGAGCGCTCTGCGCACCTGTCCGCGCAGGCAGTGACACGCACGACTGCGTTGCGACGCGCTGGTCCAGTGGTGTGTGTGGGTGAGTGGTGTTTAAATGCTAGGGAGTGCCGGGACACGCGGCGCCATGGTGAAGATTTGCCCTCCTTGACCGAGGAAGACGGCCACCGTGGTCGAAACCAAGACGCCTGGTGCATTCATGTCCCGCAAGCCTTGTCTCAAGCAGCGGACCCGCAGCGGGCACCCACGGCTTCAGTCGTGCAGCGGGCGTCGGTGGAAGATGGGCTAACAGCAGCGCTCACCATTTGGTCCTGTTAAGCAGAGGTCACGGGGAGATGAAACTAGCAAAAATCTTGATGGATAGTGAATCGTACGACGTTCGATTTAACACTTAAGTCTTGGACAGCGACATTCCCGCTCAAAACAGCCTTATACCTTGTGAGCGTGAGCTCAAAAAGTTGCGGCATCCTGTACGAATGTGCCTCAAAAAGCAAAAGTCACAGCAACTAACTGTTCATTCAGAATTTTTGGTCCAGTACAGATCTGCAAGGTACAAATGTAGCATATTAGCATAATCTGGTGGTGAGTCCCTGGCCTTGTTTCAAGCAAAAAAGATCCATGAAGTATCCAAAAACACCAGTTTGCTTTGGGATCGTCATTCCGCATCGGTTTCAAACATGTATGCACACATACACACACACACGCTCAAACACACACACACACACACACACACACACACACACACACACACACACACACACACACACACACACACACACACACACACACACACACACACACACACACACACACACACACACACACCACACACACACACACACACACACACACACACACACACACACACACACACCACACACACACACACACACACACCACACACACACACACACACACACACACACACCACACACACACACACACACACACACACACACACACACACACACACAATTATATATATAATGTCAGTGTGAAGGGGTAACACTCTCAAAGCGAGTCAAGAGCCCAGGCCGCTTGTCCCCTGAAATGGCATACTACACTAGTAACTCGCATCAATACAATCACCGGCGTCGCACATGTGAGGATCATACTGTAAAAATTGCAAAGCATGCAACTGAACACATCGCCAGCTACGCCAACAAAACACCGCAGCCATTGGTGAATTTGCCATGGTTTCCGGGAGACTGCGTGGGAGGATCGCATCCCTCCATGCGGGAAACGTGACACGTTCGTGTGTCACGTGTTTATGAAACCGCTGCGACCGCGTTTCCTTCAAACGCAAAGCCTGCTTGTCAGCGGTCCACTGGTTACCATGACGACGGTGCCTCACCGCTCTCGCCTGCCTGCTTCAGGCCGGCTGCCAGAGTTTGGAAGCTCCCATACCAGGGGTTTCCGGTCAGGAGGCCCCATCCGAGCCGCAGGAGAAGGCGTCCATCACTAAGCGCGTGCAGGCTTCCTGGCTGCGTCCCGGTCCGGGGGAATCGGGTGTGGATGGAAGCGAGCCGGCGCTGACACCACAGGAGGAGGAGGAGGAAGAGGTGCCCTTCACGGAGAGGGTGCCGGCAACCTGGCTGCGTCCCTTGCCTCCTGTGTCGGAGGAGGAGGAAGAGGAGGAGGAAGAGGTAGCCTTCACAGAGAGGGTGCCAGCTTCATGGCTGCGCCCCACTCCCTTTTTCCCCGAGGAGGAGGAGCCCTTTGGTCTACAGGGACGCGAGCCTCCTCCTCAGGAGTCCCCAGCTCTGGCGGGCCGCATCCCACCACTGGAGCAGCTCGGGCCCAACGAGTGGGTCACGCCGTTCCGGCTGTCTAAGATGTCGGTGCAACCTATCCAGCTGGACTCCTGGCGTAAGTGCAAGTGCTGCCCAACTTCTCTCTGTCACAGCAGTACTAGCAAGGTTTTTTGTGCACGCATACTAGGGTATCCTTGTCGTCGGTCTGAACAGCCCCGAATATTCCCGAGCGATGCCTTCGTGTCTGCCATCCATAGTGTAGCATCCAAACAGAATAATCATAAAGGTTCACATGCTTTCGGCTTGCAACATTGCCACTGTCTGCGCACCAGGCTTTGCTATATCACAGCATGTTTTCTCAACTGCGGTTTGCAAATGCAGATTATTTTATTCAAAAGTCTGCATGCCATCGCGTCTAGATGAAGAGACTATTTCGCAGTAACCTCTGACCTCTTCCGGTTTTACCCACAGTGCCCGATTACGGCAGGTTCCGACTGCGGAACGGGGTAACGGCCGAGTTCACATCACCGAATTTCCCAAAAGACTATCCTGGCTACATCTGGAACACGTGGGAGTTTATAGTAAGTAGTTCTTTCCTCATCATACCCTTTGAAGCTGTCCGAGCGGTTCATTCTTACGTGAGGTTACAACTTGACGCCAGGATGCTCGGCGTCTTCCCCAACGAAGATAGATGTCCAATAGCAGGTGCGGTCGAAAGAGCTCTAATCCAAACGGCTAATAACCAACCCAACAGAAGATAAGCGCAGCAATACCAATTGTTGGGTTATTTGTGAACGCATGTGACTGCTCCTGTCATAAGCGCCGCCGTTTCCGGTGAAAACCAGCGCAGTGGACGCTTACTGCGGGGTGATTGGATCGCCCAGTCTCCATGCACTTTTCACCACGAGTACCGGATGTGTTTTGACCTAGCATTATATCATATGAATAGGGACATAGCAGGCTGGAAATGGCTATGGGAATCAGCACTAGTACCTTGTCACCTTGCACTGTACGGATAAGACAGGTCATCACGACAGGATGTCGTGAATTGAAATCAGACATGGCTTGTTTTAAGCGATCGCCTCAGATATATGGTCTCCACCTCAGAGGCATGCCTATATATCATATGATGTAGTATATAGCAATATAGGGCAAAAGCCCCCTCCAAAACCTAGCAGCATTGATCATTACGTCTTGCTGTATTTTAGGCGGTGCATACATATGAATACATTTGCCATTTCACGTGGCAAATGTCGTGAGCGATTGCTGTTGATCAGCTATTGTTTGTCGTTAGTTTGAACCCCGGGGCATGTAAAAGTACGCGGCTTATCAAAGCTTTCTACTGCATTTTACAGAACGAGCTTAAAATCATGATTCCTTGAGATGATATTCAACACTGGTAGCTGCCTGCTAGTAAAGCATTGCCACTGTTGTGCTTTAATTCAGACATGTGTGGACATTTCTCCAGCCAGACGCACAGAACAGACGCTGTACGGATCGATGCGAAGTTTTCACCCGCGTGGGGTTCATCCCTTGTCCTATTGTCATCCAGGACCTATCGTTCCGACCCGATGCCTCTGACAGCCAGCCACAGCGCGTGCCAGAAGGGATCATGCTTTGGCAATTGACAGGGAGGCACTTTTTGTGTGTATTGGTGGGGAGGCAAGGCGTGCAAAACGAAGTGTTGAAAAGATACCGCAGTGGCATGGGCAATGATGAATTGGCAACTTGCATTTCCAGATTGCCGCGGTGTTCATTTCTTCTTCTTTTTTGTTTATGATCCGATCGCGTGGAAAATGTCACACAAGCAGAGGGTGTCAGTAAGCTCTGATTGACGGACAGGTTATAAGCTGAGTCCTGGTTTAAGCCCGAGGTTGTGCAAGCTTATTCTGAGCCAGAGACGGACTCCGCCTTTTTAACTTATGTCGATTGCTTACACATGAGTTAGGCAAAGTGTGTAAGGATTTGAGCGTGTATCCCGGTGACCATGAGCCGAGATCACTCCGAGGCATGGCCACCACAACCCTGAACCCCAGCAGTGCATCAGCTCTGCGGCTGAGCACCTGGCGACACAGGTCCTGGTATCTCGGCGCCAGGCATGGTCAGGTGTAGGCAGCGGGGACGAGGGCTGGGGGAGGGGTGGCTGGAGAGTGGGTATGGGGTCGGAACAGGAACAAAGGATGTGTCCCACTCTCTGATCGCCCAGGTTTGTAATGGCGTAAAATCAGGGTTTTTTCCTTGCAAAGACCGCCCTGACAGGGCAGGGTCCATCTCTCACCGAATCAATCTCGCACCGTCCCTGGCCATTTATTGGGTATCATTTATATGGTTGCAAGAACTTGGAGGATCCGTTGGGAGATTTTCGAGCTTGGTGCAGATTTAATGCATCGGAATGGTTCATAAATAGTTTTCCATGGCCAAAGTTTTGAAATTTGGCATTTTGAAATGGTCGGACGCGCTTTGGCGGTTAGCACCATGGCAAGACAATATGTCCTGCGCTCTCAGACCTTGGTGCTGGCTGCTGGGTCTCAGTGATTTGAGTAATATTGAAAAAGGCTGCCAGACTCAGAAAATGACTAAAATATCCTATGCGTAGTATGCTTAAGAATAATGGCAAGTCCTGGGTGGGCCCTCGGGCTATTTATGCACATAACATATGCTTTTGCATATGTGTTGGTCCACACATCGACAAGTAGCCATGCTCCCGGAGGTCCAGTTTTATCCACCATGCCCAGTGAAACCTCCAAATGACAGGCCATCTTCTTTTTACAAAATAACGCAGTGGTTCCCGACGCTGCAAAGACAGGATATTTTTCCTGACCGAGGTCTCTCTTATCTAACTCAATCCATATCTGGGCGTTACAATTTTGGATCAACCGTTTTTGGCTCATTTTGGAGGTCAACCCATAGCCTAAAACATTTCGGAGGTCAACCCATGGCCTAAAATATTTCGGAGGTCAACCCATGGCCTAAAACATTTCGGAGGCCGACCGATGGCCAAAGGCAGAGCTCCGGTCCTCGCCTCCCGAGCGCTCCCAACCGGCCGCCGGTGGCGCCGCCTACCGGTCGACGGCCGCACTCGACTGGCGACGGTGGCACCCTCACCACTCCTCCTCGCCGCAGACGGAGACCGCCGGCGCTGACCTCCGGGTGACATGCGACGTATTCGAGCTGGGCAAGGGCGACTTCTTGCTCGCCCGGCCGCAGGGCGAAGGCCGCCGGACCTTCCGCGCCGACGCGCGGGACGTCGAGGTCACGGCCTCGGGCCAAATGCAGGTGGAGTTCCGCTCGAACCGACTCGGCGGGGGCCGCTTGCGCTGCAAGGCGCACGCCTCTGGCGGCGAGAAGCCGGCCGTCGAGGCCAGCGCCGTGGTCGACACCGACCCCTTCATCGACCTCTCGAAGCCGATTGACCTGAACGCCCCGATCTGCGGCCGAACAAAGGCCGCGAAGCGCATTGTCGGTGGCTCGGAGGCGCCGCCACATGCCTTCCCCTGGCTGGTAAGTGGGCGGGACGAGTGAGGCGCCGCCACATGACTTCCCCTGGCTGGTAAGTGGGCGGTGACTGGGCAGTCACTGGTGAGTGGGCGGGACACCGAGTGGTTGTTCGCCCCAGTTATCATGTAGATTGGGTCACGGTAGACTTGTGCGGCCGATCTTACCAGGTGAATTGCGCGCATGAATAGGTGCGCTTATTATGTGCCAGCAAATCACATCGTCAGTCGACGGCTGTTCAAGTGATGCGTCTTTTGTGTCGTCTTGTTTCTGTTTTTGTTTCTGAATTTGCTGCTCGCAAAACCCTCTGCTGCACCGTTTCAGGTAGCGCTGCAGACCGGTCGTTCGAAAGTTCAGTTTTGCGGCGGAAGCATCATCAACGAGCGCTACATCTTGACGGCCGCTCACTGCGTGGACGGGTAATTAATCCTGATCAGACAAGCGTTCATAATGAAAAGTCAGCCACCTGGGTGGGAAGGGAAAGTCAGGTGTGGACCTTATTCAACAGCTGCTCCCAATACATTGCTAGAGCCTGCTCAGAGTACATTCATGTTAAGGGCCACAAACGCCAGCAGACGTCTCCTGACACTCACAGTGACGGTGGCAGTAGTTACCCAAGCTCACATCTCTTGCTTCAGTTTTGTATTACGCGTTGCTGTAAGCTCGGTGATGTGCATTATGGTGTAAGGTTGCAAGAGCCGTGGCTTACATGTTGTCTCCAGCCACCACGTTTTGCCTGCAATGAGCAGTGAATAAGTAAACAGCAATGACGTCTGCAATGAACATGTTTGAAAACTGCGCAGCAGCCTGGTACGCAGCGCCGGGCTATTCGCCGTACACCCGATCGCATTCTCCCAGTCGCCGCCCGCTTATGCGAACAGGGCTACAATATTGTTGCGTGTTTTTTGCACCTACATGTACATCCTCAAAACGTCTATTCCAGGCGTACACCCACTCGTTTGGCCATCGCCGTTGCCAAGCATAAGCGGGTAAATGATGAGTCTGAAAGAATCTTCCGGGTGGAAGATCATCAACACGAGAAGTAAACAACCGGCAACGCAAGAGAAACGAGTCGTAGCGATAGCAAGTAAGTACAAGACGGAAATCTGCAAAAGATGATGGAGAGGGGAGCTATAGCTCTCTCTTCTCTATATAGCAGATTGAGAGAGCTCTATATCTATCTCATATCGCGAGATGCGATGAGAGACGGAGGAGGCGAGAAGAGAGAAGAGAGGAGGATCAGGCGAAGAGAGGGGGGAAGAGAAGAGAGATGAGAGACTGAGAAGAGGAGATGAGTAGGAGAGAAGAAGAGGCGAGGAGAATAGAGAGAAAAGCGAGCGGAGAGAGAGGAAGAGTAGAGAGAGAGAGAAAGAGAGAGAGAGGAGAGATCATAGGCGTAGAGGCGGAGAAGAGAGAGAGAGAGATAAGTATCTCTCTCTCTCTCTTCTCTTTCTCTCTCTCTCTCTCTCTCTCTCTCTCTCTCTCTCTCTCTCTCTCTCTCTCTCTCCTCTCTTCTCTCTCTCTCTCTCTCTCTCTCTCTCTCTCTCTCTCTCTCTCTCTCTCTCTCTCTCTCTATCTCTCTCTCTCTCTCTCTCTCTCCTCTCTCTCTCTCTCTCTCTCTCTCTCTCTCTCTCTCTCTCTCTCTCTCTCTCTCTCTCTCTCTCTCTCTCTCTCTCTCTCTCTCTCTTCTCTCTCTCTCTATCTCTCTCTCTCTCTCTCTCTCTCTCTCTCTCTCTCTCTCTCTCTCTCTCTCTCTCTCTCTCTCTCTCTCTCTCTCTCTCTCTCTCTCTCTCTACTCTCTCTGCCATGACACACCCGCTGCTGATTGCCGCAGACTGCGAAGCTCACTACGCTCACTGATGGCGCTTGAGAACGGCTGGGTTCGGCCATCTGCCTGCCGGAGGTGCGCTGCCAGTCCCGTGTGCCCTCCACCTGCTACACCAAGCGCCTCGCCGTGCTCGCCGGCTGGGGCCTGCTCAAGTCAGAGTCGCTGGTGGGCGCCAGCGCTGTCCAGTTCGTGCGCGTGCCCATCATGGAGAACGCCCGACTGCCAGAGCGATTATGCGGCCGACCGGATCGGTATCACGCGCCGAATGGTGTGCGCTGCCTACCCGGAGGGCGGCAAGGACTCGTGTCAGGTGAGGCCACATCTGCCGACGGGCGCCTGTGACGTCACGCGAAAGCGCGTCATGTGAAGGGTGGTCACTGTCGGGTTAAGACGAGGTGGAAGCTCGCACCTGTCAGGGGAAGCTAAGCGACGACGGGCAGGCGTGCTTCGATTCTTTCCCTGCTCGGAACGATGACGTCATGAACAGACCCCCAGCGGTGATCAGCATGCAGGTCTGTTCACAAGGCACGTGGGCACAGAACGGACAAAGACCGCATGCATGACCCAACTGCGCACACAGGTGTCTCTGCGCATCACATCGCTCCTTTCGGAGCCTACCTCGGCGCCCCGCTCGGCTGCCTGCATGCTGCTGACCCCCTCCCCCCCCCCCCCCCCGCTGTCGACAGGGCGACAGCGGCGGCCCGATGGCCGTGGTCGGCGACAATGACATCTACACTCAGGTCGGCGTGGTCAGCTTCGGCAAGGGCTGCGCTCTGCCCGGCTACCCGGGCGTGTACGCGCGCGTCTCGGGTGAGTACTTACCTGGTACTAGTACTGCCCTGGTATAACAGCGCCTCTCGCCTCCCCGTCTGTGTACTCTGGTCCTCGGGTCAGCTGCCGGCGTGCGAGGAGTTTGCTGCCAGCCGATCTTCCTGCTTGTGCCTCTGGAGTCGCATGCACCCTTCTATTCGCGGATTTTTACCGTGTTCTTTTGCATGCATCGGCATTGAATTTTGCTCGCTGAGGATTCCATGTATTTGGGCAATTACCGCATCGCCAACCAAAAAGGAATCTTGTCACATATCAACTTCTGTGTAAGCATCTCCTAAACCGCTTGGCCCCTGGCACCCGACTGACATCAGTGTGTGATTTCCAGAGTTCGGAGACTGGATTCGACGCAACAGCAAGCTTTAAGAGAGCTCAGGCTACCAGAGGCTGTTGCTCGACAACGCCCGACTAGCTGTTGTTACACACGACAGTGTTCGCTGTTAGTTATATGCTGGAATTCCCTGGGTGCAAAATATGTTGGTATTATCTTGGATTCTGTGGCATTTTCAGCTTTTGCGATGAAAGACAACGTCGTTTTTCACTCGTTTAACATCATCGCCTTGGTTTGATGCTGCTCTTTCACTATTTAGATCGCTTATTCTCTCTCTTTCTCGTTTCGTTGTTCACCACGACTGTTGCAGTCAGCTAATCAACCTCGGCTCGCATGTAACCACGTTTATAAGACGCGCCGTCAAATGCCCCATTTCTGGCGCATGGATCATAATGCCTCCTTCGCGAAATGTTGACTGCTGTGGACTCATGTTGACTTCTTCTGATTGTTGACTTGTGTAAATATATTTTTCCTATGGGATAAAGTCTATTCAGAACAGCCAACAGAAAAGGCGACGTAATGATAGCCTCACACACAATGTTGGCCTGTCTCATGCGGTGTTACACTGTAATCAGTTTAAGAATTGCGGCCCATACGAACCAGCGTACCTCACATACCATCCGCCAGTCCATGACGATGTGATGTTAGCCAACGATCTGAGATCGATATCACAGCACGACTTCTGTCTCTGGCCACGGAACAGTTACCCGTCCGAGAACCCCATAAGCGGATAAAACGCTCCCTCCTGGATAAACGGTCAACAGCATTCCTAACTTCGAGTACATGCGGGAGCAGAGACCAGCACCAGTTCCGCGCACTCCCGGCTCCGCGTCAGTGACATCGCACCGCGATCTCGTGCAGCATCGAACCGCCTGAAGGCAGGTGGTGGGCGGTGACGGGACCCTGTGCGTCACATGGCGACTTAAATGGTTGGCGCCATGCTAACGCCGATTTCAAGCCTATCTTTTCAGTCACTTTATTTGCAGACGCTATCTTTACATTCGCTGCATCTGGCCAACGCCGTCATCAGGCTTCTTGAAGAGAAATCTAGATTAGATTGTGGTTGCCGTCCGCCGCAGAGTCTGTGTTGAAGACGATGTGCTGGTCCGTCGTGTGCTCTTCTTCAGGAGCTGCAAAATACCAATCAACCGCAATACAACAACAGCTTAAGGCAATGGAGGCTTATGCCAACAAAGGTTTTGAATTGTTCCTGAAACGAGCGGAACGCATTCAAGTTCGGGAAATCCCAAAGGACTAAAGTGTTGCCGGCTTTGCAACTTGTCGTCGGTCGACCGACTGCTCTTTGGTGCTCAGTCAGATGACTTAGCCTCTCTCATGATGATACCCTTAGCGCGTGTTGGCCTCCGATAAAGCACTCATACAAAAGCATGAGAATGCATGGAAACCAACGGTGCATCTTATGTACCACTTCCAAGGGAAACGAGCCCTAGTCACATGTGACGTAAATGATGCGATTGTTAGCCGATGAGAAGCGAGTACGACATCGTGTGATGGTCTTCTAAGTCAATCACAGGGCGTGGGATCGACTTGTTATCTCAGAACTATCTTTACACGAGCTCGGGTGGCCGGTTAAGTGCCTTCCGCTCCGGTAGGGAGGGTCAATTTGACCCCACCTAAAATTCCAGAAACTATCAGAACTAGAATTACGAAATTCACAGAGTATTTTATCATGTGAATAAACTCGCTGTTGTCAAAATTTCAACTTCCCAGATTATGACTATCGGGTCAAACAACGTCAAAGTCCCGATTTGTGCCCAAAGTGCCCCAGATTTTCTCATGCAACCGCCGTGAACCGAGATGCCTGTTCTAGGCACAAGGTCATTGGCGCTCGTTCAAGATAAATAGCCTTGACTGACCTTTCGTTATGGTCTGGCATTTCGTTTCGAATGTCATGGGGCACAAAACCATACCAGGGTGCTTTCATTTTTGCATGGCATTATGGTTCTAAAAACAAAATGCTGGCCTGTGTCACTTTGGGACAATTACCTGTTCTGATCTCTAAAAAGTCCATGGACACTGTATGATGTGGTTTCTGTTATCAATTAGTTCAAAATGAGCACCAGAAACTACCCCATACGGCAGGTTCGAGAGTAAAAACACAGGCTGATTTTGACCTTAGGCTGACCTTTATACCTAACCCCAGGTCAATGGCATTCGCTAATTCAGTTGTTGTGTTGCCTAGGGAACTATCTGAGAGGCGTATGATTTCGTCTAATACTCCGTTATTGAATCAAAATAAACGATTCCCTTGAAAACACCTTCGCTCAATCCGTTGCCTGACTGACCTTCCGTAGGTCAGACGCCGTTCTAAAATGATTCCGGAAAAAACCCTCGGGGATCCCATTGACCCCCTACCCGAGAGCGTGTTGAACAACAAATGGCTGGTAATGCGCGGAGGGCGTCTTTTTAAAGCAAGTATTGAATCAATCGCATTCCGCATGTTATGAATAGTTTGTGTTCTCACAGAACAGATGGCATGTGGCGACGTGAACGCTTACCAAGAACGGTTAGATGTCTTCTATCGCATTTTTCGTCCTAAAGAGTTTTGAGAATTTTAGGGACCTTATATCTTAGGACGCTGGAAGTTTTTAGGATTCTGGAGATCTTTACTGCCATGAGATACCACTTTTGTTCTTATCGGCAACAGCTAATCCACATCATACCATGGCTTCAGCTCTCGCTCAGGCCCGCTGACATACCGACTGCCCCCCCCCCCCCTCCCCCTTTTTCCCCCGTAGCTCAGCGCCTTGGTACACGGAACGTGCAGCGGGCCGGCGTATCATCGCCCTTTCTGTACCGCAGTGGACACAGCTATAAGCAGCAATATGGTGAAGTGTAAATATGTAGGGTTCCGGTGCAAAAATTTTCCTGAGCATTCTTTCGACTCCTTGCTGAATGTCGCTCAAGTGTGTCACGCACATTTGCTCAACTATCTCTGTAGCTGGGAACACCATGAAGACAGAGGTCACAGCTCGGAACGAGACGGCCATGAGCGCTCTGAACGAGGACTCCGCACGACAGCGTTAGATGTGTAGTGTAGGATGTGCTCTCTGCCCGTCAATTGATGTTGATCCAGGCCAGACGAAAGCATGACTGCAGATTGGAAGCCGCTATCTCATGGCCAGAGACATCACATTGACACAGGGTATATCCGCTGCTTCACTCGGCTGACATCCGGGTCCAATGTGCACCCGCGGTAAGCTACCAGAGCCGAGGTGACGGGGCGGGGCTGCACTGACTGACCCGACAGCGCACATCCACACACATACACCCGAGAAAAAGAGAGAGAGAGAGAGAGAGAGAGAGAGAGAGAGAGAGGAGAGAGAGAGAGAGAGAGAGAGCGAGAGAGAGAGAGAGAGAGAGAGAGATGAGAGAGAGAGAGGAGAAGAGAGAGAGACGGAGAGAGAGAGGAGAGAGGCAGACGGAGAGGGAGGAGAGCGAGAGAGAGGGAGAGAGAGAGAGGGGGCAAGGAGAGAGAGAGAGGGAGAGATGCGTAGATTATAGACTAGTCTACCATAAAATTTTGCTAATGTAGCGTTATGACACGCGATACCTCTCACATGGTGTGCGTTTAAAGTTTTAGGTGAGGCGGCTGGGTAACAAAATAACACCACAGGACGTTATTCAGGTCGCTGTGGCCGAGCCCGAGCAGTGCTGAACGTTTTTGAAAGCCATTTGGGCTAGTTTAGCGATGGTTTCTCCCGCGCGTATCAGCAGCTGTAAAGATACAAATCCCAGGCTAGAATGATTTTTCAGGTCAGTTAACACCTTGAAATCAATTGAGTACATTAACGATTGCACATATTTTTAACATGGACATGACAAATTAAATGCATATTTTCAGACCTATCAGAAGATGATTATCTGTGCGCATATCACGTGACATCGGCATCGCTTTCCCACAACCGTAAAAAACGTTCACTTCATCTCGTTTACACGCGGCCTGTCACTTTCACTTCCCCTGAGAGAATAAATACCACTCGATAGAATACGGCGCAAGGCCCGCCGCTCAGGTCATGAGGCGCGTGTAGACGGCGTAGCACGCCGGCCGAGACAGCCCCAGCAGCACGCGCCGGCTGGGAGTGCCTCGTGCGGGCACGCCCCGCCCAGCGCGCTCCGCTCTGCCGGCTGACCAGCGGTGAGACCGCCGCGCTCCCGCCGATGAGTGCACGCGGGAATAGAGACGCGAAGCACTGCTGAGGTAGCGTCGCAGGCGAGCAAGCAGCTCGGCCCGCGGGCGTCAGCTGACAAGTGAAAACTGACACCTGGAACACCATCTAGCGCACTTCCTGAACCAGGGTGTAGCGGCACCCAGCTGTGGACATCACGTGCTACCCCTGTGACCGTGGAACAGCGTGGTGACCTTCAGTCCTCATTGCTGCACTGCCTCGACGGCGACACCCGAGTCAACAATATCTCGTGTTAGCTCAGCCGGTATCAAAGCCGTTTGAGTACCACGTGATTCGCCGCGGGCGGCAGGGGCGAGTCGAGGCCAACACCCGGGGAGGCCCCGCCTGCGCCGACCCTTGTCGCCACGTGGCTGGAGCCGCCGCTGGCACCATGACGTGCAGTCGCCGGGCGACGTCCGGACAAGGCCGTGGGTCGTCAGACTGCGCCCACGGCGTGGCGAGCTACGGAGGGGAGTTCGGGCGGCGGCGCCAGCGGTCCTCACGCGGTGAGTACGGCCGGGAGGCTCAAGGTCAGCCTCGGAGTGGGCCGGCCAAATGCGCTGTCACGCGGCGTCCGGCCTGGGCGCGGGGTCTAGTACACGTTGGGGCGGCGCTGTGAGCGCGCAGTGCGTGACGTCGGGGCCTGTGAGGGTGGCGGGGAGGAGGAGGAGGGCGGCAGCGCTGCAAGGCGTGCGGTGTTCGCTGTGTGGCAGCCAGTGATCGTGCCGCGCCGGGTGGGGACGAGACAGAACGCAGCCGGGCGGATCGAGCGTGACGTCATCGAGGTGAGCGGTCCGGATAGGCCGGCACTGCGGCGCCGAGCACCGCCCCAGCCGTGCAGAGAACCGCCCCAGCCATGCAGAGCACCACCCCGGTCGAGCAGAGCACCGCCCCAGCCAAGCATACCACCGCCCCCCAGCCGCGCAGACATCGCCCCAGCCATGCAGAACACCCGCCCCAGCCATGCATATCACCGCCCCAGCCGCGCAGAGCACCGCCCTAGCCGTGCAGAGCACCGCCCCAGTTGCGCACAGGCAGCGGGATGCGCGACATTGTCGAGGGGAGTGGGAACACTTGTCGCACCGATAAGGGACCTCGTACTTTGGACGGTAGTCGAGGCGAGACCGCAGAGCGAGGCCCGGGGGGAGACATGCTTGAACCACGGGGGCATCTGCGAATTGACCAGTTCCACCCGATCCGACCGATGGCGGCGATGCATTCTTTGATACATAATTGTCGTGCAGCCACTAATGGCAGTTCTAGGAGTTTTTCCTTGTCAAGCAGAACAAATGCTTGAAACATTTTCCCACAATATTTTCAGCATGCCGGTATGCAAAATGCTGGTCAAGTACAGATGATGCTCGATGCTGGTCCGGTTTTTCTGCAACATTTGCAATGAGCCCAAATTTGACGTGAAATAAAAAATAAGAAGCAGGTTTAAGTCTCATAGAGGCTTGATACTTGGTGTTCCATGCAATGAGCCGCATTCTCTCAGGGGACGTTGTTTCATCTGAATCCACCAATGCAACACAATTCTTTTAAAACAATGGCAGAAACCGCTTGGAAATGCGCGTGCAATGCGAACAACCTGTAAATTCGACAGCTATCGAGCGTGCTGGCTAGATCTGAAGGGAAACAGCCAACGATGATGCTACGACTGCTGGTTGTCATGGCTCAGAAGGTGGAATTTTCATCTTACTACTGCCCCGGGCATGGAAACGTAGGGTGACATTGATGAGAATGTGACGAGTGCCGAGGCTTTAGAAATATATAAAAACGTAATCATGACAAGAATCGCCAGAGTTTCTGACGTGCGTCTTGGAGACGTGCGCGTGCGATGTCGTGCAGCCCGCCACCGACCGAGCGTTAAATTATCGGAAATACCAGTCTGGCACGGTTACCCGCTCCTTGAAGACGAAAAGGACGTGGCGGTAGCTGTGAGATCAGTACAAGGTGCGATTGCGGCTTCAGGGACTTGACGTAACGTGGAGTTGTCATGGAGTTGTTCTCCAAGCGAACTAGTATTGTCTCCAAAGCGAATATACAGGTGTAATATTCACATATGCCTGCTGTATATCCCACGCTGGTCATCTTGGATGTTACAAGTCACCACACCCCGAACGCTGATGAGATGCTGGTTAATAGCATAGCACAGCCCCACACCACGTGGACTCATGACCGTCAATGGCTCGAGCCACACTAGCTGACGTCAATTCCCCCAAACAGAATGTTGGTTGTCCGCTTAGTAACCCAGAGCGGACACTCTATGTCAAGGCAGGGCATCATAATAAACATTACAGGTATTAGTACCAAAACTTTCTTGTTAATACGTAGGTGATGCCTGCTAACATCAGGGTTGTAGGTTCGTAATCAGTTGTGGGGGGGGGGGGGAGGGGGGTTCAGCCATCTCTCTTTGAGGAGAATAGACCAAATTCGAGGAGAAAACTCGTTTTGCGAGCCAAATTTAACAACCCCTTGTTGGCGTATTTCTGGGATCCGATTTGCCATTTTTCTTCTTACCCCTCCTCGTCCCCCTCCAACCCTCTGTTTGCGAAACTTTACCCGTACTATACGCCGTGGCTTTGTCCATAGATTTCGCTGCGCACAGCAGCGTGGTCTCCTACCAACAAACAATTTCATAATGGAACTCTGCAGTCTCTGATTTCACAAGGCACTACATTCTTAAGCGCTTGAGTCGGACAACTGCGGATGACTTGGCCTTGACATCCTCCATTCTCAGGTTTCTGATGGCGCTGCATTCTCAGTAGACTGTCTTGAAAGCAAATGTGCGTTCAGCATTGACGCAGGCGAACAAGAAGAACAATATTACTGATATCACTATGCGATGCAGTTTTACATGTTACCGGGGCTACTTATTGAGACTCGATGTGCGCTCAGTGTTACACAGCCAGACATGTGTTACATCCGACTCCGATTCACATTCTTCGTCTTCCCAGTCACGGTTTATGCCGGAATGCGTGTTAAAAACATGGGTTTAGCTAATTCTTCGTTTTTCCAGTCACGGTTCATGCAGGAATACTGTTCAAATCATGGCTTTAAGTAATTCTTCGTTTTCCCGTTCACGGTTTATGCCGCAGTACCTGTTAAAAACATGACTTCAACTAATTTGCATTGCTGGAATGGGAGAGAATTGCCTTAAATTATGCCAAAGTGCGCAGTTGCACTTAGACGTTTCAACCACAGGATCAATACTGAAGATCTATGAAAAGGAGCTGTTGCAAAGTGAATGCCTCGTGTGGAAGGATAGCGTTGGTTTACACATGTAAAACGCGATAATTCGTTTTCCCTTCGGGACAAATTCATGCGAACTTGCGAACTTTTCAACGTTCAACATTTTACCTGGTGGTTGCCAAGCCTAGATCTTATGCTTAGCTCGGGTGCGTACTATCTCACGTGTTATCAACAGTCACGTACAAATGCTGCGGTTGTCAATATTTAAGGAAGCGAACAACAGAAAACTCACCCATGAGAATGACTCGGGCATCCCTTTTTCCGCTGTTGTTACGCCACATTTCATCCATATAATGCTGGCTGCTCCTGTGTCTTTCGGAAGAAGCCCGTCAATGCCATTTTCTTCTTTGGCAATATTTATAAGCGACACTATCACTGCGCATCAAACCTGTGCTCCAAAAAGTGATGGATGTCACATGTGCTGCTGCGAACACTTCTGCAGCCCTAAAAATTGTGCGACATTTATTGTGCTGCGAACATTTATTCGTGACATTAGCGCTGCACGAGAGAGCGGATGCTTCAAAACATCAAATCGGTGGTTACGGGTACTGCGAGGGCTTGCACAGTCGTCACATGTTCAGGACCTTACTGCTAGTGTTAATGTACATTCATAATAGGAGTACCAAGTGAAAAACTCATGCTTCAGAGACTTCCATCATTACTTCCACTGATAAACGTCCACTCTCTTCACTTACAATCGACAACAGCAATTTTACTGTCGGCACTTAAGTTTATGGTGTGGCATATGTTTTACATCAGGACACCCATGCCTCATGTTTAATATGAGAAAACTCGTACTTCAGAAACTGATGTCCGTTATTAATTCAGCTGCAAAATCTTTTACACGTTTTGCTGATACGCGCCATTACCTCTGCTACTACCACTTAACACGCGCCCGGTTGGCCGGCTGGACACTCTTCTTTCGGGTGGGAGGGGGGGGGGGGGTCAATTTGACCCCGCTGAGATCTCAGGAACTAAGCGAGCTAGACGTACCAAATCAAAGAGTGTGTTAAACTCGATTGGAGCTCACTTTAAAGCTATGGGTTCCTGGGTCATGAAATTCGGGTCAAATAAGGTCGAATGAGGTTAAAATCCAGGTTGATCTCCAAAGTGCCACAGAATCTAGGAATTTTTTCCAAGCAAAAGGCCACATGCTTATTTAAAATCAGTGACCTTGTATGGCATTTTGAAGGTCATGGTATCAAAATCATGTAAAACTGATTTGAGTTTTGCATCTGAACAAGCGAAAAAGATAACGCTAGCCACTATGTTCCCAAGAACAAAGTGTTGATCTGGATCATTTTGGGTCAGTGTCCTATCCTGGCCTTTAAAAAGTCCATCCCGTTTGGTTCCCGTTATCAATAAATTCGAAATGAGCAGTAAAAATTACGTTGAACAGCAAGACCGTAGAGTAAAAAAGGTTGCTTTTGACCTTGGTCTGACCGTCAAACGTGACCTTGCGGCAATGTTATTTTTCTCATTCAATTGTTGTGTTGCCTAAGAAAGTATCTCAAGAGGTTTATGGTTGCGTCTAGCTAGCTAAAGGATGACGACTTACGGGGCGCCAAAATAGACGCCGTAATAAATAGCACGGTCACTGCTTTGACACGTGTATGAAGTTGATGTCAGCTAGAAAGGCCTTGCACTCATGGTTTTTCCGCATTTTTGTTTATGTTATCAGCTGGAAGATACGCCACCGAAATGTTCTTAAAATCAGTGGAATCATACTGCATCGTAACTCGTCACATCCTCTGACTACTAAGAAAGGCAGACCTCACCCCACAAATGCGGAGATCGGTGCGCACATCCTCTGGTCCCCAGTCGTGTGAGCGTAGTCGAACTAAAATACCCCTTCTTTTCCGCGGGAGCGGATGCTCGGAGCACCGAACAAGGGCCGCCGCTCGTGCAGCACATTTCCGGTGCAAAAACTGGGGTGTGTGCTCATAGTCGCCTCGGTTTTCCTTCTTCTCTTCATCATGCATCTGTGGCTCCGTGGTTGACAGGCGTCAGCTTTCTAACTGGTAACCATTCAATCCAACAGCCGGCGTGGTGTCCGTTGTGTACGGTACGAAGACATGTCGGTGTCGGCTTTCAAAAACAGTTTGAGGCTTCCCTTAATCAGAAATACTTAGTTGCGAGCACCGTACGTTCGTGTGCTGTGTCATGTTAACATTTTTGCCTGCTTCCAAGAGGATTTGTTTAGTTTGGCACCTTTGACCGTCGACCGGCTATGTTTATGCTCTGTATGCATTTTGCCTTATCGTATGTACACGCTGGTCAAATGATGAACTCAAGATGAAGAATACCGCCAGCAAAGTCGTTCACGACGTTTGAATGCTACCTCTACGCTTACGAGGATCTCCTAAACTACTGCCATCTGGAGCAGTGTTCTGCCACCTGGCCGCTCGTGTGACGGCTCCTTTGAACCCCCAGGTGCACCCGAAACCGCCACGATGAGCAGCTACCTGGCGTTCCTGCGCGAGGACTGGCAGGAGTTCAAGCGCGAGGAGCAGGTGGCCCTGTGGACCACCTACGTGGTGGTGCTGGTGCTGATCTGGCTGTGGGCGCCGACAGCGCTCTACCTCTGCATAGGCGGGCTGTGCTACCTGGCGTTCCGGCGCTGGATGATCGGCGCCCGCTGCCGCAGCAACGCCACGCTCGAGGGCAAGACGGCCGTGGTGACAGGCGGTAACTGCGGCATCGGCCGAGAGGCGGCGCTGGAGCTGAGCCGGCGCGGCGCGCGCGTCATCATCGCGTCGCGCGACGTCGGCAAGAGCCGGCTGGCGGCGGCCGGCATCCGGTCGGAGACGGGCGGCGAGGTGATCGTTAAGCAGCTCGACCTCGGCTCCCTCCAGTCGGTGCGCGCGTTCGCGGACGACGTGAACAAGACGGAGGAGAAGGTGCACCTGCTGGTGAACAACGCCGGCTGCCTGCTGCCCACCCGGCGCACCACCGGCGACGGTCACGAGACCACGTTCCAGGTCAACTACCTCGCGCCGTTCCTGCTCACGCACCTGCTCACCGACAAGCTTGTGCGCAGCGCGCCGGCGCGTGTCATCAACGTGTCATCGACGGGCCACTGGTTCACCGACCTCGACCTGAACGACCTGGAATGCGAGCGGAAACCGTACGCCCTCTGGACCCGGTACGGCACGTCCAAGCTGGCGCAGATCCTGCACGCGCGCGAGCTGGCGCGGCGCCTGCGCCAGCGCAGCGTCACCGCCTTCTCCTTGCACCCCGGCGTGGTCAACACGGATATTTACCGCGAGCAGCGTGGCAAGTGGTACCACTCGGAGTTCCTCAAGGGCGTCCTGTTTAGCTACTTCTTCCGCAACGCGCGGATGGGTGCACAGACGGTCGTCTACTGCGCAGTGGAGCCAACGCTGACGGCCGAGTCCGGCGGGTACTACTCGGACTGCCGCCGGGGTTGGGCCAGCGCGCAGGCGCAGGACGACCAGCTGGCGGCCAAACTCTGGGCGGCCTCCGAGAAGATGCTGGGCCTCGAGTGACCCTCCCGCCCGGCTCTGGGTCGTGCGACACGGCGCTGCCGGCCCCTGGGCATGCCCAGTGGGGATGAGGGGGGGGGGG